>NC_061109.1:51708652-51743652 GCF_015104395.2 Macrobrachium nipponense
AGTGAACCAGCTATACCAACACATGAGGTGATGGAGTAATACGAAACAACGTAAACTGCATTTCCGATCCATCGTACATTTAATTGTTCATACTTACAAACATTTTCAAGACAGCTTACTGTTATTTCTCTACATTTAGGCCTACCGTTGCCCAGCCCGGGTCCTTCTGCTCTCATCTCTGGACCTCATATAATTAAATAAACAGGATGAAGATATCTTCGTTCGAGTTGCTGGACAATCAATTGGATCCCCAGCCTTAGGTTTCGACCTTCTTAAATTATTGTCATTTTTTGTACGGTGATGTGTAGACTGGTACATCTTAATTAACAGAGATGCCTGGGGCAGCCGGGAATAAATGTTATAATAATGTACAGAATAAGTCAATTTACAATATTTTCTTAAACAAGAAAGCGTTATATGGTCACAGGTAATCACTGCTAAGAATTTTTATTTCCCCAAAAGGCAGTGCTCAAAGTGAGGGTTCCTGGGCGTGGAAAAATATACAGGGAAGAAAATCATTCTAACTCTGAGGAACGAGATTAAATCTCTGAAAACTGGAATGAAAAGGAAAAAACGAGAGAAATTTGAAGATTCTATAAGTTTACTTGCTTGAAACAAACAGAGCGTTTAGTGATGCAATCAATACATGGCATTCTGGTTGCTTTTGCTTCATCACCAGATGCGAAGACAAACATCAAGTTCATGGTACAAATTAGTAGAAATAATATACCGAAGTTAGGACCAAAGGGGACTTTAACGTGTTCGGATTTCTAGGCTTGCTTTTGCCGTTGAGCTGTAAAAATATGCAGTAACATCATATATATAACCATAGGTTATAATATACGACTTCCACCAAATATGAGACCACTGAAGTAACATCATATATTATAACCATAGGTGGCACTTCCACCAAATATGAGAGCACCGAGACATTTCTTGGGTCTAATTACGCCCAACGAGACATTTTTCTCATCCAAAAGACAAAAGGTTGTCTTTTTTTTTTTCTCAGGAAAATCTAAAACATTATAATCACCCCATTTCTAAATCCTTAACATTCTCTTTTGCCGAGAAAGATTGAGAAGTTTAATAATCATAACCACGCTACAAGAGCTTAGCAAAATAATCTAGCGTTCAAATCATGACCGGCACGAAAACAAATCCATCGCTCACCCCCGTCCACCTCTCTCTCTCTCTCTCTCTCTCTCTCTCTCTCTCTCTCTCTCTCTCTCTCTGGAGCAAATCACTTCTATTCATAGCATCTAAGGCAACGCACAATTACGTTACTGGAAACTCCATCATTCTCTATCGCTCTCAATTATTAGGGTTATTATTCTTCTCCTGTCATTTCCCCTGCATGGCCTCTAGGCTCTCTCTCTCTCTCTCTCTCTCTCTCTCTCTCTCTCTCTCTCTGGTCTTCCCCAGAGGAGCCTCTCCGGTTCTCTCATCTTCCACTCGGCTCCGGCTTCCATTTCCTGACCATCCTTTTTCACCCTTTCTTCGTCCTCTATCGCCATAGGTCACGACCCTGAAGGCGCAGTCTATCTTCGCCGACCTTTCCAGACCCATAGTCCCATTCTGACATATTCAACAGCAACAGGGGAAGGAAAATGACCGAGGGGGAGCGTGGGGGGGAGGGGGGCTGCCGGTGGTTAATGGCCACATCTTAAAAGTAGCTGCTTGATAATAAAAGTCCTAAGCGGATGCATAAAAACAACATGAAATATTGAATGATGGAAATGAATAGGAGAATGCATAAAAACAGTTATATGTACAATAAAAAAAAATCACCCCCTACCCAACAACTCTAACTCTAATCACAAAATAACCATGCCGGAACAAGAACAAGAAGGACGAGGAAGAATTTTACAGTCTCATCCTAAGGCAATAAATCTTTATGATAGCGATAGGTCGCTTAAGATTCAAGAATAGCTGAAGAGACCATCACCTGCAGGATTGTATCTCTTGTCGTATCCTCTAACGTACGAGTACATTAGAAAAAAAGGAATAGACACGGAATTACTTAGTGTAAAGGTGTTCTGAAGTAGTGTTTCTCTTATTATTATTATTATTATTATTATTATTATATTATTATTATTATTATTTTATTATTATAAAAAACAATTCTCGTAGCAGCGTGAGTCTTAAAATGGAGACACAAATCCACAGTTATGAATACGAGTATGTGCATATATTTCAAGATAAATCTGTACAAATCTGTACAGATTCTGTTATTATTATTATTTAATGGTTCGTGAGTAAATATTTTATAATTACTTCGATATGCTAGTACCATTAAAAAAACATGGAACATTCTTGATTTTGATAAATGTCCCTTTAAATGTCAATCAGAAACAGTGACCTTCTAGGTAGTCAGCTTCTACAAAGAACACAATGTTAACAAACGCAATTTAAAAGATTAAAGAAATCAAATTAATTTCAACTGAACCAAAACAATCAAAGCCGAGCGCTAAACAAGACACGATAAAACAAACACCAAAGGAAATTTCATAAAAAAAGAAAAAAAATCCATACGAATAAGAAAAGAAAAGATGAATGAGAAAATGCGAGCGAATCACACTACAAGAAACGACATCGCAGAAGAGGTCAGATGATCCAAAAGAAAGACAAGATTAAACTAGTAAAAAATGCTCAGAAGTTTCTTCGGCGCAATCGAGTTTTCTGTACAGTGTATAATGCTGTATGAAACTTTAACCTCGTCCCGGTGGTGGCCTGCCCTACATAATTGCCAGACGCACGATCATGGCTAACTTTAACCTTATATAAGCTACAAACTACTGAGGCTAGAGGGTTGCAATTTGGTATGTTTGATGATTGGAGGGTGAATGATCAACATACCAATTTGCAGCCCTCAAGCCTCAGTACTTGTTAAGATCTGAGGGCGGACAGAAAAAGTACAGACGGACAGATAAATAACCATCTCACTGGTTTTCTTTCACAGAAAACTACAATAATGAGAACCACGAAAACGACGCGGAATAAGGTCGCGAGAAAAACTGTAGAAAAGACGATCCGAAGGGATTAGGACTGACACAAAAGTTGGCCAAAGAAGCATTAGAAAAAGCGGGTGGAAATGATCCAGACAATATGATAAAAGGATAAGAGGACTAGGGAAAACAAAGAATAAAACAATATGATAAAAGGATGAGAGGACTTGGGAAAACAAAGAATAAAACAATATGATAAAAGGATAAGAGGACTTGGGAAAACAAAGAATAAAACAATATGATAAAAGGATAAGAGGACTTGGGAAAACAAAGAATAAAACAATATGATAAAAGGATAAGAGGACTGGAAAAAAAAAGAACCAAGGGAAAAAAAAAAAAAAAAAAAAAAAAAAAAAAAAAAAAAAAAAAAAAAAAAAAAAAAAAAAAAAAAAAAAAAAAAAAAAAAAAAAAAAAAAAAAAAAAAAAAAAAAAAAAAAAAAAAAAAAAAAAAAAAAAAAAAAAAAAAGAACCAAACAGCATGATAAGAGGATAAGAGGATTGGGGAGGAAAAGAACCAAACAGTATGATAAAAGGATAAGAGGACTGGGGGAAAACAGACGAGCCATCCAGGTCAGCAGGAAAGCTACTAGGTAGCAGCCACATAACCGGAGGAATTGCAGGATTAGAAGAAATAGCGGGAACAGCAAAGCCAATATTAGAAACAAAGAAAGTCGAGTTTCCGGAGGGATTTAATCTCCGTGTGCGTGAGTGAGTTGTTTCCCGTTAAATCCTTCTTTCAACAGAATCCTGACCTGAGCCCGCAAAGGAGGGGAGGGAAATACTGGCTCTCTCCTTGTTTATCCACCATCCTGGGAAGAAGGACTTTTCGAGGAATACCTTCATCCAGCCTCCGTTACGGGGAGATGAAATTCCTGGGCAGAAAATTGAAATTATAACTATGTGGAACAAGGTCGGCGAGAGGGATGGGAGAGGGGGGCGGTGGGCTCTGAGATGCCGCCTCCCGCCTCCTCCATTTCGTCTTCAGTCTTGAAAATTGCCTCGTCACTTCTTTTGCTTCCTAGAACATTGGAGAGTGAGGAGGAGAGAATCGCTCTCCTCCTGCTATACATTAACATAAACATTGTCATATGAATAAAAAAAATTATCATCAGCAGTAACAGCAACAATCGTTTTAACAATATATGAATTTATAGCAATAAGAAACAATGACAACGAGAGTACTCAGTAGAGAGCCTACCTATGCCAATCGTATCTTGATCTTAAGATATCAATGGAAAGATTTTTGTCAGTGACAGGCTCTTGGCGTAATCACCGTTTCTCCTTGAATTCCAGGCTGATGAGCCCCGATATTTCAGGTAATCGGATGCTTTGACCAAATTCTGCTCCTCCCTCAATGTAAGATCAAATATTTTCAAAATTGCATTAATGAGTTACTTTCGTAAAACCAAGTGGAATGCTAACCGCGACCGTTTATCTTCCTCAATCATCTTTACTCGGAACCAAGATGAGTTTTCTACCCCAACGATACCATCGGAGATTTATGATGAAGGTTGAGATAAACTCCAGTCATTATCAATGTAATGCTAAACGAATTCAAAACACGTTGCCACTCAATCTTAGCGCCATGAACACTCGCAAATGATATTCTGACGCAGACAAAAGAAGATTTGATGAAATAAAAAAAACAGGTGGTGTTTCTAATGGAACACCCACCCACGCTCTTCCGATGATGAATGAAGATCCACACTGAAAACACTGAATATCAATCAAATGGTCATCCTCTTGGAAGCCTTGTTATTAAAAGAGGCCCATGGGAAATTTTGCTCATCCCAACCACCTAGCTGCGCGTGAAAATATATACTTCAGATTTTCTCTTCTATGACAACGCAAAATGAACTATATGTATTGTAGTCCCAGTTCCACCCCATTCCCTGCGGTCATGGTTGGAACAACCCTGCCCCTACTATACGAGGCTTCACATAGGTTTTCTTATTTCTGGCCCGATAGTCCTAAGCCCGATTTCAAAATGTCGACCATCATATCCTCACTATGTCTTCATTACCCTCTCGCTCTTGCCCCTGCCCCTGGCCCCTTTTTAAGCAAAAGTGATTCCCATAAACCCAGGGGAAGAAAGAAGTCACACGATTGAAAATTTCGTGAGACTTAATTGAAGCAAACTGATATGTGGGGGAACTGCTGAAGCGAGCTTCGTCTTCAAAGCAGGCGCCGTTAATGATAACGACATCAATTCGATGCTGATTGTAACACAATCAATCTTTCATGAAAAGAGCGTGATAAAATTAGACTGAGTTGCATTCGATTTAAACCTGGTAAATACCTCGAATGAAGCATCCCTAAGCAAATCCTGCTTTTGTTATTTTTCTACGAAACCGTCAAGTCCAAATAGAACATCTAGTGACGATATTTGTAAGCTTCACGTTTGTGAAAATCGATATGTGAAAAGTAGAGCTTCAATGACAACTTCAATGGACAAGCGTCCAGTCGTCAAAGGTTAAATCAATTTAAAAAAAATAAAAGCAGATGAAAGCTACAGGGACTTTGCCAGAACAATATGCTGCAGATTCAAAGGTGAAATTTGCATCATTACCTCAGTTTTGTTTAATTAATGACAGCAGCATTCATGGTATGTGGTACTGCCAGTTACAGAACAAGTAAACTTCGAGTTTCCAAGCAAACAAGTGAATGTCGTAACAATGTCTGTCAGAAACCAATGTAGATGAGGAATAAATATGGAACATATCTAAAGGAGTCACATCATATAAACCGGTAAAAAGATCTAGTTGGTTGCAGTAGTAAAAAAAAGGCAATAAGCCTGTAAGAAATATAGCCTTTTCAATCCTGTCAGATAAACCATGGCTGAGTAATACAGGATGCAATTCCAAAAAATAACTTACGTAACATGTATTAAGATAAAATAATGAAAGTCAAAAGAAGGACAACAAACAATTTAAAACTGAAGATATGTTTCAAAGAAAGTTTTTAATTAAAAAGAACTCCCGAGGTGCTATGGAAGCTAGTTGTTCCTTTACAATATCATAAAATACTCACGAAATCGGAAAGAAACTTGAGACAAAGCAATAGCAAGAGACTGCTTTTTAGGAGGTAGTAAATTTTACTGAACTAAAATTTGCACAACAGAAGCGGACTAAGAGGTGTATGCAGAAGAAATATGTCATGGTGATTATTGGCCAAAGCATAAATAAAACAAGAGGTATACACTTCTCTTTATTTATAGAGAAATAAAGGAGTAAATGACAGAACAGCACAAGTAACGTCATTTGAGAGGTGGAGGGTGTGTATACCCCTGATAATATATATATATATAGATATACTATATATATATATATATATATATATATATATATATATATATATATATATATTATAAACAAACTAGAAATAGTTTACAGAAAGTAAATCCACAGATCTCTAAGTTAGAGCTACAAGTGCCTTAGAAATAATAATAACGATGACGCGAGATTTTTTTTTAATTTAACAACAAAGATGATGTGCCATCCGTGTGTTGGAAAAGGTCACATGTACATGTGGTTGTCGGCTTTTCGAAGCAAAAAAAAAAGAAAAAAAATAGAGTTGAATTAAAGGGCTTAGTGACAATAAGGACAAAATGGAGTCCTGAATATTTACTAATGGTAACAGTTGAAGCAATAGAATAGTTGCTGTGAGGGTTAGAACAGTAACATTTCTGATTCGGAAATTTGCAAAATACAAGAACTAGTTCATCTGGAAACTCTTTGAGGAATCCTGCAGGAATATAGCCAGGACCTTATTCTGTATCAACTTTCAAAGCTGCAGAAATCTTACAAACGTTACTCCTAAAAATGGGAAGGGGTAGAATATATAAGTCAATTAGGAGTCCTGCCATTACTAAAAGAAGAGTTCGCTGAAAATTGAGTCTGAAAAGCTGTTGTGCAGGAAAAGGCAAACCAAGAGTTAGGAGGCATATACCTCAGTGGGCCACATTAACACCACACCCGGTAAAGGTTAAAGAGCATTCAAAGTTAGAAGCCTTTAGTGGAAAATCAATATCAGTTTGCATTTCAATCCATGAGGATTCTCCAAATACCACAGATGACGGTAAGTTGTGGGCGGGGGTTGTCTTCAGGTGAGGTAGCAGAAATAAGGCAGATGTAAACAGAACAACGGAGAAAGAAACTCATTGGTTTGAGGAGTTGTAATGAGGTCACGGTAAAAAAGTTGGATGTATGGCCATGAAAAATAAAAACATTTATTGGGTGTTGAACGAGTTTTCACTTGCCGTAGTAAACAAAAAGGTTGGGGACCAAGTTCTTCCGCATTCATGTGGTTGGAATACAGCCTCTCCTGCTTGGAGGTTTTTCAATCCCCTTGGGAGAGAATCGTTACTCGAGTGAGGAGAAAGAAAAGTCTCTTAACGTGGAAGCGAGCTTAAGAATCGTCAAGCCAAAATCCATGGGAGGAACTGGGAAAAGAATTTTGACCCAAATTCTAGCTATGGGCCACTACCATACTTTGAAACAAAACGATTAGAGGAAGTTATAGTTGGAGATGTTAAAAAGGACCTAAGGAGGTGTCAAATGGGATTCAGAGAGAAGTTTCTCGTTGGACGAGTCGGTTACATGCTCGACTATTGATCTCAGGGTCAGGGTTCGATTCCCTCCTCTGCCAGCGTGGAATCAGAGGAATTTATTTCTGGTGATTAGAAATTCATTTCTCGATATAATGTGGTTCGGATCCCACAATAAGCTGTAGGTCCCGATGCTAGGTGACCAATTGGTTCCTAGCCACATGAAAATATCTAAACCTTCGGGCTCAGCCCTAGGAGAGCTGTTAATCAGCTCAGTAGTTTGGTAAAACTAAGATATACTTAACTTCAGAGAGGAGAATGTTGAAGGAGGCTAAGGGTACATGATGCTCAACAAGAAGCAGGTCTTCCTAAGTCTAAGGGATCGTGGGTGGGGCAATTATTGCAGCCAGATGAGTCTCTCCTCTCACCATTAGTATTTAACGTGGATAACTTTTTTATTGGATAACTTTTTTAACCTTCGGCAAAAACATAAGCAACTTATATCACAAGCTCTGGGTACCATATAGTTGGTATTCTAAGAAATATTCCACTGACATATGTTTAATAGTAGATAATTATTATCATTTACGATAAAAACCTCTCGATTGGAAAAATATAAAACCAGCGGTTAAAACTAGGCTGAATAACCTCTTTACTGATAATTACTCTAATAAAAAAAAAGATGCCGAAAGTTCAAAATAATAAGAATTAAACTCCTCGTGTTTTAGTTCATAAAGATTTCGTATACTACCGTGCGCAAGAGGATTTAATTTTCATGGTTTTAAAAATACGCAAAATAAGGAGAGAGAGAGAGAGAGAGAGAGAGAGAGAGAGAGAGAGAGAGAGAGAGCTAAACTGATTTATTCGGTGTCTTCAAGGTTCCTTAGCAACCGGAAGAGTTGCAAAGTAGGCGGCTAAAAGCAGCTTAAAGAAAAACGTTTGAAGATCTTCCAAAATATGATTGTTCTTCTCCAAACAAATCCCAATATTGACTTTCTGTAACATTTCATAGAAGGAAATGTATACAAACATTAAACTTCGGTGTCATTCAGATTGCTCCTCCATGGCAGTTTCACGTTGACACACGTCTAATCAATTGGCACGGATGTATTTTGTCGCCGTCATCAAAGTGCTTCTGTATAGAAATGGAAAAGTTTACTCTTAGAGAAAATTAAAAATTTTCACGTAGCCAAATGAATAAAGGTCAAGAAGGTTAGAAAAACAGCGAGTGGAATCCCAGCGTCGGTTCATATTTCCCTGGTTTACCTTTGCTTAAACTGACGAGGCACACGAACTTTCACATCTTGGAGCTGCCATTTTCACTTCATTTCCAAAGGGTTGCTAAAAGGGTGCAAAATAAGATTACCATCTTTGGACAGACAATTTTTTTCAGCATTGCACCACCACACACAATTAGAGAAATCAGACTTCCAATCATCCATTTATAAAAATGGAGAGAAAGAGAGAAAAAAAAAACTAATATATCTACCTAGTAAAAACGAATTTACAGAAAACTATCCCTGAAAATGTCTACTGTCAATGGCAGTCGCTTAAAATACCTGACCCTGTGTATAATTCCTGGATATCTTCGCTTAGCAAGATACTTACTTGCTGGAGAGAAAGCTGGACGCAAAAAATAAAAATAACAGTCTCCGACAGACAAATGATTATTGCACACTCCATTGTGTTCAGATGGACCCTACTTAAAAATCCTTATCGCCATCATAAAGGATTGCAAACGAATCCCTCTGTCATCCAGGTGGCCGCACTCACATCCCTATTTGAGGGGATTTGCTTCCCCTCACTGGAAAGATTTAGCAGACTATCGGAGATAAAAGGTTGAAAAATAGTTACAAATAACGCGGCGTAACAATGCATTGCAGAGTTCGTTTCCCAGTTTAGTTCATGGGTAAACTTTTCATTTATATATTTATATATATTTTGACACAGAAAGAACTCTGAATATCATAACACTATTCTTATTGCTCTCATGTTTAAATGTAATATATACTGAAGCTGACTGAGTAGCTTCCACATTACACCGGAGTATATCCAAGCAGCGATGAACTCGCTTGTAATTAACTGAGAATGAAGAAATATAGATGTCTCGGACGATTAAAGAAGCATTGCACTATTTTTCTTGTATAGGCATACATGATTCCCGTATGACTCCGATTCTAAAACGTCAACAAAAACTGGAATTTCTCTTTCTAAAACATAAATAAGAGTGTCACAGGAATAACTAAAAACACAGAGCTGGGAGTTCTGACCACACAAATCAACAAATTTCCAAGTGCTTTTCCTTGGGCTTGTTTTACAGGAAGATGAATCTTATCTGGTTCATCGTCATCCAAAGATACCTTGCAAAGAGACCTTGTAAATGTCAAAAGGTTATTTTAGCAAAATGTTAACATTTCAAATCAAAAACCATTTTCCTCTGTGATCCACAGACTAAGGGGACTAGATGGATTTCCACATTATGACAGGATCAGAGTGATTAAGACACGCTCGCTCAGACACACGACGGGACAATAAATAGGTGCCGGCCTCATATATATATATATATATATAAAATATATAAATAATATATTAGATAAATATTACAATAATATATATATATAATAAAATTAATAGATATATACAGTTTTCGATCCAAAATGAGACCCGGATGTAAACACTGAAGTCGACCATGTTGCAGTAGGTCAACTGTGTTGAGCAAAAGCGCCGCGTGCAATCATGATAAGAACGATTTTTCGGAAACTTGCAATGATCTTGTACCTCTTAATCCTTTAAATATGGTAAACACTTTCAGTGTGTTTGGATGCCAGAATAGGTCAAAGAAAGCACAAAATCATATTACTCAGTCCCCGCTGTAGTGAGAAATCAAGGAGAAGAAACTCAAAAGGTTAGTGAAAGGAGGAGAACACTGTAACTTCCAGGATAAACAGGGTTAGTTTTCAGCCGTCAAGTCATACGTAAATCTTCTCAGATCACTTCATTAGTGATGAATGGTATCAATTGTCAGTGTAATTAATGATATAGTGAATAATTACAGAAACCTAGGGCATAAATATTTCATAAAGTAATTCATTAACAGCCACTGTGTTTTCTGTCAAATGATAGAGGATTTAGAGCCGCTAAGAAGTTATTTAGGTCAAATCTTTAAAACTTGAAGTAGTGGATAGCGAATCACGTATTTGCTAAAATTGGTATTAAATATCAACAGTCCGGAAAATGGATAGTGCTGTCGAAAATTTCCCCGACTGGACAGGTTCTATGATAAACTTGTAAAACAATTGACAGCAAAGCCCCAAATGCGCACAAGGACGAGAAGTGAAAGTTTCAAAAAACCGTGGATATAAATCTCATGACATCAGTCTGTAAGTGTCACAGTGTCGCTCACAAAAAAAAAAAAAAAAAAAAAAAAAAAAAAAAAAAAAAAAACCTATTTGTGCAACATTTCGCATAATCGATTTCTTCAACGTCGACATTCACATGAACTGCAATATTTCATATATCCAAAATGGCATTCGCCGCTTAAATCTATGGAGGGATATTTATTAAATCGCATCTCAAAGTTAAACAAAGGCACCTATCCCTTTATTTAGAAGATTAAGTTTATTTGTATAATAACTTTCAAGCATTGCAGGTTCCAGAGACTCAATGTAACCAAATCCTCTGTTTGCGAATTGTCCTTCCTTGCTATTTTTCGCGACGCGGTTCATAATTCCCTAGAATAACGAAATTTGACATTTCCTTTGTTTACGATGCTTGACCTGAAAGCTGGCGGCGGCTTATCAGCTGCTCGTCTGATGTGACGTCATAGGAAACCTACACACACATATACATATACTACAGACATATATATATATATATATATATATATATATATATATATATATATATATGTGTGTGTGTGTGTGTGTGTGTTTATATACATATTTGCATTAAGCTATATATGTCCAAACATAGCTTAAATATAAAGGTGTTTAGATAAGCCTTAAAGGAGTATATCCAATGATCCAACAAGAACGAAACTCAGCCTTTTCATCAGACAGCGAAACACATCTTTCCTGAGAACAGGGAACTTCGTAAATTCATAAACCAGACACAAAATCAAGAGCAAACTAACTCAGGCCTTTCTCTGTCGTGTGCGGCAGCAAGGAAACTAAAGCCGATGTTTCTCATGCCACATGCATAAGGGCGAGAGTCGCATGCCCAACCGTCTTTGATGGCCGTCTCCACTCGCTAGTGGGTTTTCAGAACGGCTGCCTTGATGCTACTTAGCCTTCACTTGCTCTCGACTTTGACCATTGCTTGATGTCACTGAAATAGATGCAGCACAAGTAACAAGTATTCTCCAGAGAGAGAGAGAGAGAGAGAGAGGCAATATGGGGAAAATGTAATAAAAATGCAGCCTTGTCTGAAATGCAGCTGTGAGACGTTTAGAACTCTAAGGAAAAATACTGATTATTCAATGTTTCAAAGGTGAAGCCCACATCTCATGCCTGGGGGCAGACAAGCTATTGCTCTCGGTACAACAAATGTCATAAAATTTTGAAATACTGAATAATACCATGAATGGAGCTGTCTTACACCTTCAACGGTTATAACACACTTGGTTTGCTTTACACCTAGTCTAATGGTTATGAAATAATCGTAAGGTTACTCAAAAAAACTGAAAAGAATAAATCTTGGTGGCTCTAAGTTAGAATCAATGCATTCTCTTCTATAGTTACATCCTTAGGAATTCCACTATACTAAATGTAAACTAAAGAAATAGTTTACAACGACAAATGTAAAATTAGCAATCACCCACTCTTAAATTTACATATCGTGTACATAATATATTATATATATATAATATATATTATATATATAATATATATATATATATATATATATATATATTATATATATATATATATACATTATATATATATATTATATATATATATATCTATAAAATAAAATATATATATATTTTATATATATATTCTATTCTATAAATATATATATATTTTATATAATATATATATATTATATATATAATATATATATGTATATTTATATATATATATATATATATATATATATATATATACTTTATTATATTATATATTATTTATATATATATATATATATATATATATAAATATACATATATAAATATTATATATTATTATATATATTATATTTTAATATATTATATATATATATTATATATAATATATATATATATATAATAATATATATATATATTATAGATTTATAATATATATATTATATATATATTCATATTTATATATATATATATATATAATATATATATATATATATATATATATATATTATATATATATATTATATATATATATATATATATGAATTATATATATGTATATATATATATATATATATTATATATATATATATATATATATATATATATATAATATTGTATGCATTGTATGTATGTTATAATATATATAATATATATATATATATATATATATATATATATAATATATATATATATATTACAATATAATTATAATATATAATATTATTTATATATATATATTATTATTAATATATATATATATACATACTATTTACATATATATTACTACACAGGTTTTTTTTTTATTTAGAAGGAGTTGCTAGTATTACACAATTTCCTTGACTTTTACATCACTGGTACCCACTGAAAGTTTGGACAATTTGTGGCGGTAGTGACAACCGCGCGCTAACCACAGATCGTACAAATGTCAGCTTAGTGGTAATATCTTTGTTGCAGTTTTATTCACTTTTTTATAGCCTTTCCGACCGTAGGTGTCAATGACGTCACAGACCCTTAAAAGCCAAAACACTCAAATGCATCTGACACATTACAAACTGAAACAAAGGAAGGCAAAGCATCCGAGATGATATATATAAAAATCAAATTTCCATTAATATGCCTTTTCCCTTAATTAAGGAGGCGAATCCAGATGATGTTGGATTAAAGCTTAACACAGTTTGCTGGATAAATTTGTTAAATCCTTGCCTCTCTCTACCCGGACTGCAAACTACCACGGTCGACAAACCAACTACCGATAGACTACTTCACTAATCTGATCCACCGAGACTCAAAAGGCTATTCAGGGAACGTCCTCAATAAATGCAGGTAAAAAACTGCGTGAAAATAAATATGATCTTTGCCTTATCCCATTGCTGTAAAAAAAAAAAAAAAAAAAAAAAAAAAAAAACTGCCAGCATAATAAATCAAAGCGAATAGAAACAGCAGAGCCTTTACCGTCCAAACTGACAGTAATTGGTTTTTCTGCTTTAATACATAATATTGAAAAGGGAATTCTCTATTATTTGATTTCTGCCAATTACGTTTTTGCGACAAGGAATAAATTTTTTTTTTTCTTTTTTTTGGAACCTGCAGCATGAAATTTAACTTTTTACTTTTGTTATATGGGAAGGGAGAAATAATCGAGTATCCTGTCTTGGAAACAAAGTTTGTACAACCAAAGAAAGAAACGAAACTATATGCAAGTTCTTAACCTAATGGAGAATGCAAAGTATTTTCTTATCTCTCTCTGCCTATTCACTGTAACTGCAATTTCTCATAGGTTTTGCAGGGTGCAAAAAAATTATATATCTTTAAGAATTTTTTTACGGATATAATTTCACGGTGGAGCAATCTTCTGTTTTGGTTCTTAGCCTGAAAGCAGATTGCATAGATTGACCGAAGTTGCTAATCATAAATGCTGACAAAGATAGAGAATGGGACCTAACCTATCTGACTATCAGGAATATTGTAAAAACAAGTAAAAAGCGCGCCCAAGTTTCTTTGGCGCAATCGAGGTTTCTGTACAGCGAATAATGCTGTATGAACCGCATGCCATGAAACTTTCAGCCAAGGCCAGCTGGTGGCCTGCCTATAACGTTGCCAGACGCACGGTCATGGCTGACTTTAACCTTAAAGAAAATAAAAACTACTGAAGCTGGAGGGCTACAATTTGGTATGTATGATGGTTGGAGGGTGGATGATCAACATACCAGTTTACAGCCCTCTAGCCTCAGTAGTTTTTGTGATCTGAAGGCGGGCAGAAAGACAAAGCCATCTTCTTACAAAAAACTAAAATGGCTTGGAAATAATTTTTAAGAATCAGTTTAAAGAATTCTGAAGTTTTACGATTTATTGTCAATGTCATATTCTCCTAATTATGCAATTTAAAAAATTACCACGTTTGCCGATATCTGAATAGTTTTAAAATATCTAGTAATTAAGAGTATCACACACACATGCCGGTAACTTACCCTTGAAAAGGCAAATGTTTTAAAAACATAAGTAAAGACAACGAAGTACATTTTCTTTCGGTGTCCTTGAGTTTGTTCGATAAGAGGAACCTTGGGAGGACAATATTGTTATAACCTTTCTGTCACTTTCGTGCAAAAACGAATGTTATGTTTAAATTCACATGACTCAGCTACTGATTTATCTGTTTCAAATAAAGCTTCAAGCTTGAAAATCTCTAAGCTTGCTATCTGATCTATTCAATTACTATTATGAGCAGAACGCTGAACTCGCTCCAGTTAAACTTTAGATTACACTTCACATTAAGCCTAAAATTCTAGTTTTCCAAACGGCGTCTCAATAGGATGAAGGAAGAGGGGGACGTGAGCTATTGATTTGTTTACAACCCACTGAACATCTATCTCGATCCAAAACTTATTCGTCAGCAAATGGAGAGAACTATATTTAAACTCCATTCTCAATCCCACTGTTGTTCACATAAACCTTCTTAACCATAGAACACTGAAGATGAGATATTAATGGTATTCCGACGCTACGTTTCACTCCATTAAAAAAAAAATATCTGAAGCCAGTAAGGATAAGCATTTGAATGTTTGTCAAGAATATGACAAATCTCCTTCACTATTCCATAGCCAAAATCTTCATTTATATGATTACATATATTGACATACAAATTCACCACAGCAGACGGCCAATTTGCAGTTTATAACATAAATGGATATTAGTTTAGTCTGGAAATTTTATCATAACACACAAATCACTACAGAATGTTCTTAAAAAACCTAATCAGTCGGTCAACTCCAATTGACTTAAATTAAATTTTAAACATAGAAATAAAAAATATTTGTATAATACGAACCACTTAAACCGGAAAAGCACTTCATGTGACAAAACGTCGTTAACGGCAAACACCTTACACTCTACCCATGAATAAATGATAAATACTTAAAGTACAGAAACTAATCAAACATTCTTAGCAAGATTTTGGCTCTATGGAATAGAGATTACCAAAATCCTGGTTTCTAAAGTCTGTCAAGGATTTGTCCATTAGCGTTAAAAATAAGCTATCACAAGAGCAAATGTCAAGACCTCCAGAGCAAATATAGTTGAAACACTAAGAGCAACACGGATTTAGTCTGCATAAGCCACTCTATTTCCGTCAGCAGCTACAATTGTCTAAATAGTCTTCCTTTGCCCTTCCCTCTGACATTTCCCTACACGCGAGTGACCTTAAAGTCGAGGTCACCAATCAAAGAACTCTAAAAAGTCCCTTTACCATTTGTGCATTTATGAGAACTTCTGCCACGCAAACCAGGTCCTGCTCTCCAGAGATTTCAAAAGGCTCATTGTTTGATTTAGGAAGTCAAACATTCGAAAGTCTGATTTTGCAACGAAAGGATTTTAAGCTATCAAAGACTTACTTCGTGAACTGACTGTTTAATCTTTCAAAAGCATGAGTTGTTATTGAAAGATGTAAACTTTCATAAGAATGATTCTACATTTGAAAGTTTCACACTAAGCTTTGCTTTTAGTATTCTGAATAGAAATCTATTGTGCCGGCTTTGTCTGTCCATCTGGACTTTTTCTGTCCTCCCTCAGATCTTAAAACTACTGAGGCTAGAGGGCTGCAAATTGGTATGTTGATAATCCACCCGCCAATCATCAAACATGTCAAATTGCAGCCCTCTAGCCTGATTAGTTATTATTTTATTTATAAAATTAAACTTATTCATAATCGTGCATCTGGCAACGATATAGGCCAGACCACCACCGCACCGCGGGTCGTACAGCATTATACCGAGACCACCGAAAGACAGAAAATCGATTGCGCCAAAGAATTTTTTTTATTTATCTGATAACCTTAGGTTCCTGGCAGTGGCACGCATTCGTTCCTGATTTTACTTCTGATAAAGTTTCAAATGAACTGTGAGATACATCCTGAGGCTCGAGGTTATTTTATTTAGTGTTTGGCTTGCATTTCTACACTTGGTTAGCCAGCCCTGACAATGAAAGGGTAGAGGAAGTAGAGGTAAGCAAAGAATGAGATGGACTGATGTCCCAGAGTGACATGAAATCACTGGGTGTTGAACATGAGGGAGCCATTCGGTGTCGAGAGGTTTACCACTGGTCTCAATCCTCCAATCCTCAATCCTCTCTCTACCAAGAAGAATTCACTGTAGAACTCTGGGGAATTATCCCTCATCACTTCAACTGTTCACTTGTGCAGGATTATTTGAAACTCTGTCTACAGAATATACCCCCTTTAGTGAGTCAGGTTTGTGGGATAGACACAGGATGGAAAGTTGAGACAGCTGAGCTTTAGTTGGCCTGAAGGGCAGCCTGTAACCCTGCCTGGGGACAGACACCATCCACTCTTCCCCCTCACATTACTGCACATTCATTTGTCTGTGAAGCACTTACCCACTCATTGCAGCCTGAGCCATGGAGCCTCCCCTCTTGCTGGGGCAGCTCCTTCTCCTGAGGGTTGGTTGGGGTTGGGAGGCCTATATTGGCTGTGCGGCAGTGCCTCCTCCTCGACTTGTTCAAAGCAGACATCGTTCTGGTGGCCAATAATTCCTGCAACAGACCACTGGTCTCAGCCTCGCCTGAGTGGAAGCTGGGCACCAGGAAGGGTGGGAAGTTCTTCGGCCTTACCTATATAGATCTGGAGGGTGAGAGGCAATGTTCTGGGTTCAGGAGCTGGAGTGCCTGTCCCATCCCTCCCAACCAACTACTGTATCTCCTATCCCTCAAGCAGTACCTGGAGCAAGAACATCTGCGCCATTTGTGAGAGCAACCGAAGACTCGCCACAATGTTCTCTCCTAGCCCTGGTGGGGAAACAGCTCCATCTTCTAGAGTATGCTCTGTTCCGAGAACTGCTCTTCTCTGACCTGCTCCCGCTGCTCTACTCAAATCTCCTACCTCTGCTGTTCTTAGAGAAGGACCTTTCTCTACTGCTCTGCCCTGAGGCAGGGTGGGAGATGGAGTTGATGCAAGAGGATGTTAAGTTGCTACAGATGGGGTTTGTCTTTCTGCCATTCTCTGAGGGAGCAGCAGAACGACCCGTCTCCAGATGCTGGTACTACCTGGAAGAGGAGAGGAGTGCGCTCCTTAATCTGAATGGGAATGCTTCTTGCTCCCACAAAGCGGGCTCTTTCCTTAGAACGTCACACACCTGAAGAGGAGGTTAAAGGTGGAAAAATCTTACCTGTTGCAGTCCTGTACGCCAGTGCTTCAGGACAATGATAGGTTGGGGACCATCTCTGATCGAGGCAATCAAGACAACTTTACCTTAAGGCTCGAATATTTCAGTCAAGTACTCTGCAGTTTTTCTGACGGTAATAATAGCAGGTCCAGGGTTAAACTCAATGTCTTTCAAAAGAATTAAAATTGACAAGAGCCAAGAACAAAATCTAATACATTGTAGATGTGTTAGATTTTGTGTTAGATAACAACAACAAAGAAAAAATCAACAGAACAACAAACAATAAAACCAACAACAGCAGCATTTACGCTTTTACAAAAAATGAATTATTTATATGAAAAAAGCTAACCATATATCATTCGTTTGTAAAACCGATTTTTCTTTGTAATCCTTTCTTGCTGAGGCAGTTTGCTGAGGATGCGTTAGAGTACAGACAAAAGTCTTGCCTCAGATGTTGAACTCTTCTGATCTAATATTTTAATCAAGTCTAAATTTCCCTGATTAAAGATCTATATATACATATATAAATATATGAAGAGAGAGAGAGAGAGAGAGAGAGAGAGAGAGAGAGAGAGAGAGAGAGAGAGAGAGAGAGAGAGAGAGTTGGGAACAATCTATTTAAATGATGCAGTCGTTAAAAGCTCGGTGAAGTTTGCACGTTACCTAAAACAATGAGACAAGAAATGCGAGAACCTCCGAAATGGCAAAACACTCCACGACTGTAATTTCATGTAAATGGGTTTGGCGACATTGAAGATGTCAGATTCCTAAAAGAATGAAGAGGAAACAAAGCCAATTTCCCGTCATCAGAAACAACAGTGGAAAGAGAAGCGAGGGGAAGCCGGTGATTGGTGTCACCAGTGATACTGTGCAAAATACCTGACCTTCGGGAAACAAAATTAATATTGTTATCTTGCAGAAACCTCATAAAATTCCTTCCAACACGGCGCAATCGAGTTTCCTGTTCAGTGTATAATGCTGTATGAAACTCTCAGCCACAACCCTGTGGTGGCCTGTGTTGTGGGTACCTATAGCGGTGCCAGGCGCATGATCATGGCTAACTTGAACATTAAATAGACTAAAAACTACTGAGGCTGGGGGGCTGCATTTTGGGATGTTTGATGCGTGGAGGGTGGATGGCCAACATACCAATTTGCCGCTCTCTGCCCTCAGTAGTTTTAAGCTCTGAGGGCGAACAGAAAAAGTGCGGCCGGACAGACAAAGAGCCATATCAAAAGTTCTCTTTTACAGAAAACTGTATAATTTGCTGAAATTAACAGAAAAACTATTGTCATGACTTCAGTAAATAAAGCCGAAGGTTCATCCCGTTAATTCATTAATCAGAAGGCCCACAGTTTTTTTTAACACTTTTGAGAAACGTTCGCTCAAACAATAACTGAGCTTGTTTGGGGCTGATTTGCCCTCATCAAATGGTGTGAAACGTAAACTGACGGAAACAAGAGATAATTGTTTTTAGGTGTTAGTATACAATAGCTCTCACGCCAATTTTAATGTTTGTGGTCAGTTTGTCAACTGTTAAATTTGCACCTAAGAAGCAGTTACTACAGTAGATTCACATCAACCGTGCATTTGATGTCTAGGCCAGTCCCTTACGACGCTCCTGATTGGCTGTTGATAGGCCAATCACAGGGCTGGAAACTCTGTCTTTCTCGAGAGTTCACATAGGTAGGATGTATATTCCACCCTCCTGAGGGATGCTTTTGAAAAAGGTATCCCTCAGGAGCGTAGGAACGTAGATCCTACCCATGAGAACTCTCGAGAGAGACAGTGCGTTTTCAGGCTTGTGATTGGCTTATCGACAGCCAATCAGGAGCGTCGGTTGATGTGAATCTACTATAGTGCAGAGAGCTCCCGACGATGGACCAGTAGCAGGAGAAGCTATTGTGGGCCAAGAGACCTTGTTGTGGGCAGCTCTCCCTGAACTGTAAAAAAAAGTCGTGCTGTAAAAAAATAGTCAGACATACACAGGTAGACTAAAGAGGGGAACACCATACCATATTCTTGTAGAAGAAACTCAAAGAGAGGGATGGAATAGTTAGGCAAGTGTCGATAACCGAGACATTTAAAGCAGCTCCTTTAAGTTAAGTAAATCTTAGTTTTACCAGACCACTGAGGCTGAATTTAACAGATCTCCATAGGGCTGGCCCCGAAGGATTAGATACTTTTACGTGGCTAGGAACCAATTGGTCACCCTAGCAACGAGGGACCTACAGCAGCTTATTGTTGTGAGATCCGAAACACACTGTATCGAGAAATGAATTTCTATCCCCAGAAAAAATTCTTCTGATTCCGCGTTGGCCGAGCCGAGAATCGAACTTCGGACCACCGGATTGGCAGCCGAGCGCGAAAACCACTCGTCCAACGAGGAACTAAAGCAGCTTTAAGAAAGAAATAGAATAAGTTAATGGCAAAGAACTCTAGTGTTGGCACAGATTACAAGGCAATGAGATCTACATATTTATCAGGGATCAAGAAATAGTCGAATAAATTTCCATTATTAAGCGATAAAAAATCACAATTTCTCCACCTCTTCGGAATTTACATCACGGTACCTAAAGGAAATCATTTTCCTCTGCGGCAGAAGAAGCTGTGTGGTTTCATCGAATCGTTTTGCGCATGCGTTCGTCAAACCAGTTTGATCAAATACGCTAATCAAACTATTAAGGAAAAAAACGTGTATGATGTACTTTATGATCACCCACGTTTAACCTAGTACCGTTCTTTCACATCCACAACACTAACCATTCTTTCGTCCAGCGTTTTCATTTCACAGTCTCAATCCTAACAAAGAGCGGTTACTAAAGAGAGAAAGAACCAAATTGTTCATGAATATTATTTCAGTATGTGATCCGTTTTCAGTTAAATATTATTATTAAATTAAATTTTTTTTGTTATTTGTTAACCCTAGTTTTTAAGTTTCACTTGTCGTTTTGTTTACAAAAAACTGTTTGCTTGGTTAATTAACATTTGGTGATTTATCTTTAAGGAGGTTTGTATGAGTGGTACACCCCTGTGGAATAAGGGGGTGGGGGGGGGGGTAACTTCTTGGCTTAAGGAGGAGGGAAACAGGCAGTCGTTATCTGGATCCCCCCCCCTCCTTTGTCACTTTTTTGGATGATTTTTGAACCTTGCTTTCGTGGCACTAAGAGTACTGCCGGTCTCTTGCTTCGTGGTGCTTGAAGCCTTATTATTGGGATTTACCCGGTAATCTGGCAGGGAACACCGAGGATCACTGAATATCTGTTATCTTCAGAAATTGGGAGCAGCTCTTCCAGATAACATAGTCTGGAAGCCGTCCTCGGGAATCACCGCACCACCTCTGGGTTTCCAGTTAATAAAGCCCAAGGGGGATCTCTTCTCTCTGTCCATGGTAAGGTTTATGTAATACCTTTTTGCATTGATCACGGTTGGTTGCGATTCTGTGGAGGACTGCTTGACTGGGCCCCCTAGTTATTAAACCACCTGTTGGGTACCACTCCTCCAGGACGTGGAGGATTCTGTATTCTTTAAAAAGAATAATTAAGCCTTTTGAACATGAAGGATTTTTGGTGAAAACAAGCTTGGTATTTAGCCTTGTAATCGTCAGGATTATTCGTTTCTTTTTGATTTCTTCCCTCCTTTCTGGGGCCCCCATTATTTTGGTTTTGAGTGGTGTTGGTTAATGCTATATTAATTTTGTATACGTGTGTTGAATTGGTTATTCAAGTGTGATAGTAATTCATTTATTTCCTGTGTTCTCAATGAGTGTTCAGGTGTATTTTCCTGTCTGGTTTCTTTATGTATTAAATAATTTATGGTTTTTTTCCATTGTTGTTTGTTTACCTTCCCCCCCCCCCCTTTCCCTTGCAATTCATTCCTTGCACTTTGGGAAAATTGAGTTTGTGTATGATTCCAACTATTGGTGGAACTTCGTATCAGTGGTATATTGGTATACTTAAAGAGAAAATTGAATAGTATTTTGGTGACGGTAAAACGAGCCGTTTACAAATTGGCGACCGTTGTCAGACAAAAGGGATTAATACGATCCTGCGTATACATTTTTGTAAGTGGCAAGTTGGATTATTGGGGGAGAATTAGAATTTTTTTTTGCAAGGAATACATATTTACACCTCATTTTTTTGGTTGGTTATTATTGCTGTTGTTTATTGTAACGATTTAAACTATTGCAAACTGTCATAATGGCTAACACTGGACCGTGAATTGAGCTCCTGAGTGGAGGGGAGGGGTGGGGCAACGAAAGGTTGGGCTCAATTGAATAAAGCCAGAGTTAGAAGATGGTAGCGAATTATTTGAAATTCGAGGTAGGGCCGGTGACAATCAGAAAGTGGGTCTACTATTACTACAAGTTTAATGAATATGTTCGAAAGTTCTGGAAAGGGATCATGGGGTGGTGAACAGGGTTAAACAGATTAAGGAAGAAGTGATCGGTTGAATTATTAAGTAAGCAAATTGAATTAAAGACTTTAGAGTTTAATTTGGAGAAATTCCAAGGCTGATGAAAGGAAAGGGAGGGAGGAGGGCAGTTCGAAAGGGAAAGGAGGCGTGAGTGTAGGTCCTTCAGCCCCTTCCCTAACCCAGAACCAGATAGGTCGGTAACACCTACAAGTCAATTTGGCGAAGGCACACTTAAATTTGTTCCGATTTTCCCATGGAGTGGTAACGTGGCGGAAATTTTTTTGTTTCATTCCCCCCCCCCGTAAAGAAATTGCAGGTACATTAGGTTTGGCCACCAAAAGAGGTTCTGGACTAACTCTGAGACAGAGGTAAAAATTAATTGGTAGGGGCCGCAGAAAAGTGTATGTTTACCCTTAATGAGGATTTTATCTTCAGATTATGACAGTGTCAAATCTATTGTTTTTGAAAGCGTATGAGTTATGTCCCCGAAGCGGTATCGTCAACGCTTTAGAAATCTGCAAAAGGGGCAATGATTCAACATTCGTTAGAGTTTGCGCGAGTGGGGAAAAAGCAGTCTGCCGAGGATTGGTTTAAGCTCCAAAGAAGTGGACGATTTTGATAAAATGAAGGAATTAGTGTTGGTAGAGGAATTTAAAAGGTGTGTGCCGGACAAGTTAAAGGTTCATTTTGGAGGGAATTGAAACTCGACACTTTGCAAGCAAAGGTTAGCTATTGCCAGTGGACGAGTACTACTTGTCTCCATAAAAATGAGTTTAGGTGGGGTGTCCTTTTCCAATATGAAGCCATGGTTGGGTTTTAGAAGTGGTGGAATAGGAATAATAATCAAGAAAGGGTCCAATACCTGTTAATAATTAATTAAAGAGGGCGATACAAGGGGTAACAAAAGCTAGTAATAAATAATAAGTCTTTTTGCATCCAACAGGTTTAAAACAAGTCAAATAATTATGACCCTGGAGAAGGCACAAAGTTCATTAAACGTGGCTTTCTTCAGCAAACAAAGGGGGCAGGGGGCCGGTTAAAAGCATGTGTTATGCCTTCCGGGAATCCCTGCAAAATAATGACTCGTCCTGTTAATGGGGGTCCGAGAAAAACGAGAGACAAAGAGACTTATAATTCGCCAAACCAAGACCTCTGATCAATGAAACTCTAGGACGGGAAATGAAAGAAGCTTTTTTTTCTCGTTTTGGTGTCGCTTGGCAGTGGTCGCTGTGGTTTGATGGGTACCTGTTAGGAAACGTGGGTAAGAAATTTTTACGCGATAACAGCCGGCACAGTCCCGTGTTGAATTATTAAGAGAGGCTTTGCCCTGGACGGGATTTTGTTTTGGAGCATACAGAACTTTGTTTGGGTTTACTGTTCAGGTTTTCCGGATACGGTTCAATTCTTATCCAATTGAGGGAGGTTTATTTTGGGATTGTCCTTCCTTTACGGGAACGGTTAATTTGGGCCAGTAGTGGAGTCAAGTGTTTTCCCCGTGAAGAATATTGATGTAGTCCTTGGGAAATTGATGTGCCCTTAAAAATAAATCTTGTCACCAATATTAATTAATCTCGAGAAGCGAAATATCTGTAGTCATGACTCGCTCTCGGTCCCTGACACTTGTTGACGCTGCAGAGGTCACCAACCGTAGAACTAGATTTAAGTAGTTTTAGGACCGTAGTGGTAGTTATAGTTTTTTAGGCAATATTGGTTCAATAGTAAAAATAAATTGAAACTGGACTACGGAGGAGCGAATTAAGAAAGCTCAGGGAAAAAGGAATTTTCAAAATCTCCCCGTTGAGACCAGGTGAGTCTCTCTTCTGAACTTAACGAAGGTCCTAAATTTAAAATTATTAATAATATTTTTGCGTACAGGAGGTAAGTAGACCTTTGGAGGCTACTACATGAAAAGCTCTTGAAAGTAGTCACAAGCAAATAGTGGTTCTTTTGATTAACAGGAGGAGGTTGTAATGTCGTTAGGCCATGAGAATGGACTTGGCAGGGCAGTTTTGGTATTCACAAGGACGTCCAGGGTAAAATTGCTTGGCTGGATATTTTTGGCCCAAGTTGAAGGCCGGACGTCAAGAAATACGTTGAACAGTTTGTGACGAAAGGTCCTGTCAACGGGTTTGGGCAAGAACCCAATCAACCCCATTCCGAAAAGCACCGGTTTGCTTCCCAGCCCAGTTGTCTCTGAAACCCTTCATAAAAAGAAATCATCATAGACCGTACTGGGACCCTTGCCTCCCGTTACTCGTCAGCGGTAACGAACTATATTTTTACTATTTTTGATATGCAATGTATCGTTATCCAGAAGGCCATACCGTTTTACGTAGTATTAAGAGTGTGAAAATTGTAGAAGATTCATTACTTAGAATTCGTTTACCAGGTTTGGCATGCCAAAATAATTCAGTCAGAGTGTTTTGGATGTGGATCCCAATGTTTTTATTAGTAATATTTCAAAGGATACAAATGGCTGAATTTGAACAAATATTAAGCAACGTGGAATCTTCTTACCATATCATCCGGGAGAGTCAGGGAGGGGCCTTGAAAAGGTTTCATCAGACGTTGAAATCGATGTTGAAAAAGTTATTGTCTAAGTCATTGGGGTTCGGAGTGGGGACAAGGAAAAAGTTGCCATATTCGTTATTGCTTTTTCGGTTCAACAACCTAGTCAACAATCCTTAGGTTTTTCACCCTTTTAATTTGCATTTTTTGGTCATTGTGTACGTGGTTCCGCTTGACGGTCGTTAAGGAATCAATTGGGAGGGGAGACGTCCCGCACATCAAATTTGTTGGATTAAGTTAACGAATCTTGGGGGACAAAATTGACCAAGGCATGGAAGTTTGCTGAGGAAAATATGTTGAAAAGTCAAAAAAGGATGAATTCTTTCTTTGATCGTAAATCTAATGAACGTCATTTCGCTGTAGGCGAATAAGGTGGGTTGGTTACTTTCTACCCATTCCTGGTAGAACCCTCTGAAGGCCGTCTTTCTCTGGACCCCTGGGAAAATTTTGAAGCAAAATTAGTGCCTATAAATAAATTCTTTGGTTAGAAACTCCAGAAGAGAGGAGGAAAAACCGTTTCAACTTTGCCAACATAAATATTTGAAACCAATAAAGGAACGGGATAGAAATGGTGCCCATTGGGTCCACTATAGGGTACTATTGGAAAACTGTTAATTACTAAAGTGATGAACTTTGTTTCTTTTTCAGAGCGGTTTTTGAAAGATAATGAAAATAATCGTGTTGATGAAGGTAACTGGCGCTCTGGATAACAAACAAAGGGTCATTAGTGCAAACTTCGGGGTGCATGGTTTTTTCCACTACTTAAGTATCAATGATAAGCAGAGATCCTTGAAGAGGTTGGTGAATAATTATAAAATGTTTATTTTATGATTGTGCCAGGCCGAACGTCCGTTCTTTTAGAAACCATGATGTGGGACGTGTGGGTAATGCTATTCCTGGTGAAACCTAAGCCCCTTATAGGTTAAAAAAATCCCTTCAAAATGGTGGCTTAGTAGCAAAGGAACGTTGATTACAGCTGAAAACATGACCTTATTGGAGCCTAGTAAGAGTCCTTTGGTCATCTACCGGTAGTGTTTTGCGGTTAACGAAATCTGAACGGAGACTTTAGGTTATGTTTTGATTAACAAAAGTTTTGAACTGCAGGTGGGGAACCAAGGGCAGACTGTTATTCCTTTGCCATAGTATAGAGGACTGTATTGACCTCGTTAAGATGACTGGGAAAGGTCGCTGGTTAAAACTGTATAGTTAGCAAATTTGATTTTTTAAAAGGTTAAAACTGGTTCAATGGGACATGGTTATCTTTCCAAACGTTGCTAAGAGCCTTATCGGCGTTTGTCAACCCCAGCCAAGGTTTGTTTCACGTGCAAAGGTGATGCCGTTGGCCGATTTGAGGGCCATGAAGAATGGCGGCAGCCACGTTTCCAAAGATTAAATGAACTAGTTTGGTGTTACGGTTTAGGTAAGGGCGCTGGTTGTGTTGGTAACAGTAATGCGCAGATTTCTCACCGAATCGTTATGGTCTTGATCTAGTTAGTGGATTCTGGCTTATTGGGACATAACTGTGCAAATTTCTGTATCAAGATAACGAATTTACACGGCAGGATTGTTTTGAAGTGGTTGAAAAAAGCAGGTTTAGGTAGTTGGAATTTGAAAAAGATGGGAGTTCGCTTAAAGCGAAAGTCGTGTATTTAGGCCACCCCGAGGCGGTTTGGTGGGGGTCGAAGGTTACTTCCCAAGCAGGCCCAATATTGAATCTCTAGAACGAAAAATAGGTGTTGCCTAAATGTCGTAGGGGATGGGTCCGTAAGTTTCTTGGTTTAGTAGGTTAATTATAGGCGTTTTGGTCAAGAACTTTCTGGACTTGATTTGTGACCCTCTAACCCCGTTCTTCTTGAAGAAGGAAGGTGAAGTTCGTTTTTGGTCCGGACATCTGTATACCAAAAAGTTGACTTTTCAGCCTACTCCTGTAAGTGTGCTTGCAAAAATGGGTTTTGAAACAGTTGTCTTTGTTGGAGTTCCCGCATCACAACCACTCACCCTAATCTTGAGAGGTATATACGCTCCCGGATTTTACAATGTTCCTTTTGCTCTTGCTAACGGATGCCAGGTATATTGGGTGTTTGGTGCAGATCCTTTCCTTTTAACAGCTATCGACACAACAAGCTATAGTAATATATCTTTCATCCAGTTGCCTTCCTTCTTTCCCCCCCCCTAAAAAAGTTTAACGTATGCCCAGCGGAAATAAATTTTCAACCGTTGAGAAGGAGACTCTCGCATTGATCACTAGCAATTAAAATTCAATTTTTTCTGTTTATCTATCGTCCACAGGTACGCCCCTATAAAAATTATGACAGATCATAACCCTCTAAACTTTTGTCAGCAGATATTAAAATTAAGAATCAAGAGGCTTATGCGGATGGAGCCTCAATGCTTCCAAGAATGGAATCTGGAATGTTTTACTCACCATTCCAGGAAAGGACTAAACGTTGTGGGCTGATGGTTCTTTCACCGCAGCAATCGAATAAAGTAACCTTGCTGAGGCTTTACAAATTATAAAGGTAGTAGCTGTTTATCGTTTCCAATGGATGGGGGGGATGGGACGGGGTGCTGTTGATGTGGAGGTAGTTAGGTTTGTGTTGGAATGGAAATCTAATTTATTTTAACATGTATTTGGTGATAATTTATTTTACTAGGAATCATTCTATTGGTTTTACATTATTGAGGACGTGAAGGTTTTTAGTTTAAAGTTGAAGGTACAAGGGAATAAAATGGAAAAAATCTATTTACGTACGTCAAGGTTTATTAGTTAAATTAATGGTTTTTGAAGGTTGGGTGATAGGCTTCGTTACCTAAAAACCAGTACTAAGGTTTTAGGGACAAAAGGTATCGTATTGATTGGATACTAACTTTGATGCCACCGGTAGGTCAGGCACCGTTCCCTCCCTTGGGTGCAAATAACGAACGAAAGGTGGCGACTCTTGTAATTTAAGTTAAGAATAACATTGTGGGGGATTTTAGAAACTCGCTTAATTCGTGGTGATTCGGTTTACTTTTTCAGGCTTGCTTACGCCTTCACGAAAGTTTGTGTTTTTTGTTTAGTTTTTAGAGTTGCGGCAAGGGGAGACCCATGTTTGTTTTCGCTGTATCGAGTTATATGTGTATTGTAACTGTATTTCCACTTTGAGCTGGACGGTTATTGTGTTAATTGGGATCAGATACACTGAGTGTTATTACGAAAAACAATGGGTTGATTCGGGACACCTTGTAGTGACAGTGAGTGGCAACGAGTCCACTGGTAGTTATAAGACAGTGCAGAATGTGAATAAGGTTTGTTGGCAGTCACTGCAACCGTCAGAATCCCGGATTGTTGGGTATAATGAGCAATGTGAAGCTCATTGTTTTGATTGCCATGGTGCAACTGGTGGTGATCTGGAAAGGTTTTTCAATGTAAAAAACTTTCAGGGAACTTTGGTCAAGTTTTTGTTACTAGAGCACTTTGGAATTTTTTGTAATCATCTCGACACCTTTCATTTTTTGTAAGCCTCCCCCCTTCCCCTTTTGAAGGAGCTTCTGTATTTGCTATATTTGTCATATAATATATTCATACATTGCGTTTTTTGGCTTTAATTTTTTTTTTTTCAGAGTTTTGGATTAAATGGTCTTATTTCTGTGTATTTATTATTGAAATTTACTTGATTGATTGTCGTGAATTGTGTTTGCAGCTAGGGTCTCAAAGCGGAGGGTATTGGGAAGGATAATATTAATCAAAAAAAAATTTTGGTTTAATTTTTTTTTGACTTGGGGTATGGAGGGGTGTCAGTATTGTGATCACCCTTGTTTTTCAGTTAAAATTTATTATTAAATTAAATTTTTTCTTTTTTGTTATTTGTTAAAACCCGAGTTTTTAAGTTCACTGTTGATTCGTTTTGGTGGGTTTAACAACTGTTTGCTTGTTTTATTAACATTTGTTTTGTTTTATCTTTAAGGAGGTGGCCTGTGTGAGTGGTCCAAATCCCCCTGTGGGGAATAAGGGGGGGGGGGGTAACGGCTTCTGCTTAAGGGAGGAGAAACAGGCAGTCGTTCTCTGGACCTTGTCACGTTTTGGATGATTTTCTTTTGACCTTGCTTTCGTGCACTAAGCATACTTGCCGTCTCTTCGCTTCGTGGTGCGTTGAAGCCTCTATTGGTGGATTTACCCGTATCTGCAGGACCCGAGGTATCACTGAATATTCTGTTTATGCTTTCAGGATTGTTGGGAGATTCTCTCCAGATAACATATCTGGGGGACGTCCTCGGGGGAATCACCGCAATCCACCACCTCTGGTTCAAGTTATAAAGCCAGGGGGATCTTCTCTGTCCCATGGTAAAGGTTGTGTAATACCTTTTTGCATTTGCATCACGGTTGCGATTCTGTGGAGACTGCTTGGACTGGGGCCCCCTAGTTATTTAACCACCTGTGGTACAACTCCATCCAGACGTGGAGGATTTCTGTATTCTTTAAAAAGAATAATAAGCCTTTTTGAACATGAAGATTTTTTGGTGACAAGCTTGTATAGCCTGTAATCGTCCAGGATATTCATTTCCTTTCTTTTTGGATTTACCCTCCTTTCCTTTGCCCTTCACCCCATTATTTTGGTTTGAGTGTGGTTGGTTATGCTATCTTAATTTTGTTATAACGTGTGTTGAATTGGCATTCAAGTGTGATAGTAATTCATTTATTTCAACCTGTTCTCAATGAGGTTCAGGTGTAATTTTCTGTCTGGTTCTTTTATGTATTAAATTTAATGGTTTTTTCATTGGGTTGTTTGACTCCTCCCTTGAATTCAAATCCTTGCACCTTTGAAAACTTGATCTTTGTGGTATGATTCCAGACCTTATTGTGGCACTTCGTATCAGTGGTATATGGATACTTAAAGAGAAAAATTGAATAGTATTTTTGGTGAACGGTAAAACGAGCCGTTACCAAAATATATAAGATATATTATATATTATAATATATTATTATAATAATTATAATTATACACATAACATATATCAATAATTATCTACATATATATACCATACAATAATATTATATCTTAGCATATAATTATATATATATATATATATATATATATATTATAGAACTATATATTATATGTTACAAATACATATATATATACATATTATATAATATATTAACATATACATATAATATACAGATACATTATATATACATGATACATAACAGAACCTATACATAGTATATATATATATTGTATATTTGTTGTGTGTGTGTGGTGGTATACTATATATATATAAATATATATATATATGATATACTAATATATATATATATTATAATAGTATTATCCACCATATTATATAAGTAGCTACTATATATCATCAGATACCATATATATACCAGTAACTGAGCTGCCATGACAAGACCAAAGGTAACTTGCTAAATAAAAGGGTAAATTCTTTCCTGGACGTTTCGTAACTGTCTTTCATTACATTTTCGAGGGCTGTACAAAATAGATAAACATTAAGTTACAATAAAGCTAAGAAATTTAAAATTTACAAAAATAAAACGTTGCACCAATGCTTACCAAACTTAAAATATTGAAAAGGGGACAACTAAAAGGACAACTTTAAAAAAACCCAAAACGTAAAATAAACAGGACAAAAAAACTCTTAAAATAAGTAAAAAAAAAAAAAATAAAAAAAAATTAAAAAAAATACAAAAAAATATTCAAAAAGTTAGGCAAAGCTTGGACCAACCTATTCAGCGGCAATGTCAGCACTGGTAGATTAAATTTAAAATAAAGAAACTAAGAGGTGCAGTGCGGCCAGCAGAGGTTTGGCCTGGCGGTTCAACAAGGGGAACCAAGTCGTTTTGATTCAATTAACGATTCTGAAATTGTCAAATCGTGGCTGTTGGAAGCTCGTCCTACAACTTTAAAGTTCTTATTTTCAATGAAGGTTTTACATATTTTAGAATGATTTCTGATATTAGAAAACTCTGGGTTTGCAATTTTGCTGCCTGCCCTATAGCTTACTCCACAATCTGAATCTATGCATACCTTCAGAAGCCTCCTGATGGATCCAGTATAAGTTCCTAAATTACATTTAGGACAATTATAGCTATACACACACCCGGGGGACATATAAGGGCACAAACGATCTTTAAACTTGAATAGTGACTCATTGGTAACAGGATTAATGGGAATCAAATGAACCTTAATAGCTCCAAACTTACTTTGGATATGTTGTGAAAATGTTTTTCTAATTTGTAATTACAAATTAGTAAAGTTTCTTGTTCCCTTGCTTGAGCCATTAACCACAAATAATTACACCTTAAAAAATTCTAGTCAATTTAAAGAAAAGTTTGATGTAGAATCCTTGTTAAATAATGTACCTGTGGAGGAAACTATCAACATAATTTTAAATAAACTTTTTCCCGAACTCAACTCAGTTTTTAGTGGTTTTAAACGTACGTTTTTTTAAGACTTTTAAGCTTGGCTGTGCTGGACACAGCCTTTATTTTTAACGGTAAGTTATACAAGCAGGTTGATGGCATGGTGATGGGAAGTCCTCTCGGTCCCACTTTTACCAACATTTTTATGTGCTACCTGGAGGAGCACTTCTTAGATGACTGTCTCTTAGCCTGCCGCCCCCTTTTCTATATAAGGTATGTATACCTTTGCCCTTTTTAAACGTAATTATAATGCTGATTCCTTTCTTGGGTTTATAAATGTACAACATTCAAACGTTAAGTTTACCCTGAAAAAAAAATGAAAATCAGCTTTCTTTTCTAGACGTCCTTGTTTAAAGACAAAATAATATTTTTAACACCACGATTTTTAGGAAAAGAACGTTTACAGGCTTAGGGTCAAATTTTTATAGTTTCTGTTCTTTTAACTTTAAAATTAATTCTGTTTTTACTCTTCTCCACTGGGCTCTAATGCTAACTTCTGATTGGTTTCTGTTCCAAGATGAGATCACGTTTTTATGCAAATATTTTAAAGAAAACTGCTTCACATCTGAACTGGTCTTTAAGACACTTCGCTTGTTCCTAGACACGTACTTCTCTCTCAAAACTACAAATTTTAATGTTCCTAAACTGAATTTTTACGCTAAGTTCCTGTTTTTACTGAATGATACATTTAGTAAAACATCTTTACAACATATCCAAAATAAGTTTGGAGCTATTAAGGTTCATTTGATTCCCATTAATCCTGTTACCATTGAGTCACTATTCAAGTTTAAAGATCGTTTGTGCCCTTATATGTCCCCCGGGTGTGTGTATAGCTATAATTGTCCTAAAAGTAATTTAGGAACTTATATGGGATCCATCAGGAGGCTTCTGAAGGTACATATAGATTCACATTGTGGAGTAAGCTATAGGGCAGGCAGCAGAATTGCAAACCCAGAGTTTTCTAATATCAGAAATCATTCTAAAATATTTAAAACCTTCATTGAAAATAAGAACTTTAAAGTTGTAGGACGAGCTTCCAACAGCCACGATTTGACAATTTTAGAATCGTTAATGATCAAACGACTCTCCCCTTGTTGAACAGTCAAACCTCTGCTGGCACACTGCACCTCGCTTAGTTTCTATCTTTTATCTCCAGTCTTGACATTGCCGCTGAATAGGTTGGTCCAGCATTGCCTAACTTAATATTTTTTATTTTTTTTATTTTTTTTTTCTTATTTTAAGAGTTTTTTGTCCTGTTTATTTTACGTTTTGTGTTTTTTTAAAGTTGTCCTTTTAGTTATCCCTTTAAATATTTTAAGTTTGTAATCATTGTGCAACTTTTATTTCTAAATTTTAAATTCTTAGCTTTATTGTAATTTATGTTATCTATTTTGTACAGCCCTCGAAAATGTAATGAAGACATTACGAAACGTCGGGAATAAATTGACCCTTTTGTCAAGTCTTTATGTCCTCCCTCTCGTTGATGCACATCCGGCTGTGGCCGGTACTGTTTGGATATATATATATATATATATATATATATATATATATATATATATATATATATATATATATATATATATATATATATAAAATGACCTTTGAGTATTTCTCTCCTTAGGTGAGCCCCTGTTAGAATGGAATGGAAATTTCAAGAAAATAACTCTTTGGACAAATAATATGAAGTCACATCTTCTGAGTTTCATTTTCGAGTAGAATTTTTCCTCCGGTGCCTACTACATCAAAAAGGCACCGTTTTCTTCGGCCTTCCCATATGATTTGTGAGATCATTAGGCGTCTGCTCTCCTTCCATTGATCTCGAACATTCTAGTGGTTTCTGAATGCCAGTGATACCCGGCAAAAACTATATATATAAAATATATATATATATATATATATATATATATATATATATATATATATATATCATACATATAATATACGTATATATATATATATAGTTATATATACTATATATATACATATAAACTATATATTTACTATATATATATATATATATATATAGTTTTGCCAGGTCTCACTGGCATTCAGGAACCACTAGAATGTTCGAGATCAATGGAAGGAGAGCAGACGCCTAATGATCTCACAATTACATGGGAAGGCCAGAGAAAACGGTGCCTTTTGATGTAGAAGGCACCGGAGGAAAAATGAAATTATGCTCGTATGTGAAACTCAGTTGATGTGACTTCATATTATTTGTCCAAAGAGTTATTTTCTTTAAATTTTCAATCCATACTCACAGGCAACAAGGAAACATATAAAACAAGTAAAAATTACGCCGAAGAAATCGAGTTTTCTGTACAGCGGGCCAGCGGCTACAGCTTATAATAAAGGCCACCGAAAATAGATACATCTTTCGGTGATCTCAGTATAACAATGTATGAGAAGCGGCCATGAAAGTAACCACGGCCGGTGGTGGCCTATCCTATGTCGTTACCAGAAGAACGATTATGGCCAACTTTAATGGCAAAAGTTGGCCATTTTATTTAATGTTAAAGTTTAACCTTAAAATAAATATATAGTGAGGCTACAGGGCTGCAATTTGGTATGTTTGATGATTGGAGGGTGAATGATCACATACCAATTTGCAAGCCCTCTAGCCTCAGTCGTTTTCAAGATCTGAGTTCGGACGGGAAAAGTGCGAACAAAGAGACAAAGCCGACACGATACGTAGGTTTCTTTTACAGAAAACTAAGATCATAGCGGTTTTATTAAAGCATGGGAAAATCATCAAGATAAGGTAATGAAGGCAAATTTAGCGACTTGACTCTCATCATTAGTAAGAGGTTAGTAGATAAATAACTACAATTTGTTACAAAATCGCACAGGTTAACAAGAGAGAGGAGAATCATCCAATAGAAAACATGATTTACATTTTGCGCTGGATAAATTGGGTAAGAGTTAGATGATGAAGAAATTCAAAACTTAGATAATGAATGCAGTTGTAAACAGTGAAAACCCCGGTAACAGCAAAGATCGCGACCTAAGGAAAAGATTGAAATGCTTCATCGAGCCTTCGAAGTTTAGCAATCAGTTGAGGATGTTGCTCTCCCTGATACTCGTCATCCTGAACCTGTTCTTACAAAACCTTCATTCTACTCTAGGGATGTTTTAATCTTGAAAGCTGAGGTAGAGAAAATCCTGTACATAACTGTATGAATGCACATGTGCATGATGCACATATACATGAATATGCTCATATCTGGTTAGATAAAAGCACAAAAACATCGCACTACTAGATGTATTTCGTAAGCTCTTTCGGTTCTCTATGTTGCTTACTTGTAGAATGTCTTTTTGCCAGAGAGCTCTTGAAAACCATGGATGATCCCACTTAAAAAAAATGGGGTTGGGGCGATGAGAGATTTTCAAGCTATGGAAAAGTCTGTTAAATAACAGCTACAATCAACATGAATATTTCCAATTCGGAAGTATTGCTTTGTGCCGTTGAGCTAGACAGAGAATTATCAGTCCCCCCTTACTGGAGAGATGATGTATTCCAAGCAGC
>NC_061109.1:51748652-51773652 GCF_015104395.2 Macrobrachium nipponense
TATATTTTACTGTAGATTGTTTCGTTCCTAACCTATTACTGAATTTTCTCTCTCTCTCTCTCTCTCTCTCTCTCTCTCTCTCTCTCTCTCTCTCTCTCTCTCTCTCCGGCCAACGAAGATTATTTTTATTTTATAGCTGTTTGCAAGAGTGGCTGAAAGTAAGATAAACGTAGCAAGTCAAGTTCTAAGAGACAGACAAGCACTTTAAATATCGCAATCAGCACATTTTCAATGAGCAGTAAATTTTACATACTTCGTTCTTCTTGTTTAGTTTCAGTTCAAAAGGCTGTGGGATCTATTGAAAAAACTTCCGGAAGGCTGGGTGATCTTAAAAGAAAAAACTTCAAAAGGCTGGGGATCTATTAAAAACTTTGAAAGGCTAGGGTTTCTATTAAAAGACTTCAAAAGGCTTGTCGATCTATTAGAAAAACTTCAAAAGGCTTGTCGATCTATTAGGAAAACTTCAAAAGGCTTGTCGATCTATTAGAAAAACTTAAGAGAGGCCGAGGGATCTATTAAAAAACTTCGAAAGGCTGTGGGATCTATTGAAAAACTTCGAAAGGCTGTGGGATCTATTAAAAACTTCGAAAGGCTGTGGGATCTATTAAAAAACTTCAAAAGGCTGTGGGATCTATTAAAAAACTTCGAAAGGCTTGTCGATCTATTAGAAAAACTTAGAGAGGCCGAGGGATCTATTAAACAACTTCAAAAGGCTGTGGGATCTATTAAAAAACTTCGAAAGGCTTGTCGATCTATTAGAAAAACTTAGAGAGGCCAAGGGATCTATTAAACAACTTCAAAAGGCTGTGGGATCTATTAAAAAACTTCGAAAGGCTGTGGGATCTATTAAAAAACTTCGAAAGGCTTTGGGATCTATTTAAAAACTTCAAAAGGCAATGGGATCTATTAAAAAAACTACTTTTCCGCTAAATTCTCTTTCTTTAAATAATTTCCAAGTAATATTTTTTTTATTAGGGTCCTTACATACTTGCGGATACATTTATAATATATTTTCATGGTAATAAATGGAAATGATTCAAAGTTAGATCTCTGAGTACGGACAACTTTCTTGAACTTATTTAAGAACATCATCTACTGCAGCCGCCATCTTCATCATAATTTTTTTCCACATATTAACGATTATCAGCGCGAGGGCATAACAATGGGGAAACAAAACAAAGATATTAAATGAAGAAAGACGCCAAAGCAGAGGTGAAATGCCTCATAAATCTAGAGCATGTTAAATTTTGAAAAGATGTTATCATAAGAGTAAACAATACAGGCTAACTGAAACTAACGGAAAGAAAGTTACTGAAAGTAAATAAAATTTTTATCTATCAATCGCACAAACACATGCGGCGTATATAAGAACATATAGTACATAAATACGAGCACGTTTTCCCATTCAGGAATTCATACCTGACAAATAAACAGCAAACTCGCTTAATTTCCTCATCTAACACTAAAGCCATATTCACATCAGGAAGCACCACTCGAGTCTAACTGTCATTTTTGTAACTGCAAAAGTGTGTTGTACTCCCTTCCATTAACAATAACAATTAATTCCATCAAACGTCCATGAATGTGCTCTGGTCTGAGAAGTTTAGGAGCACACATATCTAAGGGTTTGCCACTTTTCTCAGTAGGTGGCCCAAGAAAGGTCTACTTTCCTGTGTTCTATCCGAGACACAACAGGTCAGCTAACTGCCAGGCTCCTCACTAACAACTTGCATCTGCAGTGGTACCCTGGGCTTCAAGTCACGCCTCGTCTTGCAATCGAAGGTGTGCATATGTTATATATATGTATATATGTGTATACACATATTCTTATATATACGTCCATATGTAACACACACATAAATATATACATATATATATATATATATATATATAATATATATATATATATATATATGTATATATATATAATGTATAACTTAATCACGAAAGTTTGGAACGTGATAAATGCATAAATAAAGTAAGGACGTTGAGTCGAAAGATCTTGCAGCTACTTCAGTGTTTCACTTTCCTTCGCGGCTTATACCTTCATATACACACAACACACACACACACACACACATACATATATATTATATATATATATATATATATATATATATATATATATATATAATATATGCTATTTGTGCATATTTTCTCTCTTAGGTCAAAGGCACTTTTCGCAGATACTACCTTCTTATCAAGACTGAATCATCATCGTCAAAGAAGGTGAAAGAAAAGGTGAAAAGACCGCCGTCTATGTTATCATGGAACGCGAAGTATATGACGATTAAATCGACGGAATCCTGTCTGATCCTACGATATTCCAGCCCCTAAGGAAGGACCCTATCAAAAGCCTGAAGAGAAACCAGAATGTGATAATTAAAATCGATTGTGACAATAGAACTATGTGACTGCCTACGATTATCTTGGACCACGGGCCATGTATTGTTACTGTATCGTCAAGACCCGTTGGGCCCTACAATCGCACAATTTAACTCTCCAACTTCAGAAATAGCGAAGACTGAATAAGGTCATCACTCCTGACATCCCTAGGGGTACTCAGTGGTTCCCCGGTAGGTCATAGGTATTACATCTCCGAGTTGGACGTAGGAAGTCCATTCAAGAACGTATCGGTGGACGAACCCATCGATATTATCTTAAGGAGTCTACCACTCTCATGCCACGGCCCTTGACATACTAGAAGATGCCCTTCGACGTCGTCTCGAAATCTGCACCAAGGAGGCCCCCTTCCTCTCACCTTTGACAGGTAGATGGTGTCACCCCTTGGCGTCTGTATGTAAAAACCAGACGTCGAGGAAAGCACAGTCAATTCCCATCCAAAACCCGAGACTTATGCCAAGTATCTAAACGACATCATCAGTGCCTTCGATACTGACGAAGAAACCACCCGCCTACAGTATGCTCTGAAGAGGAACTATAGCCAAAAACTTCACTACTGTGTACCAAAATGCAACTCATGTGGGTCAGCGCCTTAACACTCATGGCACTTATATACGCTTTTGTGATAGCCACGTTTGTGAGACATGCAATGGAAAGTGACTCACGCAGGGCTCGTTCGTGTTAGGCAGCTCCCAACTAATAGCGGATACGACAGCAATCTAATGGAAAGTTGCATAGGAAAACAGTTGGACGCATATGCCAGCATTCAAGGGATGATACCTTCCTCACCGACAAACATCGTATTGTATTAAAAAATATCATATCTAGTTCAAGGATGAGGACAAGGCCATGCAGAGAAAAACTGACAGCGGTAGGAACCCTGACGAAAGGAATTCCTTAGGTATCTACTGCCGCCCAAAACTAGTCATCATCCTTGTAATGCTAAATTGCACGGCACCTTGTACAGAGATGTGAGAGTAGAACAACATAGTATACAAATTTAAATCTACCAAATGGACAAGTCAAGCCTTCAGTAATTACTACATAGATGGCACCACTACCACTCAGCAGAGGCAATTGCAGGCCCCATAAACCAAGGCAATACTTCAATACTACATCACAATTTATGGCATCTTTTCACTTTCAATACAGTTATTATAGTGGATATGTAGTTAATGAGCAACTAACAAAGAAAGCCAAGCTGAATCAGAACCAAATTGCTACTACATGTCTTGGGTGTCCGAGGACCTAACTTCACATCACGGAGAGCATGAAGACACTGACTGAACGCCAGGAACGCGCGAACATCGAGAGATGAATTGTCTTTCCTTAGAGGAGGTGGCTTCCTCAACATTTACAGGACGTTATTTTTAACAAGATGCCTACAAGATTTTATTTGTAGAGTCTCTACCTTGAGAAAAACTACACTGACTTTTCTACGCCACTGGTATCTCTTACGGAAGCCACGTTAGCACATCCAACATCGACGATTTCTGCCTGGCTTTATAGAGTTTAACGACTGACTATCTGAAGCTTAAAGACATCTTTAAACTTACGGCGCGTTAGATATGGAGCGAAAGTTTTCCTGAGATCTAATAAAAAAAAACTGCTTAAATGACCAAGGAGACTTCAAAGCCTACAGAGGCTAATAGGTAAATTTCACTACCGTACTATAAGAGCATTCTCAATTTTCTAAATTTTTCTCTGAAAATATTCCAGGCTTGACAACGAAACCCGTTCAAAACGAAAGGCTTCTCCTCAAATACTAAGGAAAAGGTGATAATGACTGCGGTATTTATTAGAGAACAAGCGTAGGTAAGAAAGTCAAGACGTTTACAAATACGACAAAGAATGCCTCCTACACACCAAGTGTTCTTATCTAAAGCACTTGTTCATTAACATCTCACATCATGAGTGTTGTACAGAACTTCATATTATTTAACTTCAAAAGATGTTAACGAACTCCACAACTTGACTGTATATTTTGCACTTTAAAAGTCTAACTTACTCAAGAGTGTCTGAAAGAATCTTAAAATGATGAAATATAGCAAATACTTACAACATTCTGTCTGTAATACCATTGGGCACCTACCTGCGGAAAAAAGAAGAAAAAGGAACAATGTTAGTACTGAGAAATGAGTTACCTCGACAAACAAGCAAACATATTGTCGTACTTAACAATTCTTTAACATTTTCAATCTACAATAAAAATCATACTTGTTTCTTGATGGTACAACCCGCCAGTTTCTCAGGATGCCTTTCTTCTTGACCCTATCACTCACTGAGATTCACAACTGGGTAGACTGATGAGCGGTAGACAGATAAACATTACATCACTCATCTCATGCATGACATTTTCATATTTTCAAATTGTAAGCAACTGAGAGTCCAAGGTGATAAAGATATTCACAAAGTATTGCAACCTAAGCAAATCATAAGCGATAAGTGTACTACTTATCGTGACTATTATGCATCGTGACTATTATACACAGTCGCACAATCCTACCTTGGGAAGGTGATTTATTATGCTCAGCCGTTTAATATCTCTTGATGGCTGTGTGAAGTAAGTCTTTGTTTCACAATTACAACCCAGAACCAACTATCACGGTTTTATACAGTAATTCCCTTCTGCGTGTAGACTGTTACAAGAGAGAGAGAGAGAGAGAGGAGAGAGAGTGCAGTTCACATAGTAAAGTTTTTTTTTTTTTTTTAGGTCCTGTATGGTACTGCAGCAGAATTAGTTAAGTTCATATCAAGAAGAAACGTCTAATAAGGAAAATTCCATTCTTATTTATTACTGATTTGCCCGTTTTCACTAAACAGTCCACAATGCAGTTCCCAATGAATATTGTGCTCATTGGAACTGATCACATTTGCAACAGGAATGAATCCATCTGGTACTGCTAACACAATCATTTTTAAGAGCATAACACACCTGTTTGATTTTATTACCCCAGGCGCCCCATCTCTCTCTCTCTCTCTCTCTCCCTAAGAAGAGACATCTGAAGAATACCCTCAGAGATGAAGTTTCTTGTTTATTCCTAACCTCATGAGACTCCAGTCTGCATACTATTTCACAGTGGCGGCAGGGAGGTTACAGAGTAGAAGTCAACTGGGGTTCTACACTGGAAAATTTATTCATAAACGAGTGAAAAAATAAAAATGGATCACACACAAAAGAAAATACAGAAAGAACAAGATTATAAATACAAATGAAAACGCGAAAATAGAATAATCAATCATCAGGTGTGGGGTCAGTGTTTCCCAGCACCAAACAACGACGGGCTCTAGAATTAGACTCTCTCCGCGGCTCAAATATATTCATTATTAGGGTATTTGTTTCAAAAGTTAGAGTTAGTTAAAATAAGAGCAAATGAAATGTCCAGTTCTGTAAAAAAAAAAAAAAAAAAAAAAAAAAAAAGTTCCTCGTTGAAAAAGTGGTTTTCGCGCTCGGCTACCAGTCAGGTGGTCCGAAGTTCGATTCTCGGCTCGGCCAACGCGGAATCAGAGGAATTTATTTCTGGTGATAGAAATTCATTTTTCGATATAATGTGGTTCGGATCTCACAATAAGCTGTAGGTCCCGTTGCTAGGTCGCCAACTGGTTCCTAGCCACGTAGAAATATCTCCAGCCCTAGGAGAGCTGTTACACAGCTTAGTGGTCTGGTAAAACTAAGATCTAGAACTTTAACTTTTTCTTTAAAAAGGTAAAATAAACTTAAAAGAAAAAAAAGGACAAAAAGAAAACTTTAAGGAACGACGACGGCGCGGCTTAAACATCAATTTCCCCAAACGAGCTGAGCAACGGAAACAGACACTTGGCCGAAGCGCCAGATGCTAAATGCCTTTTCAAAAGCATCAGTGAAGCACGTCTCACGAGCTCCAAATACTGAGGACTAAAAGTGAATTAAGGATAACTAATTAAACACAAGTACAAAATGCTACATAAAACCATCAACTATGACGGCAGCTCTTCAGCTGCTCACTGGATGCGGTAGAGTGAGGGTGGGTCCCATGCCACCAGAAAGAGCTGCCAGATGCACGATCCGTGGCTAGATTTGACCTTAAATAAATTTTAAATACTACTCAGGCTAGAGGGTTGCAATTTGTTATGCTTGATGATTAGGGGGTGGATGACCAAAATACCAATTTGCAGCCCTCTAGCCTCAGTAGTTTTTTTCATATCTGAGAGCAAACAGAATAAAGAGCAGAAAGACGGACAGGCGAAACCGGATAATAGTTTTCTTTTACAGAAAACTGAAAGGCAGGCGGAGGGTGATAAAAACTAAGAGAGATTATTCACTAAAATGAGAGCGAACAATAAGTAAAGAAAGACGATTTAACGCACAAAATTAAGGAGGCTGACAAAGAAGGTAACGTAGGAGGTAGCAATCTGAATGTAGAACACACTAACAAAACAAAGAAGGCCTGGTACATAGTACAAAGGAACATCAATTAAAACCACTAAGAAACTAATAAAACAGATACAAAACTAGAATTTATCCAACACTGTAATTTAGAACTCCATCTAGCCAGTAATGAGAGAGAGAGAGAGAGAGAGAGAGAGAGAGAGAGAGAGAGAGAGAGAGAGAGAGATGAAATTTCTTCCTTTCTCGGCAGCATTTGATCGTTACGAAATGGCGATAGAGGGGTCGCTTACAAAAGAGAATGATGAATAAGCACCAGAGTGCTTTTATTCAAGAACTCTTCACGATGAATAGCATGCCAATGTGCGAGAGAGAGAGAGAGAGAGAGAGAGAGAGAGAGAGAAGAAAGTCGAAGGCCTGCTTGACGATATCGTCGGAAACAAACATGATTTGCAGCAATTTTATTCCAGTATAATAGAAGGGTATGTACGTTTATAAAATTTATAATCGGTTTCTCCTAAAGTTGCTTCATAATTTTGTTAATGCTAAAACTGGTTTCCAAACTATTTCTAACATAAATATTAAAATTCTTATATTAGCCCATTACGTAAAAACAATACTCATTGAGACAACTAAGTAACTTCTGTCTTCCATTATAAAAAGACGAATCTGAAACCAAGCCAACTCTAGACAGGTTTAATCTAATGAAAAACAGTAGAAAAACTTCACATGCTTATTGAGTCTAAAACCGACTCGATAAGAAAGAACCAAGTTGTGAAACTTTTCTGTTTCTTTACCATCGTCACCTCTTTTCTGATTCTTCTCTCAGAGTATATTGTGATAGAATGCCAGCTCTTGTACGTACACATACATCGCTATACTGACACAACCGAACTTTTCAGTCCCACTACTGACCTTCAGCCCACTTTTACATCCACTGACCTAACAGAAAATGCTGACCCTCAAAACTCGTCTCCTTTCCTGACCGTCCCAGGCGTTCTCTGAATTTCATTCTCGGCCTCATTTACTTTTCCTTATCTGGGTATCATTTAAGTCAGAAAGTGAAAGTTGTACGGTCATATCCACAATAATTTTAAAGTTATTAATTTTATTCATCAGAGAATGACTTTATGGACACCCTGTATATATATATATATATATATATATATATATATATATATATATATATATATATATATATGTGTGTGTGTGTGTGTGTGTGTGTGTGTGTGTGTGTGTGTGTGTGTGTGTCATCGCTGTGATAAGGAAAAGCCTAAATTTGTTAGGTTTCCTGGTTGGTGGATGCATAATTGAGGGGCTAATTTGATTTTCTTTTTTCTTTTTTTTGGGGGGGAGAGGGGGGGGCTTATAGGCCTCTGTAAAAGGTATGGTATTTTCCCTCTATTTTTCTGCCCGCCGTAAGATCTTAAAAACTACTGAGGCTAGAGGGTTGCAAATTGGTGCGTTGATCACCCCCCCTCCAATCATCAAACATACCAAATTGCAGTCCTTTAGCCTCAGTTGCATTTATTTTATGGTTAAATTTAGCCATGATTATGCGAGCCATATTACTGCGTCTGGTACCGCTATAGGTGCCATGTGAACTTGGTAAAGAAACAGATAGGTTTTACAACTTGGTTCATTTTTATCGAGTCAGTTTTAGACGCAATAAGCATGTGGAAATTTTCTACTGTTTTTCATTAAATTGAACCTGTCTAGAAAATATCGAGAACAGTCGGTGTTTATTGTGGAGTGTGCTGTGTCAACATTTTATGGTCTTTTCTTTTATCTAAACAAGTGTTATTTGTTTGCCGCTAAGGTATTTGGACTATGTGACCACATGAAGGAAGAGCCTAAATATGAGATCTTATGGCCTTATCCGATATGTGTAGTTATTTCTCGATTAATATTCGTTGTTTATATATATATATATATATATGATATATATAGTATATATATATATATATATATATATATATATATATAATGATCATTCGAGCTACAAATGTCCTTTAATACCTAATTCGCTCTACCTCGAATTGATACATTTTCATACGTATATGTAAACCGAAGAGGAATTTCAGTTGATAATAATTTCGTCCCTTCATGGGATCGAACCACCATCCAGCAGACAGGCACGAAATCAATGTCGTCCTGATTTCGTGCCTGTCCGCTGGACGGTGGTTCGATCCATGAGGGGACGAAATTATTATCAACTAAAAAATTCCCCTTCAGTTTACATATATGAAAATATATCAATTCCGAGGTAGAGCGAATTAGATATTAAAGGACATTTGTAGCTCGAATGATTTATACGGATCACGGTGATGTGATAATTATTCACATATATATATATTAATTATATATATATATATATAGATATATACTATATATATATTATATATAGATAATGATATCGAGCTACAATGTCCTTTAATATCTAATTCGCTCTTACCTCGGAATTAATTAGATTTTCATTATATGGTCCAGGCAAGTCTATATCGGTTAAGCATATATGAAAATATATTAATTCCGAGGTAGAGCGAATTAGATATTAAAGGACATTGTAGCTGATATATGTATATTTTGGAATTCCACACCGGGAAATGTGATATGAATTTTAATTATATATATTATTATATATATATATATATATAATATATATATATATATATATGTGTGTGTGTGTGTGTGTGTGTGTGTGTGTGTGTACTTATTTTTACACAGAATGTGGAAACATATGTCCAAACAAATATTACTTGTTTAGATAAAGGAACAGGCCATAAAATACTGGAACTACACTAAAACGAGATCATACAAGAGTCCGACAAACAATGAATGTCCTCTTCGTTAGAAAGGACACACCACATATTAAACGATGACTGTTCCCGATATTCTCTTTTCATTTCAGACAACAAGTGAGTAAAGGGATGGATTGAAACTCAACTACACGAAGGAAATATATTTAAAAATAGCGCCTCACAGTTAACCTTGAAATAAAAACCTCTGGTTGTTAAGCAAAGAAACAAGCTACTCATTAAAATGTGGGAATAGAGAAATGCAGACGGAAATAGAGATCAGTGGTTGAGCTGATCATTGAGATCATATATTCCTGCATAATGGAACCATTAACCGAGGAAATCGGTTCACGCTAGTAATTGTAGATTTTCAGAGTAACTACTCTGGTCTAATCTTTCTTTATAAGGTTTTGCCGCCATGAAAAAAATAAATCTGTCAAAATGTAATCAAAAAGGAGTTTTAAAAAATCAGTTTAAAATAACCATAAAAATAGATGGAAATTTATAAAGCAATGAACCGCCGCCTGGATTTTGCGAAAATATCATTTTGAAAAAGGCTGTGACACGATCGAGGAAAAACACGCCAGTGTGGGAGGGAGCGAGAGAGGATCAGGGGACAGAGGCTTATAACGTCATATAAGGTGACGAGAATATTAACGTTTAGTCCTCCATTCAGTGTAAACTTTCAGCCAAAAATATAGTGATATGTGAAATTTATGAACTATCCTTAACAACGTTAGTATAGTGGTGCCGAGAATGCGAGTCTGTAACAGGAGAGGCATAATAACAACTTTTACTTAGTAATATAAACAAGATAAAATAAGTGAAAAATGCGCTGAAGTTTCTTCGGCGTAATCGAGTTATTATATGCTGTACGAAACTCTCGTTGTGCTGCAGAATGAAATTCTCAGCCCACGACCGGGTAGTGCTCAGTTGCTCCCTAGATGCGGCCAAGTGAAAATGTGTCGGCGGCTGACACCTCTAGACGATCTATGACTAACCTGAACCTTATATAGAATAAAAGCAACCGAGGCTAGAGGGCTGCAATTTGGTATGTTTGATGCTTGGAGTGTGAATGATCAACATACCAATTTGCAGCCCTCTGGCATCGGCAGTTTTTAAGATCTGAAGGCGGACAGGTGCCATATGCCCAATCAGCTTGAGAAAATAACGAGACTGACTTGTATTTCTAAGCAATGCCATACATATTTTCCATAGTTACAAGGAAAGGCACACAAAGAGGCAATCACCAGCATGAAAGATACAAAACACGATTTAGCCAATTATGCTGTGTTTAAGTAACATTAAAAGACGTGTGTGTGGTTGTGTCCGAGAGAGAGAGAGAGAGAGAGAGAGAGAGAGAGAGAACGGGTCGTGGGGCTCACTAAAGCGTGTCTTATCATCTTAAGCCATGGAGTATATTAGAATCTATCCCTGACATGAAGAGAGAGAGAGAGAGAGAGAGAGAGAGAGAGAGAGAGAGAGAGAGAGAGAGAGAGAGAGAGAGAGAGAGAAAAATCAGTTTCCTAATGAGAAAACCATCAAAAGATACTCTCCAGAATATTACGTGGCTAACAAAAGGAGGCAAACAATAAACCTTCACAAAAAAATTTACTGAAATATTAGATGAATAAAAGAATGTATTCACTGGACGACGAGAACCGGGAAGCAAATTCACCAACATTCATTTGCATTTTAAGAATATCCAGTGACCCTCGAAACATCAGACCGAAATCCACTTTTCTTTGAAAGTTTATCATTTTCTTCTTGTTTTCATCTGCTATGGAAAAAAGTCTCAAGAGATTCGAAAGATCCGAAGAAATACAAAATCACAGTGGCTACGGTAGTCAATCTTCGCAGACCTCATCCAAAGAGTAATCTTTATAAATTTCAATAAATTGTATTTAGGGCACAGTAGTACACACGAAGTATAATCTGACGCAATTAACGAAATATATCCATTAATAAGAGCCCATCTGACGACCCTTCACCTAAATCATCCGTAGCCAAAATAGTATAAGTCAAACAACGTTGTTTTCCTTATACTTTGTGGACAAACTTACGAAATCAATGTTAAAAATACTCAACCTATTTTACAGTAAAGAATAGTTGAAGCAATACGTTTTTTGGCATCTCTAAACTCTGATCTTGAGAGCTTCCAAAGGCAGATACCGTAATTCCCTCACGTCCAGTACTTTCAGGACACAGCTACTAACCACACTTCTATCTGCACACCGAATCCACTGAAATTGAACGAAGTCTCCAGTTCATATCCAAAATTTGCGTGCGCAAGTTTTGAAACTTGGCCTGTGGAAACTATATGTTGGTAATTGCTAAAGCAGATTATATGCAATAAAGTGGCACCCTTATCTGCCATAGATTCATTCTTCATACAATTATTACAGCTTGATGTCAGCCCACCCTTCCTGTTCAGAATGCTGTCGGCATATACACCATGCTTTATCTTTTGTCGCCCCTCTAGATTAAATTGTATTATAAGTCACATCTTTGACTAACAATCTTACCCCTGGCTCTCCTGTCAACATGGTTTCCATCCGCCTCAAGTCGGTTTCTTTGCTATTTTTCTGCTGTTCCGATTTCGACGACAGGCTTGTGAAACCCTCGGGGTCAAAAAGCTTTCCAGACATATTTTGTGGAAATCCCAGGGGAGCCGAGTTAGGTGAATGTTTCTTTCTCTTTTTAATGCAAATCTGGAACCCAATTCAATACGCTTCAAAGTGATTCCCACAAAAGACCTTCCCTCCGAGTTTCAGGTCTCTTTCAGGATGAGGTCCTCTTCTTCCAAAACTATTTATTTTTTCCTTTACATTTTTTGGTTCTAGTTAGACGAGTGCCATGAGCAGACTCCCATCCATAACATATATACATATACATATATATATATATATATATATATATTATATGTATATATACAATATATAGGAAGTGGATAGGGTGGACTTCGATGCACTACTGAAAAAACTCTCTGTTACATATATAAATGGCTAATGTTGCGGGAGTTATACTACACATCGGGTTCATTCACAGTTCAGCAGCCGGAGCCACCCCATGCTTAGGGAATACAGTCAATGATATATATAATATATATATATATATATATATATATATATATATATATATATATATATTATATATATATATATATACATATATACATATTAATTTAGGAAGACTTGGACATTTTGACGAAACCGATGAAAGTACAATAAACCACTAAGACGAGAGAGAGAGAGAGAGAGAGAGAGAGAGAGAGAGAGAGAGAGAGAGAGAGATCCCTTCGCCACACAGATTCCTTTCAGAACTTCCCTCGTATGGAGTGGGTGAGATGACCCTCACGATCAATACTTTTTAAACTCTCGATAAACCCCATTCCACTAGAACCCCTTTCAAGCAACTTACGAGGGGTTTAGGGAGGCCAGAGAGAGAGATATGGGTGGTGGGGATCAAGAGTTCTACGAATCGTGTTATGTTCCACGTCCAATTACAATTCCGCTGACCTCAGTGGAAATCATTGTTGGCAAACAAACATATCGAGCCACATTCACCGAGGTTTCCAGTGCAAAGAACACTCCATTTTAGCCACTCATATGGTCACTTGGAAAAACCTCGCTTGCAATTAATGGACATTTCTAGAAGAGAGAGTTTGCTTCCATAATTAAATGTCACTCGAGCAGATACTCTGCAGATAAAGCACAGTTCCGAGCAAGTAAAGGCGCTGAAAAATAAGGGTGAATTCTTCAAGCTTACATTTCGTTGCTTGGTATTACGAATATATTCTTAAGAAATAAATAAAAGGCAACAGTAAGTAACTAAAATATTCCAGAAAGCGCCTTGCTTTGGAAATTACTATTTCTATGGCCCTCGCATCTGGAAGGCAGTTGAAGATATAAAATATCAAAACTAATAATCATATATCTAAGTCCTTATTCCAAATGAAAAATTTTGTCAGAGCTATTTAAAGGTTATTGAAAATTATATTGCCCGTCGCAACAGTTGTTACACAATATCGTAAATCTATCATTTTCATTTCTGACATGCGGTCTTATATATCAGTGTTTTTCCACTGAACAAAACCAGGACATTAAGAGCAAATTTTGACAGACGTCGACCTAATTCATGGTCTAGGACTCTAGATGGTCGAGAAATTCTACTCCGGTCTTGAACACCCCGTTTCACAGCGAGAAAAGATTTCAGAAATGAATGAAATCACATAAGTTATCCATTATACGTAATTGAAAATCATTTTTACCCACTTACACTGCTTAGAATGTATCGACCTTTTTATAACCTTAATGTAACTGTATCAGCAGCATCGCCCTTGAATGAATTTTTTCTCAATCAGTCAACATACGTACAGATGAAGCACGCAAACATAAATTTATAAAGCAATGCCAGGACTCATCCCTTACACTTGTAAAAGCAGTATGATGTATTGGCGTGGAGTAGGTCACTTAAGACTTCTTTAAGTCCCGTCAAATACTTACGGTAGTCGTGTTACAATAAAGTTCCAATCGAGCTTATGTCCTCACACATCAAAGTTGTTTAATTTTTTGTTTTATAGTAGCCTCCCCTACCATTCTCTCTCTCTCTCTCTCTCTCATCTAAAAGTGGGAATGTCTGATCAAAGCTCAGTCACAGCAAGAACAGTATGAAATGGATGTCGAGTTGAATGATGACCTCGGATGAACACCTCTGTCAGGTCATGTGCGCAGATAACAACACGGAGGCGCCAGCATGACAAGCACACGACAAGCGCTTGAAGTTTGTTTGTTTGATGGTGTTTTTACGTTGCATGGAACCAGTGGTCATTCAGCAACGGGACCAACGGCTTTACGTGACTTCCGAACCACGTCAAGAGTGAACTTCTATCACCAGAAATACACATCTCTCACTCCTCAATGGAATGGCCGAGAATCGAACTCGCGACCACCGAGGTGGGACGCAAACACCACACCAACCACTCCTCTGAGGCGCCCTCGCTTGAAGTGGCTCCCAGCCAAGCCCAAGAAGCTATACCATTTCACTTCTTTCGAGAAAACCGGTGCATGGATGGCTTTTTCACATAGGAATAATATAGTAGTATAATTGATTGATTAAACGGGGCAAACCTTTTAGTAATGCCTACGGTCCACCACGTGAGGTGCACTGGCAGCACTACCCACATCCGGAGTATTCGGTTAACACAGAACTCGAAACAACCAATTTCTGAAACTTCCATTCAGAGGAATACAACAACAACAACAAAAGTTTTATTTTATTTACATTTATTTTTTTTTATTTTTTTCATTCATTTTTTTTTTACCCTGAAACAAGTGTAGTATCGGTAGAAGGGGATCTGTGGCGCTAAATTTATCCCTTGTTTTGACAGATGCCATTCAACGCAAGGATTTGCTCTATGAAGAAATAACGTGTAAAGGATTGACTTGAGAATCAACCAGTTCCTCCTAATCTCGTTATAGCTGGCCAACATCTTTCCATTTAATCAGTAGTGATTTGTTTGTTTCTTTTTTATATAGATTTAATATTGGGATCAGTTCTGTGGGGGTACGACGTGGAAAATATGAGCTTGAAAATCCACCGGTTTGATCAGCTGACATTACCAGGCAGTGGAATGCAGAAAAAAGTTAAGTATATCTTAGTTTTACCAGACCACTGAGGAGCTGATTAACAGCTCTCCTAGGGCTGGCCCGAAGGATTAGATATTTTGACGTGGCTAGGAGCCAATTGGTCACCTAGCAACGGGAACTACAGCTTATTCTATCACCAGAAATAAATTCCTCTGATTCCGCGTTGGCCGAGCCGGGACTCGAACTTCGGACCACCGGATTGGCAGCCGAGCGCGAAAACCCCTCGTCCGGCGAGGAACTAGCGGAATGCAGAACCGGCTCTTTCCTTGTGTCCCGGACGTGGCTCTGCTCAAATGGCAGCTCTGTCGCCACCTCAAAAGAAAACCAATCAACACTCACTCACTCAGCACGACGAGGGAGCTTTCAAATCATTCATCGGAGTCAATCTTTCCCCCGAATAACACTTATGATGGCTACCAATACATTACAGAGTCTTTATCACCGAAGCCGTTCAGAGTAAGAGTACGAGCTGACGATAAGGTTATCAATGGAAATTTTATTGACAAAAGGTTTGAGATATTGTCCACCAAGATTCAGTCCTCCAGCAACCATCACTGTGACCATGCCCTGGCAGATCTGGGCGAAACGTCAGAGAGAGAGAGAGAGAGAGAGAGAGAGAGAGAGAGAGAGAGAGAGAGAGAGAGAGAGAGAAACTTGTAGTAGTAATAGCAGTAATAAAGATAATTCAATATGACTACACCGGATTTGACGATCCCCTTTGGCACGTTGCTTGCCAGTTTCAGCAACATTGAGATATCCTTAATAAGGAAAATAGAGAATACTCTATACAAAATTAATGGAGATGATGCAACAATCCTTTTCAACAAGATATTGTTTTCCATACCTTTAGCGTACTTTAGAAACAAATCTGCGGTTTTGACACACCAAAAACAGATGTTATATATTAGCCAAATCACTGAAGTTTTTTTTAAGAAAAACCTTTGAATAAACTATCACGTTCGTTTTTAATATTCAGAATGTTTTGGTTAGCAGGCTTTTGCCTACAAATTGAAACTCTGAACTGTTAGCTAATTATTAATCAGTAAACTATGACATTTCAGGACATCTTAGAAGATGTCGAGTCATAAACCTCGACACTCATTAGCCATGAGGTTACCGAGCAGATTACCTACGTGGCATAGGCGGGAACTATGCCGATTAATTATCTATCTGAAGTATCATCGGAAATAACAAATAGTAACAAAATGTTGGATACAAAACTCCATATCATTTTTTATAGTTTACCGATTCTATTCACATCACCAAATAATATCAGAACTCAGGATCAGTGAAACTTGTTTGTTTGTCTTGGTCAAATCTTGTAACTCAATTTCCGACCTGTTCCCTTCGTCCGACTCAATCCCGGGGAAAACACAACCTTACATGATCAGTAGGTCAGCAGTGACCTCTAGTGACCCCTCCCAGTATCTCAGGATTTTTATGATACTTCGGATTTTTCACAACTTCTTTGACTGGGTAAATAACTGTACGGATTTTTCAAACCGTCTTTGGCTCGACAGGATATTGTCAATTTCGTCGGCTATAATCATGAATCGGTTACAATTTCTGCCAAGACTAAAAGGCATGAAATCGAAAATAAAAAATAAAAAAGTTTTTTAATAAACAGTTTTATTAAAATACGCTAAAAAGTTTACAAAAACACTTTGAGACACACCAGGATTTTCTTACAATTATCCATGTCTACAAAAATAAAAGTGTGGGCGCCAAACGTAGAATGAAATGCTACAAGAAATTAATATATTATATATATATATATATATATATATATTAGATATATAATATAATATATATATATATATATATATCTTTATATACTATTCTAGAATATTATATATATATATATATATATCTATCTATATATATATATATATATATATATAACATAAATATTCTTTTTTTTTTTGTAGCATTTCCTTCCATGTTTGGCGCCCACACTTTTATTTTTGTAGACATGGTTATTTGTAAGAAAATCCTGGTCTGCCTCAAAATGTTTTTGTTAACTTTTTAGACATGATTAATTGTAAGAAAATCCCGGTGTCTCAAAAAAAATTCTTTAACGTTTTAGCGCATTTTAATAAAAGCGTGTTTTAAACTACTTTTTTAATGTTTTTATTCTCCCTTGAACTTGATATGCAAGTGTTCTAGACCGGCGGGATTCAGTGACCAGGTTCAAGAATTGAATCAACAACAATTACAAATAATAGAATCATATGATAATCCCATTAAGCTTCCAAAATCTAGTTCAGCAGTATAACCCGAAATATATTACTGACATGAGAGAGAGAGAGAGAGAGAGAGAGAGAGAGAGAGAATTTCTGGTTTTGCCGTGCATTAATACATCATGGTCCTTGTATGAATGAAGTCTCCTCTTCACTTCACAGTAAAATGAACCAAAGCATGTTCGAATTCCATATCTGTAGTGATAAAAATCCTGGGTACTCCTACTTGTCTAATTCATTCCTTTATGCTTAAAAACTCATTTTCGTAAAGAGAGAGAGAGAGAGAGAGAGAGAGAGAGAGAGAGAGAGAGAGAGAGAGAGAGAGAGAGAGAGAGAGTCAAAATCTTGGGAATATATTTATTATTTTTGTTGACGTTCAGTTCTCTTATACAGTTATACATAGCACAATGAAACCTACTCAGTCCATCATTTCAAACATATTTCTTATAAAGTGCCACAATTTTCCTTCCTCTTCTGGAGGCTGGACTACGGGAAAGAATCCACCTGTTGATTCCAGAGTAACAACGTTGCCGTCCCCATTTCGTACACAGAAACAAACATATCAAATATCGCTTAACTCAGAGTTCTGCAAAAGTCAGAGGGCTTGGTTTTCACTATGTTCTAGAATCACAACGCAACTCAACTCGTCAGTAAATAAAGAAGCAAATCATCAGCTTTCCAGCCAAACAGAGCTTCTCTCTCTCTCTCTCTCTCTCTCTCTCTCTCTCTCTCTCTCTCTCTCTCTCTCCATACTTCTCTTTTTCCTACATTAAAGGGAATATACAGTCAGGGAGTGAATAAAGAAGCTGCCTTCCCTATTTGTCCCTGTTTTTGTGAGCTAACGGCTGCTGAAATATTCAAATGCCGGCTCAACTGTAACATAACCAAAACGCAAGTCGTTCAGGATAAGAGAGATTTGTTGTTTGTTTGTTTATTTGTAGCTTTATCTATGTTTGTTTGATTTTGTTTTGTTTGTTTGTATGGTGCTTTTACGTTGCATGGAACCAGTGGTTATTCAGCAACGGGACCAACGGCTTTACGTGACTTCCGAACCACGTCGAGAGTGAACTTCTATCACCAGAAATACACATCTCTCTCTCCTCAATGGAATGGCCGAGAATCGAACCAGCGACCACCGAGGTGGGACGCTAATACCATACCAACCACGCCGCTGAGACGCTTGTAGCTTTATCTATGAATGAATAAGATTTAGTTTAAACATGTAAGAAACATTCATTCCTAACCGAACTGAAAATTTCCCAGACGACCGTGATATCCATATCCATCCATTCAAGTCCTATCCATATCCATCCACTAATACAAATAAACGCCCTCCTGAACGAAACTCAACCCCCAGAGCCAATGAAGCCAAACTTTTCCATAAAATTCATCAAACTGCCACTAGAAAAATGACCAGTAACACCTACCACATCATTAATCCTCCCCTGGGACTATGGCAGAGGGACGGGGTGTCGCTGCAGAAATATTTGATATTTTTAAACACGTAAAGTACGATGGATTTGGCGTTGCCATAGACTGACAGTTTTCGCAATGCTCCAATTAACGCCTCTTTTTATTCACGCTCAAACGAAGACGGACTCTGAAAGGTGGCAAAATCCTGAGAGTGCCGACCCATTCCCGCGCTAAAACATACTGAAGTGGTGAAAATTAACAACATTAACACGCATTTTATTTTAAACCTTAACATCTCAATCGTTTCCTCGATTTCATAAAACTAAAACAAAAACAACGCAGCAGTTCTACAAACGGAACTCTACGACCTTTGTTAGAAGCGATTCGCTAATAATAACATCACAGAGAGAGAAGAGAACAGTTCTAAGTTTAACGGTCGACGTGGCCGGAAGAGAAGAGACCATAGATATAAAGAGGCGAGTGCGCAACCCAGGAGGAGAAAAGAAATCAGGGTCGGTTGCCGTTGTTGAGAGTTGAATACAGAATTGAGGCCAAAAGCCAAGTACTGGGACCTATGAGGTCATCATTCAGCGCTGAAATGGAAATTGAGAGTAAAAGGTTTGAAAGGTGTAACAGGATGAAAACCTCCCAGTTTCACTATGAATCAAGTGTTAGAAGAGGGTGGAAAGTAAGATGAAGAAAGAGAATATGAAAGGAGCTACAGTAAAAGGAACGAAAGTGGTTACAGCTAGGGGCCGAAGGTGCCTGCAAAGAACCTTAAATAATGCCTACAGTGCACCACATGAAGTCCACTAACGGTACTACCCCTCTACGGAAGTGCCGTTGTTAAAAATCGCTTACTAGTTACTATCCAACAGCGGAGTCGTCAAATCGCTGTTCAGTTCCGATCAGACGAAATATGCTAGAAAATCTAGAATTATGCCAGACCAAACCTGCTCAAAAGATGCTCTAGTGCCGCAAGCGGCCGCCCCCCCCCCCCCCCCCCTTTCCCCCACCCCGCCATTCCATCCTGCAAATTGCCCAATTCGTGATAAGTTCCGGAGAATTATAACAAATGTTGTATTAAAAACTTCAGATGGATATAATCGGAGACGCAGACACCATTTGTACTGTTTCTCAAAAGCCTCGATCACGAAACTATTATAATAATAATACCATCAGAAAGGAAGCAAAGTAAACGCACACATTCAGTTTCAGAATCCAGGCAAAAAGTCTCAGGGGAAGAAAGTCACAGGGAAAAAAGTCGCAGGGAAAAAAGTCACAGGGGAAAAAAGTCACAAGGAAAAAAGTCGCAGGGAAAAGTCTCAGGGGGGAAAAAGTCACAGGGAAAAAGACACATGGGAAAAAAGTCACAGGGAAAAAAGTCATATGGGAGAAAAGTAGCAGTGAAAATTACATGGGAAAAAAGTCTCATGGGAAAAAAGTCACATGGGAAAAAAGTCACAGGAGAAAAAAAGTCGCAGGAGAAAAAGTCAGGGAAAAAAAGGCTCATTAATCTTTCGTAGATAGTACACCCGGTATGCATCCGCTTCTGCGGTGTATCTGCTACAAGACCGTTGGGGAGTAACATAAAAATATAATTAAAAGAAACTGTAAATATCATAAAGATAATCACCCCTAAAAAATAGTTCATTTTTCTTTTCGAGAGGCTTTATTATCGTCCACCATCAAAGAATGTGACTTTTTTTCCCTTGTGACTTTTTTCCCCCAGCCAAAATTGTGAATTTTTTCCCTTATAACTTTTTTCACGGCTAAAACTGTGAGTTTTTTCTTGTGATTTTATTCCTGGCCACCGAACTTCTAGACGACATCAGTGTCAAAGCCAGTTTTTTAAATAATGTGACTACAAGAACACTAATGTATGTATATATATATATATACATATATATATATATATTATACACAAATATGTATATGTATGTGTATATAATATATACTAATATGTATATATATACACACATATATATTATATTATATATATATATATATATATATATATATATATATATATATTATATAATACATACACATATATTAGTATATAAAACGTCCCATCTAAATGAAGCCTAAAAAATGTACAATGTGCATTATGTCATATCAAACAGTATTATGGTTAAAGACTTCAACGGAGAGCAAATCTACCAAACGTTCTGTTAAGAGGGGGCAAAGATCACGTTCCGACCGCCTGGGTAACTTGTGCTATATCTGCAACGAAAGCCCTGAAGAGAGAGCAGAGATGGCGTAAACATTCGACAAAACGAATCTAAGTAAAAGAAAGGAAAAAAAAAGTCACTTGAAAAAACTTTATTACCGGCCACCGACAAGACATGTGCCACCTGATTCAGGGACGTAGCCAGGAATTTAGTAAAGGGAGGGAAAGGGGGGGGGGGCACTTTTGTGGAAGATGAACCAGGCGAGCCCCTACAGATGCCAACCGCTCCTCACTCATTGTAGATCTTGTGTCCGTTTTTCTTCTAGTGCTGAAAATGAGAGCTCCGCGCAACAGGTCGTCACAGGTATAGTTGCTAGCAACTGCTGAAGCTGCTTAATATTAGGCAGTTGTGTAGATGCCTTAAAAGCAGTGGATGGTCTTTCATGGCCAAAGCTGCTTTTCCACCTTGTTCCCCACATTCATTCACTGTGAAGGGAAACTGGGTTTGGAAGATCTTGAATATAAATGTTTGCTGAAGAAACAACAGATTCAATACTTAGATTTTCATTCACAGATGGAATCAACTGATGAAGTTGGAAAACAGGATGACCCTTTGGAAAGCGCGTTCTTATTTTTGATAGAACAGTCAACAAAAGGATAAAAGACACTGACTCTAGTGGTCAGATGGCAATGAAGTTTTGACAATTCCTCTATGTTGCTGCTTACTTGATATGGCGTGGCACCTTCCGCCGCAAGTTCTTGAGTAGTGGCCATTTCCTCATCAGACTGAAATACAGAATTGAAGAGTTTGCCTCTGCAGGCAGCGACTGCGTACATATATCTACCAACTCCGATGCTTTTGCAATGTCCACTGATGGATTCTGAAGCTGGAGAGAAAATGGTCTTGTAATGCCAAATACAGCCACACATGCAGATAGTGCAAAAACAAACTGAAAGTTGCATATTGCAAGAGTCTACGGACAAACACGTAATGAGATCTTCCTGCTTCACGATCATTTAAGCGAATCTCCATTTTTTAACTTAATAAGCTCAATCTGCATGAAGTTTCTATTTTCCTATAAGTGGGTTTGTCATGCCATATCTCTCTCTCGGGTCTTCTCTCCTCTCTCTCTACTCTCTCTGCTCCTCTTTCCTCTCTCTCTCCTCCTCTATCTCTAATTTGGAAGGAATTTTTTGCTGATTGATTTTCCCATTATCAATCTTTTTGCCCTTTTTCGCTATGATCTCGTCTCTCTAATTTGGACGGATTTGCTGATTGATTTATCCCATTACAATCTTTTTGCCCTTTTTCCTATGATCTCTCTCTCTCTCTCTCTCATCTCCTTTTTCTCTCTAACAACTCTATTATATATATATATATATATATATATATATATATATTTTATTTATATATATATATATATATATATATATATATATATATATATATAAGAAAGAACATAAGGTTTACGGGATTCCAATGGCGAAATTCAAGAGGTCCAGATTATGAGCCTCAAAATGAATACCCGATTACCAGAGGAGTCAATTATATTCTCCTCCTGTTTATTCCCATGCACAGGAGAAGTCATATCTATCCCGGACTTCTAAATCGCTTAACCGAGAAACAGGTGGTTCTGCATTTAACTAGAGTTCAACCACTACTGTTTGAAACGGCGATGGGAAAAATGTCATCAGATGAGATTTTCATTTTCCTTCCATCTTAATGAGAATTAGATTGTAGTTCAATAATCTTATTTGTTACGTCTCAATATGTCGCATTCCTCCTTCAGAAAAGGATCTACAGTATTTGGAACGACAAATACGACTTTCCCAGGGAAGTCCGTCAGCAGCAAATCCGGTTCGTACATTTTAGGAACGGATAAGGAAAACTTTAATCAAATCGGTACCGCACTCTAGAATCTTCCGCTTAAAAAAAAAGAAAGAAAAAAACAAAAACTCTTATCCCGAAAAACAAAGCGCTTCGCTCAAGCTAATAACAAATTGCGAATCATTAAGGTGAACCCAAATCCCTGAATGTTTTAAACCTGCAGGGGATCTAAGGACCGTTAACTTGCTTAGTAAAGCTCAATCTTTCCGGTTCGCAGATTTTTTTCACAACCCCAGCTTTAATACCGTCACAATTCGGCATCGCTTTTGAACCTTTAGTCTTTCTTACTTTTCTATGGAGCTCATAATAAGTTACCGTTTGAATTGACTTCTAAACTGTAGACGTAACTAAACTTTGATGTTATACTATCCAAGCCTTGTGCTGATGGTGATTTGATTTTCAAAGAACCTCTAATAAGTTAGTCTTAGATCAAACCTAGACTAGATCAGTGAGTAGTGTGCATTATTTAAAATGTTCAGTGGATTTGCAAAACCTGAAGTTCATTTATCAACACCTACCCATAAATGGATCTCACTATTTCCTTTAAATGTAACCTTTTAAAGACAGATAGCATGCATCGGCCTATAGGAAAGCTCAACGGAATATGCGTATACATAACTTTCAGAGTGGTGGCAACAGAATCCTGATGAAACGGACCACCTTCAGTGTTCAAAAATATCTGTTTTAGAGGACTCCAGAATCTACTATTGCATGCTAGTAATCACTGGAATTTAACCCATAACACACGTATATATATCACAAAAAACAAGCAAATACCTACATGCGTTCGCTCCAACGCAAATATTCGCTTAATTTCTGCTAGCATCATTGGCACACATTATAAAAACAATATAGATACAATCATATATACGAGATGTTTGGAGGTTTTGTGTAAGTACGGAATTCACGAGAACAGTCGCCTTCATTCATTCAGATCGTTTCAACCACGAACCAAAAATAACAGCATTAAAGTCATCCCCAAGTGACAGAGGAGAAGCAATATTTAATAGAACGGTAGCATCATCACGGAGCAGAAGACAAATGCCGTCATCATGATGAATAGTAGTCTCATATTAAAGGGGAACCGCCACAGTTTCTCCACGACGGATCCCTCGCCTCCTCACCACTTCCCTCCCTCCCTCCCTCCCTCCCTCCACCCCTCTCTCTGCACCGGCCGGCTTTTCCAAAGCCCCACTTACTATTATTACAGTGACTTCGCTTAGCTGATCAATGCGCAGCAGACATTCCTCATTTTTATAAGAAGTGCAGCTCTCTATTCTCTACTCTTTGCATTGTGCTGCCATTCATTTTAATTTTGAATTGAAGTAGGAAGCGCTTATAATTATACGTAATAATAACACGGTCCTCACGGGATATAAATATAGCAACTATTTAACTAACTTCTTGACCCACTTCTCCATGGAGGTGGAGTACCAAAGAAGTGTCAAGTCTGCGCGATATTCACAAGGAAAGAGGAACACAAAATGGCGAGAAATGCGGAGATAGCGATGCTGGGGTAGAAAGTGTAACAGAGTAGCATACAGGTCTTCGTCATTTGAGATGCTTCATTCACCCAGGAACACTGAGGGTGGAGAGCGCAGGAGTCAAAAGTTCGAAAGGATTTGGTAACGTCATGAAAACAAGAGAGAGCTGGACGATCACTTACGAGTATGGTACTTTTTATCCGTTGGTTTTCGGGGACTCCCCCCTTACCTGGATCGTGACGACCCATGCCACTGAACCCTTTGGCTTTCGATAGTATGATAAAAGTTTGCTTAAACCAGGACCTAACCATGATGTTGCGGAAAAGTGGGAGAGGATGACGGTGGAATGACTTCACGAAAGAGCCGATGGCAGTCTGTATTATGCATGCGAGTAGAGAACTCGTAAATGGCAAGGAACACTGGTAGTGGCAGAGAACACATGTAATGGGACGAGTTCGACGTAGTTCTAATAAGCCCCAGGAAACAGGCATAAGAAACAGCACTGAGTTAATAGTGAGGAAATCTTCATCGCAGAAGATGAACACAGTCATTCCACTGTCAGACGGTAAATTTGACATTCCAGGCTC
>NC_061109.1:51783652-51808652 GCF_015104395.2 Macrobrachium nipponense
CTTCGTTTATAATTTTTTGCGTTTATTGCCATTTCTATAGCAGGCAAAACTATGCCGAGAGAGAGAGGAGAGAGAGAGAGAGATGGGAGAGAGAGAGAGAGAGAGGTATAGGTAATCGTTTACCTCTCATAAGGAGGTCGGCGGTTGTTGCTAGGTGATAGCCTTCCCCACCCCCCTACATTCCCCCTTGAGACTTTTGAGCGAGATATCTTAAATGGGCGTGCGGTCGACCAACATCCCGTCGAGCATTTACCTGCGCCTGATGCGAGATGGGAGGAAAGAGCCGAATGTAGTAACCATGGTTACGGTAAGGGCCGACACACAGGCAGGTGTTGAGAGAAGGGGAGTGAGTCGCGTTAGAGAGCGAAAGAGAGGAATGGGAAGAGAAGAGGAGAGAAGAGGAGAGGAGAGAAAAGGCTTTGCTATGGCAAACTGCGCAACAACATCGAACAGCAGCCTCTAGTGCAGGGGTTCTTAACGAGGGGGGGGGGGGTATACACACCTTATGGGTATGAGATGCACAATGCTGGGGCTATGGGGCTTGATCTTGGATATTTGTAAATATTTGATTTTAATGTGTCAATGTATACATAGGCACATTTTGTAAATAAATAGCTATACAGAACCATAAATGCTCTTGATTTTCTTGTATGTTCTATTCCTAAATATTCATACCTACAGTATGTATTAAACTAAGTATATCAAGTTATACTGTCAACAAATAGGACTTCAGTAGACTCAATCAAAGGGGGTACGGAACCATATTGGGCAATTCATTAGGGGTCTGAGTCATCTAAAGGTTAAGAACCCCTGCTCTAGTAGTGCTTGGCTGTCAAGCACGCTTGTGAGTTCTTAGAACAGAGGGTGAATATGATTAAAAGCTCAGCTCTCTTCCATTTTTCAAGTTACTCCCGTTAGACCTTAAGAGTCAGACTTTTCTCCAATTGTGAAAACGATCATGAAAGATGTTTCTACGAAAATTGCCCGAATCATAGACCCATGCAAGTCACAAAAATTGGCCCCCCCCCTCTCTCTCTTACTTACTATTATATATATATATATATATATATATATATATATATATATATATATATATATGCAGATATATATGTGCATATATATATATATATATCTATATTTATATATATATATATATCTATATATGCATATATATATGCATATACCATAACCAGACATTATTACACGCCCGTAACAAAACTATGGTGGGAAGACTTGTACTTGTGACGCACAGAGGATCCACTAACCTCTTCGACAGGAACATGAAGAAACAGTATGTGCCAAGAAACTTAGTAAAGGCTGCTTTGTATTCTTACATAACAATGCCCAAAAACCTCCTCTAATGGCCCTAGACAGGGCCCTTTCTTCGTCTTGGAAAGTAGGGAAGGTACATTCAATTACACCTCAAAAGTACACTCAAGCTACAACCCCATGGACAACAAGATAGGATTTCTACTGACAGGCCAAAGGCTGCTTACCTAGAGTCAACGAAGCTCCACCTCGCACTGTCCAAGCCTGGCTGTCAACTCTATTCTCCACCAAAGCTTGATCTGTGGAAAAATAATTAACTGTAAATAGCAGTCTAGTACCTTATCGACATCCAGAGAGGATGTGAAATCGTTGTGTATTCTTATCTCATCTCAAAATGTGCATCTACCTTATTTTTATGACAACCTACTACCTTATCAGCAGCCAGGGAAGGACCAACCTAGTAAGGATGTGAAACAGCTGTATTTTCTTATCTGCTACCTAAAAATACGAATGTTTAATCCAAAAGTACATTTTTTTCAACAACCTACAATCTTATCAGCATCCCAACAGGCACCAACTTAGTACGGATGTGGGAGAGTTGCATATCCATATTGTAATTCCCGTTCTTTTTTTTCTGTAATATTATATGAATTGTAATTTGAACATTACAAAGACTCAAGAAAATAGTGGTAGCAGTTAGCCCTTCCCATGAATTCATGGATGCCTTGTATAGTAGCCGGAGTGAGGTGTTCCATGATAGCTGATATTTTGAAGGGTAAAGACACAAATCTTCCCTGACAAAACCTGGACAAAATCAGCAGTCAATAATAACACAACCCCGTGGTATTGTGACTATATGTGACGCACCAAATTCTGGCTATTTGATCAGTCACCTACATGGCATTACATTTCTGTCTGTATGCTGAGGCAAAACGGGTCAGTTATGGAGAGTAAAGTCAGTCTTAACTCAGACTCACGAGTGTCACTCTTTTTTACAAGCTAGCTATGGGTCTTTCTTATAAGATGGTTACCATTATATTATTGTGGATAGCAAATGTAGGCTACTACTTGTTGCTGCTACCCAGGTCATGCCAGAACAGAGAAATGTTTCAAATACATGCTTTCCATGTTGGTACTGAGACAACGCCTAAGAGCCAGGGACCTATTGTTTGTTTTTATTCATGAAAAGTAAAACAATATGATAGGAAACTATTAATGGCACGCCAGCCTCTTGGAGGAGGGGCGAGGGAATATTACAGTACGGGCTCCCAGTAATCAGTCGTTAATCATGCCCTCGGTGGTGTGGTTGGTATGGTGTTTGCGTCCCACCTCGGTGGTCGCGGGTTCGATTCTCGGCCATTCCATTGAGGAGTGAGAGATGTGTATTTCTGGTGATAGAAGTTCACTCTCGACGTGGTTCGGAAGTCACGTCAAGCCGTTGGTCTCGTTGCTGAATAGCCACTGCTTCCATGCAACGTAAAAACACCATACAAAAAAAAAAAAATAAATAGAATAAAATAAAATACGAAATCTCTTCTGTTCACGAAATGTACATTTATAGGTTTTCTATATCTCTGTTATCATGATTATTTTTGTAGTTTACTATGTGTTTGATTACAGGAATAAGTTGAAAATAAAATGTCCTTAAAAAATAAGAATTCCAAGAGTTACTGTGGGATACATTGTAACTCCTTTCATTACCATATTTTTTCCTGGATGCCCATTCCCCTCTTCTAGTCACAATAATAACAAGTAAAATATCTTCGGCACAATCGAGTTTTCTGTCCGGTGGTGGCCTCAGCCATGGCCCATAAAACTCCTAGCCGCGGCCCATATAATTCTTAGCCGCGCCCCATAAAACTCTTAGCCGGGGCCAATGAAACTCAGCCATGGTCAGTTGGTGGTCTATGTTGTTCGTACCTGTAACGCTGCCAGAAGTACGATTAAGCCTAACTTTAACCTTAAATAACATAAAAGCTACTGAGGCTAGAGGGCTGCAATTTGGCATGTTTGATGATTGGAGGGTTGATGATCAACATACCAATTTGCAGCCCTCTCGCCTCGGTAGTTTTCAAGAAAGCCAGCAAAATAATTGTCTTTTAAAGAAAACTAAAACTGACAACACTATAACTGTCATTAACTAGATTAACACCTATTAACGATATAAGCTTTGCCAGAGAGGCACCTAAAACTACTTCTAGTTACAATGCACTGCCTATTTTGACAGCTGAAGACGCTTAACAAATTAGAAACATTACTGTTCGACACAGCATAGTCAATAATAGGTCCCCGAGATTCCTCTTCAATACTTAATGACGTCACAGAGTAATTAAATAAGACAAAAGAAAACTTGTCAATCAAATAATATCTTTCGTGGATGGGTATTAAGCTTTGTTCTAAGAAGCAGCATCCTGTAATTGCTTTAAAACACCATAAAACTAAACCAAGAACGACAAACAAGTTAATAAAAAAAGGAAAAATTTTATAACGCTAAACTGTAGTGAAATATAGCAAAAATCAGAGGGATAATTAATTTCATGGGTAAGTAAGGAAGATATACATTGTATTTTCAATAACACTGAGAAATGTTACTGGCGTCGCTAGGAAGTAAGGGTGCACTCGCAAAGATACACACACATACACACACACATACATATATATATAATAAAAGCCCACAAAAACGCCAAAATATAGAGAGAAAAATGCTACATTTCAGAGACTGCTGTCTCTTTCTCTCTGTATTTTGGCGTTTTAATGGGCTCCTGTTATTAGATGGAATTCTGTTGTAACAAGAATATATATATATATATATATATATATATATATATATATATATATATATATATATATATATATATAACGAAGGTCATCCACCAGGCATTCAGGGATCAAGCCAAAAGGACAAAGCACTCGCCGACTGATCCTTATCGATCACCCTGTTACCAATAATTATTGGTGCTCCTCCTACGTTTTTCGGACTTTGGATATACACACACACACACATACATACATACAATATATACATATATATATGTATATATTATACCATAATATATATATATATATATATATATATATATGTATATCATACTATATATATATATATATATGTGTGTGTGTGTGTTGATAGATAGATAATGTATATAATTATATATATATATATATATATATATATATATATATATATATATATATATATATATATTGCTTTATAGCTAAGGAAACCATCTGCAAAGGACTGGTACAAAGTCATAATATTTACACTAACAGGATATTATATACCAACATACAAACGGCTGCACCTTAAAATTCAACTCCAAGCATATTTCTTTTGAGATTAATAGATCAAGTTGAAATACGCCATGACTAATGTTCACGTTCTTGCCGAAACTCTCTTGTATAGACTAGACTTAATGATGTTTTCTTTTTCTGGCGCATTGTTAAGATAAACTATCTTGTTTGCTCACGCACTGTTGATTGTATGATTGTTTACGCTTAACATGTACAAAAACTGCACTATTCATCTGTACATTTCTTACACATCTTTTATACAAATCTATTCCTTATTACATAGTACACATCCTTTAGTGTTGTCGGGTGTGTTCTCTGTAAGCATACACGTCTGCTACGTTAACTCCAAAGTTTTTAAGCAGATGGGAATACCTTTAAAACAATATTATATAATAAATAGCAGTGCTACCAGTTTTTTTTATGCTATATGGTCTTTCCTTGTTAATATAAAATATCTTATTTGCCACTTTTAATTCACTGTCTAATACAGAGTTTGGATATTTTAATTTCTTGCCTATATTGTTAATCATATCTATTTCATCATTAATGTATTCAGGGCTACATATATGTGAAAAATGATTTCTTGACTTTACGGCTGTGACCAGAATATAAATGAACAAAGCCAGAAATAGTGCTTGGATTTCCGTTCACTGTATTTAAACCTAATACTAGTTCAATTAATTAGGCAATCCTAAAAAGTGTAGGCAACGATTTTATTACGTTTCCATAGTGAATGTTATTGATAGAATTAACACATTTAATTGAACAAATAAGTTACTTAGATTTTCGTTACTGGCCTAAACACATTATTTCATCAACATACCTGAATCATACAACATTACCTGGAATGGTTTAATCTAACTTAGTTTAAAATTTTGCTTACGAAAAATTCCATATACTTAATACTAGGAATAAGTATATCTTAGTTTAACCAGACCACTGAACTGATTAACAGCTCTCCTAGGGCTGGCCCGAAGGATTAGATATTTTCACGGGGCTAGGAACCAATTGGTTACCTAGCAACGGGACCTACAACTTATTGTGGGATCCGAACCACATTACATCGAGAAATGAATTTCTATCACCAGAAATAAATTCCTCTGATTTCGCGTTGGCCATGCCGAGAAGCGAACTCGGACCACCAGATTGATAGCCGAGCGCGAAGTCCACTCGACCAACGGGAAACTTACACTAAATTTGAAAGTCAAATTTCCAGTTTAATCAAAATTTATATTTCTTCCACGCATCTCATTTAACTTTATTAGCGTATGTTTGGGAACTGGTATCAACCGTTGTCTCTTCAGTAACACATTCCCTAAAAACTCCAACAGATAGTCAATAGCTAGCTTAGTCAATAATGTAGTCACGTCAAAACTCACTGGCTTGGATTCACTGGTAATCTATAAAAATTATATAGATTATTTATCAACTCAACGGTATTCGTTATATGTACAGATTAAGGGCGAGATCTACGATTGTGCGAACTACAGAGGAATAAGCTAATTTGTCAAATCAAGAAAATTTAGGAAGTAATAATAATAGTATATTAATAATAATACAGGTAATTCCTTCATGTTAGCTCCAGGTCATATAAAGGGAATATACAAAGTGGCGGCAATAGGATAAATTCAATTTAAATTCACGAGACAAATGGATAAAAATAGTAATCTGCTATACCTACAAAGTTGCTGAAGTAAAAGTAAAAATACATAGTAATGACAATAATAATATTGAAATAGTAAAAATTAAAAAAAAAATAATAAAAACAGTAGCATGCAATCAATTTTCAGCTAGACTCAGTACTTACAGAATTCAGGTACAGAATAACAATAGCAGATTATGCAGATAATACGTAATTACTGCAATAGCAGGGAACAAGTATACACAGCAGGTGAGGCCATTTATGGAACACCTGTCTCATTAACCCACCTTTCCCACAGTTTAGTTCTTGATTCACTGCCTTCGCTGGATAAGCGAACCTCTGCTGTTTCCTCGTTGGCTGATCACGCTGGACATTGTTCGCCTCGCAATGATTTTTAAATGATCGACAGCTGATAATCTACGTGGCAGAGTGGTAGCGAGTATGTTGGTGAGGCGCCTCAAATCGTCATTGTGAACAGCAGTTACAAGTCTCATGGCCTATCGGGTATCTTTTAGTTCGTCCGTGATGACGTGACGCAGATACGGGAGTTCATGCAAGAATTTCAGACGATAATTTCCGAGGAAAATTTGTGATTCTTTAATATGCTTAAGCGATCTCGGGAGTAACAACACGCACCGGGTCTTGGTTTCGTTGTAAAGAGAGTCATATATCTTATGTGGAAGTTCTCTGCATCGCTGCGGAAAGTATCGATTTATCGTTGGAGACCTTGTATTGATGGGGAAACTAGAACCATGTCTTTTTCGTAACAAAGGTTGTTTATTGCTATTTGGTTGATAGCACATCCGATTGGGGGAGAGTTCAACTTGACAATCAGGGCATCTGTGCACAGTATTAAATAGATACGAGCACGTTTATGGAGCCAAAGTCGTACGACAATATGTGATCACACTTGACACAATTGCTGAGAGGAGAACCATAAATATTCAGTGTCAAGTACATATCATGACGTGAATCTTTAGAGCAGCTTCAGGTAGTTTACTCTGTCAAATGCTTTCCTCACATCTACGAAATAGGTAATACTTCAGCACTTCTTTTAGGTGTCTGTTGAGCGTTTAGTGAAATCCGAACCGGTTCTCAGTAGTGTAGGAAGGGGTGAAGTCTCACTAGACGCACCGACGGGAGTAGGTACTTTGATGAAATTGAAGCGACTGCAGTCTGGCAATCATTGTCAGGGTTAGCTGCATCTTTTAGCTTGTTTTTGATTAATGGTATCAAGTGAACCACGAGGAGTCAGGGAAACTGGTGAATTAGGCATGCACTGAATAGGGCAGCTAGCAAAATGTGAATTACCGGATGGCAGAAGTTGAAAGCTTTATCACTAGGTAAATTGCTGATGGCTTCACTTACATTGCCTGACGTAATACGATCAGCGAAATGAAATTGAATGTCATCAGTAAGAGGTCTTGATCGTTTATGCAATTCAGTGTAGCTGAAGTGATCGCCCCAAATTCTTGCGGTAGTCTCTGCTCTTTGATGGCTTCTTAGTTTTGGGATTTACGAGTTGAATATCATCCGAAAGACGAGGAGAACTTCCCGATTCTAGCTTTCTAGACATGGCATCTACTCTTAGTGTTGCTTTGCTTTTCATTTAGTTTGCAGTGCTTAAGAGCATGTTTGAACTGTACTATCACCTGTCTCATTAGCAATGCAAAGTGTCTTTCCCTCGGCTACATTTTGCCTCCACAGCAAGGTATCTCTACCCGAGTCTAGCAGAGCGAGTATTACTCGTATATGCGAATAGAATTCTTTCAAATCCCTCCTGTGATGGTCATTTCTACATTTGGGGTTATTGCAAAGTATAGCGTCTGCTAGTTGAATCATGGTAAATAAAGAGGAGGCCGGAGAAACATGACTCTCACTCACTACGGCGCCTCGCTTCACCGCAGAGCACAAATTGGGAATAACAACGTGACATCTCAAGTTTCTGGCGAGGTGACTCGCGAGGATTGGAGTTTGGTCTTTTCGACAAGAGAGAGGCTATTTTTTTTATTTCTTTTCTACTGGTTTGTGTCTACCAGCCGCCATTCCCATCATGATCATCATCAACCACAGGGGAAGGGGTGGGGGGGGGGGGGGTGGGACATGGCCAATTGAAGACCCACGAGGCACTGGGGAAGATGAGGAGGTTAACTGTCTCCTCCAGTATGATCAACGAGCGATATGGGTGCTTCATCCGTGAAAGGGAGGGAGGGTGTTCCCCTCTTCGGAAGGGTATACAGTCACTTCCACCTCACGTCGCAGCATTCTTGCTCCTCTCGCGTTGATAGCGGAAAGGAATTCGTTGATGCCCATTTGTTGTTGTCTTGTGAAGGTTTCCTGTAACCGTTTGATTGCTGCCTAAATCAGTGAAAGATTATTATTGCGTTCGTATCCACACTTTTCTGAGAGTGAATATACCATCTGCAAGGCAGCTGTTGCCATATTGTACACTGCAGGCAGTGTGTGAGGGACCCATGACACGCTGACATCTAACTGTCAGCTGGGATGAACTGAAAGACTGAAGAACTGAAAGACTGAAGAACCTCAGTCTTATCCACACGCTGACTGTTCATTTCGGATAACAGTGAAAGCCTCAAGTTCTTCTTGAGATTTTGTTGCGAGAGGACAGCCATGGTCACTCGTCTTGCGCCGGAAGGTACCAAGAACCGGTTATGTGAGCGCAGCTGGTTTGTTGGTTATGATGATAAACAAAAAGAAACGTAATCGAACAAAATGGACAAAAGATTGTTTGCTGAAACAACCAGAGAGTAACTTTTAACACCTAGCCTGCTAGGGATAAATACCGTTGTTCTTTTTTGGTAAAAACACGAGTCCTCCAATCAGGGTTGGAGTAATTACACTTGAAGAAATAAATTGCAATAACAATTACAATTACCTTAAAAATGTAAATTACAATTATAATTACATTTAGAAAGGGCAATTCCATTACAATTACTGAACAGAAAATTCAATTACAGCTACAATTACTATGGATTTGGGTGCGAGAGTAATCGCTATTCTTTGCCACAGAGTTTCATAATTTATTTCTAGAAGCGTAAGTGATAGAAGAGCAGAGGTCATATTAACACAGTATTTATTAGCACTAGTTACGAAACACTTGGATTCTGCCGTTCTTCTAAGCAACCCATCACTCCTAACGGAGCCCGGCCCCTACCGCTTCAATTTTATAATTGCAATTGAATTACAAACTACATCATTCTGTAAGTAATGACTATATTTCAGTTAAATTATAATTACTCAAACCCTGATCTACACACGCACAATATATATATATATATATATATATATATATATATATATATATATATATAATATATATATATATATATATATATACACATACATACATATATAACGTATATATATTCAACAGTAAAGCTATTTACCCCAACAGGGAGTGGTTTTAGAGAAACATAAACAGCCGTTACGGCCATATTCATATTCCTAATTTGACTTTGAAAACTAAATGAGCTCTTGTGCAGAGAAAACTTTCATTGTGTGCGTTCAGTAGGGCTGCCACAGAAGCTTTCCGTGTAGCCCTACTGAACGCACCCAATTCCATTCGCTTCTGTATTGCAAGCACTTTCACGCTTCTTGCAAATTGAGGCTCTCTTCATTTACTATACATCTTTCAAGCAATAAATCAAAATTCCCAGTAATAACGGAGCATCTTACTTCTTCCAACATGCATTAGCCTCGCAAAATACTCTAACAACATTCCCTTCACCACGTGTGTTCATCTCAACAGCTTTAACCTCTTTTTCCTTTCTTTCATTCACATTTACTATCTAGAGATCACTTTCTGACGAAAAATCCAGTAAACTGTTCTTAGCATACAAATATACATAACTCAAAAAAATATTTATATATATATACATATATATATATAATATATATATATATATATATATAACGAACGTTTTACGTGTAAGAAAATATGTAAATAATATCCGGTTACATTTCTTTTAGCCTCCCCAATTTCAGATCACTTGCAAATCAGGCCGTCATCCCCGGAACGCAGCAAACGGTCCGTTTTCTCGAAAAAGATCCTATTACCAATTACTTCAGTCGGGCGCACACGACCTATTGTAACATACAAGTGAGCGTTTAAGAACTGAGCACTGCACACGTTTTACAGAGCATTCTACTCTGTTGTACCTATGTCATCGGTATATGCTTTCAAGTTATATATTTGCCGATGAATAATTCTCCTTCCAGCATTATGCTTTTGTTATTGACTGATCTAGGCAGACTTTTCATTAACTACATAGGCTATGCCCTAAAGCTGCCGACTAACAAATCCATACATGGCTATCACATCCATTGGCGTGTTAAATACGAGAGAGAGAGAGAGAGAGAGAGAGAGAGAGAGAGAGAGAGAGAGAGAGAGAGAGAGAGAGAGGGCAGGGTAAATCGTACGGGAGGAATTCTGGGGTAACAATAAAAAAGCCACGTCAGTTATCAAGAGTTTCACAGCTGTCTGCTCCCGGGATTAAATGTGAAATTGTTATTTAAGTCCTGTGTAGTTGCCAATAAAATAGAACTAAGATAAACCAATAACATCTCCAGCCACCACCACCCCTTTGAGACATACTATTTTTTTTTAAACAGAGCTAGTACGCAACGTAAATAAAAATCTCTTTAAAAATATGAAATCATTGGCGTACAGCGAAAAAAGAAACTTGTCCGTATCATTCAAATACAATTTTGTCAGGATCAATGCTAGAGAGTAAAAAATGAGCAAATCCATAACCGAAAACAAAAGCAAAATTTCATCCATATGTAACTCAACCTTCAAATGTAATAACGGGTTATAAGAATTACAAGAAAAAATGGAAACTTTTAGACAGCGTTGTTACTCCGTTCAACGAACACATACAAAAAGGTTTATGACCGTAAAGATTATGAAATAGTACTACTGGAAAAACGTACATTTTAGGACTGTACCTTTTAGGTAATTATATAAAAAGCTTGGTACACAGCAACGACAGAACCTCGAATTTACGCACAAAAATACAAATAAGATGTAGGCAATACTCATTTATCCACACACACACACCATATCTTACGGCCATATCTTATTCCCGACAAATACCGATTTCCGCGTCTAACCCCTCGCAGCCTCCTGGGCTCTTAACAGGAAAGCAATCAATAATCACTCAGATTGGATATCAAGGGTTTCTGTGCTATGGAACCCCCACCTCCCCCTACCCCAACACACAACTCCTCAAGACTTATCGGCAGTTCAGTCAAGCCTTAATGGAACGGCAAACATTTACTTTCTTTGTAAGTGACAAATACGGAGCTCAACACCTGAACGGCGTGAAGTAATGAGAACGTGAACCGGTGAAGTATGGACTCCACAATCGGGTCGTTGACAGTTGTACAAATGATCTCCGTTTCCCTGAAGAATATTCCTGACAGTACTTTGATTTCCAGACATTAAATTGCCAGTCTTTTGATCTTTGGATCCTTACATCTTTATCCAAAGAAAATGAATGAGCTAGTACACAACGGGGTGAGGGTGACTAAGTTTTGATGTCACCTATCGTAACATACACAACAGATGCATCCCAACTTCGATGGGGATTTCCCCCGGAACTCACTCACCTCTGAAGGACTCTCAGTGCCCCATTGTGCACTCAACAAATACTGAAAGCGTGCCGGTCACAGGTTTCAAGTAACTACTTTTATTCAAATAAATAAATCATAGAAATGAAATATTATAAAGGAAAAATGTCTTATTCAAGAATAAATTATGTCAATTGCATTTTACTGAAAAAGCTGAGTCAATCTGCAGAATCCAATTACGAAAACTTCTAAAGTCAATTGCCCGTTGCCCGGACACAAAACGGGTAATTACCTACGTCATATCTCCTCCATAGACTGCGTGTGTGTGTGACACGATCCACTCAAGACAGACTGGACACTATTTTCAAACCAGAAACAGTTACATGGTTCGGGTTTGTCCTTCCGGGATTAGACCGCGCTCCAGTCCGCTTGGGTATTGGCCATACACGCAGTTGACTTGCTCTATGCATGTTTTGAGAGGGCAGAGTTATTATGCAGTGGCCATGTTCCTTTCAGTCCTGGAGTGTCCTGATATATTTAGTGCTTTTAAATCATGGCACCAAGTAGAGGGAAGATAAGTGCAATAATGATAATAGCACTCCTACAAGACGATTAGGAGCATGAAATATGCAAGAAAAATGGTAAAGTATGGGTGAAACCATGGCTAAGAAAGAGGGGTTTTATCATATGACTTTATTGAAAGAATTAAAGGAAAATAACCCGGAAGATTACAGCGATTATTTAAGAATGACTGATGATGTCTTCGGAGACCTTTTATTCCTTGTCTCCAAAAATAACAAAGAAAGATACAGTAATGAGGAAGTCTATACCTCCTGAAGAAAGGTTAATTGCAACGTTATGGATCCTAGCAACGTTTCTCGGTCTGCTGTAAAGAGCAATAAATCAAAATACCACCACTTTGGCACATATAGTACATAGGGCAAAACTGCAGACTACTACCGTCGGGGGGGGGCGGGGGGAGGGGGGGTTAAAACTGCAGACCACTACCACGGGGGTAAAACACTTGACTACTACCGCAGAGGGGAAAACTGCAGACTACTACGCGGGAGCAAAACAGGGGGGGGACTACTACTACGTCGGGGGTTAGCAAAACTGCAGACTACGCGGGGAGCCAAAAACAAAAACTGCAGACTACTACCGCGGGGGGTGGGGGGGGGGGGGGGGGGTGCAAAACTGCAGACTACTACTGCGGGGAGCCAAAACAGCACACTACTAAAACGTGCGGGGGTAGCAAAACTGCAGAATACTACTACGGGGAGCCAAAACAGCAGACTACTACCTGTGGGGGGGGCAAAACTGCAGACTACTACCGTGGGGGTAGCGAAACTGCAGACTACTACCGCTGCGTTAGCAAAACTGCAGACTACTACTGCAGAGAGGAAAACTGCAGACTACTACCGCGGAGGGGAAAACTGCAGACTACTACCGCGGAGAGGAAAACTGCAGACTACTACCGTGGGGGGCAAAACTGCAGAAACTACTACCGGGGGGGTAGCGACTGCAGACTACTACCGGGGGTAGCGAAACTGCAGACTACTACCGGGGGGTGGTAGTCGAAACTGCAGACTACTACCGGGAGGGTCAGGGGGGTAGCGAAATGCAGGACTACTAACGCGGGGTTAGCAAACTGCAGACTACTACAGTGGGGGGTTAGCAAAACTGCGGACTATACCACAGGGGCCAGGGGGCAAAAACTTGCAGGAATACTTAAAACGCGGGGGGCGGGGGGGGGGGGGGTTTTTAAAAAATGCAGAACTACTAACGCCTGGAGCAAAACTGCAGGGGGGGATACTTACGCTGGGGGGGGGGGGGGGGGTTAAAACTGCAGCTACTACGTGGGGGTTGGTTAGCACTTCAGAAAACTACTACCCCCCACTGGGGGCAGCAAAAACTGCATACTACGGCGGGGGGGGGGGGGGGGGGGGGAGGGGGGGGGGGGGGGGGGGGTAAAACTGCAGACTACTACCGCGGAAAAGGGGAGCAAAACTGTCAGACTACTACCCGCGGGGGGGGGGGGCGGGGGGGGTACTGCAGACTACTACCGCGTGGGGGAGCAAAAGCTTGCAGACTACGGTACCGCGGGGGGTAATAAAACTGCAGAAAACTGCATACTGCCAGGGTAGAACAAAACTGCAGACTACTTACTGTCATGGGGTAGCGAAAACTGCAGACTCCTACTGCAGGGGGTAGCAAAACTGCGACTACTACTGCAGGGGGGGTAGCAAAACTGCAGACATAACTACTGCAGGGGGTAGCAAAACTGGCAGACTACGACTGCAGGGGGTAGCAAAACCTGCATACTACTACTGCAGGGGTAGCAAAACTGCAGACTACTACTGCGCGGGGGCAAAACTGCAGACTACTAAAACGCAGTGGGGTTTACAAAACGCAGACTACTACCACAAGGGCAAAAACTGCAGACTACTACCACAAGGGGCAAAACGCAGGACTACGGGGGACCGCAGGGGTTAGCAAAACTGCAGACTACACCACAGGGGCAAAACGCAGACTATACCACAAGGGCAAACTGCAGACTACTACAGGGGTTAGCAAAAACTGCGACTACTACCACAAGGGCAAAAACTGCAGACTACTACCACAAGGGGCAAAAACGCAGACTACTACCGCAGGGGTACAAAACTGCAGACTACTACCGAGGGGGTAGCAAAACTGCAGGCTACTACCACAAAGGGGAAAACTGCAGACTACTACCACAAGGGGCAAAACTGCAGACTACTACCGCAGGGGTTAGCAAAACTGCAGACTACTACCACAAGGGGCAAAACTGCAGACTACTACCACAAGGGGCAAAACTGCAGACTACTACCACAAGGGGCAAAACTGCAGACTACTACTGCAGGGTTAGCAAAACTGCAGACTACTACTGCAGGGGTTAGCAAAACTGCAGACTTACTACCACAAGGGCGGCTGCAGATACTACAAGGGGCAAAACTGCAGACTACTACCGCAGGGGGTAGCAAAACTGCAGACTACTACTGCAGGGGGTAGCAAAACTGCAGACTACTACTGCAGGGGGTAGCAAAACTGCAGACTACTACCGCAGGGGGTAGCAAAACTGCAGACTACTACTGCAGGGGGTAGCAAAACTGCAGACTACTACCACAAGGGGCAAAAACTCAGACTACTACCACAAGGGGCAAAACTGCAGATACTACCACAAGGGGGCAAAACGCAGACTACTACCGCAGGGGGTTAGCAAAACTGCAGACTACTACTGCAGGGGGTAGCAAAACTGCAGACTACTACCGCAGGGGGTAGCAAAACTGCAGACTACTACCGCAGGGGGTAGCAAAACTGCAGACTACTACCGCAGGGGGTAGCAAAACTGCAGACTACTACCACAAGGGGCAAAACTGCAGACTACTACCACAAGGGGCAAAACTGCAGACTACTACCGCAGGGGTTAGCAAAACTGCAGACTACTACTGCAGGGGGTAGCAAAACTGTAGCTACTATTTGCAGGGGGTAGCAAAACTGCAGACTACTTACCGCAGGGGGTAGAAAACGCAGACTACTACGCAAAGGGGCAAACTGCAGACTACTACCGCGGGGGTTAGCAAAACTGCAGACTACTACTGCAGGGGGTAGCAAAACTGCAGACTACTACCGCAGGAGGCAAAACTGCAGACTACTACCGCGGGGGTTAGCAAAAAACTTGCAGACTACTACCGCAGGGGAAGGAAAACTGCAGGACAACTACAGGGGAAAGAAAACGCAGACTACTACCGCAGGGGAAGGAAAACTGCAGACTACTACCGCGGGGGGGGGGGGGCGGTAAGATGCAGACTATACGGGGTAAAAAACTGCAAACTACTACCACGGGGGTAAAACACCAGACTACTACTTCAGCAAAACTGCAGACTACTGAAAGGTAAGCAATAAAATGTGTCAAAATAGGTGGGTCAACCCAGTCGTCAAACTAGTCCATCCCCACATGCAACCACCCACAAAAACTGGGGGGGGGGGGGGCGGGGGGGGGGGCGGGGGGGGGGGGGGGGGGGGGGGGGGGGGGGGGGGGTGGGGGGGGGGGGGGGGGGGGGGGGGGGGGGGGGGGGGGGGGGGGATAATGCCAGTCTTGGCTACACTGACCTGTCTGGTTGAACTTGTTTAAAGGATGAGAGGACTGGCTAGTCTCACCGGGTTTGTCATTTTTACCCCCAACCACACGATAAAGATTGGCCGGTTCATGCCAATCTCGGTAAAATCAGAGTGTCAGTCCTTTATGTGTATGGCTTGCTTAGCACCAACCCTAGGTCAATAGTTCACACATGCACATTTTGTATCTTATGTGTGGTAATACAATATGGTAACAACTGATAAAGATGGCCGCTGTATAGAAATATGTTAATGCTCATAAAATTAGGGTAGGCTGTGGGTAAATACTGACTTGTGTCATTACGAGAGAAAAGGAGAGGGTTTCATGTTCTCAGTGTATTTATGCAGTATATTTTGTTACAATGATTAGAGGGAAAAGGTGGCTAACTGTCTTTTGCATACAGTTTTCAGTTTAAAGTGTGATGGTGTTGTTTATAAGCATACTGAGTTACTTGTTACTTGTTGACGGCATATCCAGGTCCCGCACCATTATCAAATTAACAGTTTATTCATCGAATGCATTTTATCACACTGCAAATTCCACATTCACTGTTTGATCTTCCATATCATGGCATCGATTAAACTAAAAGGATTTAAGTTTCTTTCTGAAAGACTTTAAATCCTCAGTCTGCCTCAGTTCAAGAGGAAGATTGTTGTATAATCTAGGAGCTGCATATTTAAAGGCTCTGGAGCCACAGACTGAGCTATGTGGTATTGTCAAGGTTAGTGAGAAAGGATACTGAACTGCCTTTGAACACCCTTCAATTGTTTTACTCGACCGTATCCTGATTTCGCCATTTTGCGACGGCCCCTTGGCTCCCCTCATCCGAATACTTGAAGGATTATTGCACTCTTATATCCCCTACGTTTTCTTTCACCAAGAAGAGGAAAATCGCAAATCAGTTCCAGAAATGGATCCTCACCAAATTACAATTAATTAGTCCCTGAGATGTAGAAAAAATAAAGTTATAGAAATATATTGATTATACTCTGTTTTTTTTTTTCATCTGTCCATCCACCTGTGGTGTTTGCGCATGGTAACACTGCGTCCGGGGCTTTAAATAGTTACATTCAACTTACATTCAACAATAATAACATATCCTATTTCGAATATTAACGGTGTAATTCGCATACAGTAAATTATTAAAACACTTTTCAGTTGCAAATGTACACCCAGATATGCTTTTATTTACCTAAAACTTACACATAACGTAACTATTTAAAGCCCGGGACGCAGTGTTACCATGCGAAAACACCACAGGCGGATGGACAGATGGAAAAAAACGGAGTATAGTTTTCACACTTTTGCTAAGCAAGGAGCCGGACGGACAAAACAGTACCGAAAACATAACCAGTGACAATGAAATCAAACAAACAAATACAATAAAATACACGACTCTAAAGTTATGGCTTGGGGTTGAGTTCACTTGCTTAAGTAGTCTATCAATAATACTTCCTTTTACTTTAGTTATTTTTTGGGACTTGGATGGCTCACTTATCTAGTCATTTCATTTCTATTTGATATATCTATTCAAATCTACCATTCATTTCTATTTTTCATTGCTGCCATACGATACCAGACAATAAAGAAATTACCAATCAGATGTCACCGCAACAAAAGAGGACGTGGATGGAGGTGAGGGAAAAACAGAATAAAAATAGTCGAGACAAAATCCTTTACAAGAAGTTCCACGTCAAGACCTCAAGAGTAATTCTCTCTTAAAACACAGACACAAAGAATCGAAGACATCTGCTCGTCTTATAACCTAACCGTTCCGAACGACCAAACCAACAAGAACGCTTACTATACTCGTTTTTTTTTTTCCATCTGTCCACCCGCCTGTGGTGCTCGCATATGGTAACACTGCGTCCCGGACTTTACATTGTAACACTAAGTGTAAGTTTTAGGTAAATAAAAGGATATCTGGGTGTACATATGCAACTGAAAAGTGTTTTAATAATTTACTGTATGCGAATTACACCGTTAATATTCGAAATAGGATATGTTATTATTGTTGAATGTAAGTTGAATGTAACTATTTAAAGCCCGGGACACAGTGTTACCATGCGCGAGCACCACAGGCGGGTGGAAAGATGAAAAAAAAACGAGTATAGTTTTGCAGTATACTTCGCCTACGTTGGAAGTTATATTATAAACGAAACATAAAATAATTACCGTGAACATCTGCTTGCCAGGTGACACTATGCACAAGAAAATAAGATCTACGTAAAACGTTCCCGAATGACTCCGAAGAAAGATAAAAACTAGGTTACCGTTTGCGCAGCGTAACATCATTGCCTTCTCGGTGGAACAAAGGAAATACGACAATCAAGTTGTGAGACTTCATACCCGTCACTTTTATTTCTATGATTATGTGCATCTCTCCGTCTACATGGAACCGGAAAAAATCTAAATAAACGTATCGGCAGCACGGAAGAGCCGTTAATGGTTACACATTGTTGGGAATCCGATAGCCTAATGAATTTTAGGGGAAGTAAACTTGCACACAATAGCAATAATGTAAACTGCCACCGGATATGAAGCGGGTCCTTATCAACTCGACACCAATGGTAGCGGGAAATAAAATAATCTAATGGTCAAGGAATTATGATCTTGTTCCATTCCCTCTGACTAAGTAGCCACCGTACAACTTAGAGGTTTACATGGTATTTCTAATCATACAGTCTACACAGATTTATCCCACAAGACAACTGTTTTATTTGATCTTCAAAGAACGCGAGTGGCCTTCCCAGCCTTCAATAGTAATAGTAATAATACTGAGGATATCATCTTTTCAGTTTTTTCTTATTAAGATTACTTCATCTTTGATAAAAGAGAACATTAAAGAGAAGCCAGCGGAATGTCATCGGAAGTTTAACCAAAGCTTAAAAGTTGAAAAAAAAATCGCGAGATTCTTTGAGAAGATTAAATATCCCTTGGAATTACGAAATAACAAGTTAAAAAGAAGCTTAAAAGTAGGAAAATATAAATATCAACCAATATCCCTTGGAATAAAGTGTTCAAGCGAGCGATAAAAACATACCGAAACACACCCACACATAAAAAGCTAAATGGTTAGTCTCGGCCCGAAAGATTTGAGAAATTATGGTCGAACGACCAACCCTGGTTTCCATCAATAACTGGCACCCTGAAAGTATGACGGAAGCCAGAGCGCGCGTCGAAGTGTTAAGAGGAAATAACACTTTGACAACAGAAAACTTTTATATCCTTGGGAAACGTGATATACCAGCTACATGCTGATGAGAAGAAGAATGTAAGACGAATAGAGAAAACTTTGTATATATATATATATATATATATATATATATATATATATATATATATAGACATAAACATATGAATATATAGATATATATACATATATATATATATATATATATATATTATATATATAGACATAAACATATGAAGTATATATCAAATATATATAATATATATTTTCAAATCAGAAGGGAACATGATGCATCTATAAAAATATACCACATAGATAATGAAGACAATGAATACTGTTTCCGGCTTCATCTTTATACCTAACAAATCTTCTAGAAGACTGACACAGTATATACGCTACAGGGGCATTACAACGAACATATAGATAGGTAGAAACCAAATAGACACACCTATGGGATGGAAAAAAAAAGGAAGGAGAGGAGTAAAATAGTTTGCATCTAAGGTCTTCCTCTTCTCTTCCACCGTTATCCCTACTTTAAGGGGTCGGTTGCCTGATGCGCCTTCTCCACTGCCTTCCTCACAACATCAGGCATGGTTTGTTTGGCAAAGGGGTTTTTACGACTGCATACCCTTGCTGTCATCAACCACAGTTACTGGGAGTGGGTCTAGCCTTTTACTAAAAAATCCACCTGCAAGGCAGCAGTTTCCATAATTATTGGCAGTGGGACTAACCTTTTACTTAAAAGTAAGACTGCAAGGCAGCCGTTTCCTCAGTTATTGGCGGTAGGCCTAGCCTTTTACTGAAAAGTAAGACTGCAAGGCAGCAGTTTCCACAGTTATTGGCAGTGGGTCTAGCCTTTTGCTAAAAAGTCCACCTGCAAGGCAGCAGTTTCCATAGTTATTGGCGGTGGGCCTAGCCTTTTACTTAAAAGTAAGACTGCAAGGCAACAGTTTCCACAGTTATTGGGGATGGGCCTAGCCTTTTACTCAAAAGTAAGACTGCAAGGCAGCAGCTTTCCTTTTAGTCGCCTTTTACAGCGTGCAGGAACTAACGGTGGTAGTATTCTAGAAAACAATCTGTGTATTAATGCAGGCGAGATAATACCTTTGCTCTCATCCCATGTCAGTCACCTTCCTTAAATTCTATACATTTCATATATTTCGTTTGGAAACACTGGATCGTGTTTATACGTACCAAGACTGATATCGTATTCTTATAAAAACTCTATTTTATAAAATTGGACTCTATATAATATTTTTTCAGCATAATATTGGAAGACTCTATGTCATATTTTTTTCAGCATATTACTGGAAAACTCTACATAATATTTTTTCTTTATATTATTGGAAGACTCTACATAATATTTTTTCAGCATATTATTGGAATAAACTATAGTTTTGCCCTACTCGGTTGATTATTTGATTGCTTTCACTGGCATAAAAAAAAATTCCTCTGTTCACTGAGGCATATCTTATACAATTTCATGCTGGTCCAGTCACTTTCCAATGATTTTCCTGTTTGACCGCTATACGAGTTGTTACTGGACTTACTACATGGGATTTGATATACACATCCTGAAGTATTGTCGGTGGAGCGCTTTAACAGTACTTGTTTCATCATTCTATTGTTCTTATAAGCTAAGTGAACACCAAAGTTCTTGATATATCATAGTCTGAACAGATTTTTTGCGTTGTAGGTTTCTTCACTCTAATCTTAAAGTTTTTACTGTTCTTTATGCAGTTTTATTTCAGAATCAGGATATTTCAGATTCCGTATACATAATTACATCTTTTTTCATCGATGGTGTCCGCAATGCTAAAGGATTACGTAACTTGTATAAATTCACTATTTATTTTATTACCTAATACACACGAGTAATGAAGGATTTAACTCTAACTCTAGTGAATACAGAAAGCCTATTAATACTTCAGACTATGTACATTTTTTTCTAGTCAAAGCAATAAAGCAAAGAAAGCAGTTTTCTCAATTAAGTTTATATATATATATATATATATACATATATAAATTATATATATATATATATATTTATATATATATATATGCATATATATATGTGTGTGTATGTGTATGGAAGTGAACGAAGCAGTACTGCCAGGCCTTTCGACTCAATGTCCTTTACTTACCAGACTGAGAATTATATGAAGAATTATAGGAAGGAATGGTAAGGAGTCGGTGCACACACACACACACACCACACACACACACACACACACATATATACATATATACATATATATATATATATATATATGTATATATATATATATATATATATATATATATATATATATGCTCATTTGAAATAGCAACAATGATATTTTTACTTCTTGATTTCCACACGCACTTTGAATATGCCCATCGCTACTTGCTTGCAGTCTAAATCAAGAAGCAGACCAAGTGACTGTAAGTTCCGTGGTGGAATTCGAACCCTAACTAGTCATGCCTCGGTTCGAATCCCACCACAGGAGTTACGATTTCATCGACTGGTTTCAAGGCTCGTGGTGATAAGCAATTCAAAAACGCGTGAGGAAATCAAGAAGCTAAGAGGCTATTTTAGCTTTATGTAATATATATATAAATATATATAATATATATGTACGCACATACAAATATAGTATATATTTACACACGCACATATATATAGTATACAATGACATATATGCAAAATAAGTCATTGTATTATGATGGTTGGCACATAACAGGCAAGCGAGAGAGACCGTTTGTTCTTGCCAAACAGCTTCGTAATCAATACAATCATAATGCCAAGAAAGTTTAAACAGGGGACCAGACTCGCTATGCTGTGCGCTTCTCATAACTATTGCGCACACAACTGATGAACATAAAATATTTCTAACAAATTGGAGAGAGAGAGAGAGAGAGAGAGAGAGAGAGAGAGAGAGAGAGAGAGAGAGAGAGAGAGAGAGAGAGTCTAATGAAGTTGACTTCAGTGATAGCTAATGTTTCCCACTGCAAGAAATAATAAAAAAAAAAGTAAAAAAATAATAGCTCATCGTCTCAGACCTATAAAGAACAGTAATGAGATAAAAACTGCCAATAGAGACGGCTAATTAATTTCATAACACCACCTCCTCTCTCATCGCGCACTTTCTCCTTTCACTTGGTAGAGCAAAATATATACTTCAAACACTTCAAAAATGAATTAAAAAGTATTTACTGCAAAATAAACCCGTTTCTCTGGAATCATCAGTACGTGGGATAAGATCAATTACAGTGATACAACAATGAAGGCTTAATTAAGCCATCAAATATTGTTCCTGAACCCAGTGGAACAAAAGAAACATACGGTTTCCCCGGATCAGGGTTAAAATTATATATCGCACATCTAAAACAAATAATGAAAAGCCAGAAATTTAGGAACAGCTTGTTTATCACTCTCTCTCTCTCTCAGCAGCAATGACGGAACTAATAATACGTGTTCATAGCTTCATTTGGCTTTGGAAATCCAATGAGTTCCTTACAGGGGACCTGCTCAATTTTGTTCAGATCAGCGCATGCGCCCTAAGACTTCTAGTCGTCCAGGACCCACTAGTGACTAAGACGCCACACATCTCAAGTGGTGTTTCTTATAAAATGTCCTCAGCTCCTATTTAACTATCTCTACACTGGAAAGTAGTCTGTATTATTCCCATATTTTATAAAAATTTCATCTCTAAATACACAAACAGTGTGGCAACAGTGATTGGTTGATCAATTTATAGACTTCTGGCATGCATGCCAAGCATTGGGGCAACTACGGCCATTCAGCGCTGAAACGGAAACTGACAGTGAAAAGGTTTGAAAGTTGTAAGAAGAGGAAAACCTCAAAGCAGTTGCACTATGATATATCAATTGTTACGAGAGACGCACTGATGATTCACAATCATCATCAGGTGACAACCAGACGCAAAATTTTCCAGAGAAACACATGACAAGTTGCATGCCGTGAAAAGTTACTTAGCGGAAAAGGAGAGAGAAATCGAAGCCTTCAAAACTAAATCATCCTTAGCGAAGAAAAAATCAAACATTTGAGCTAAACCCTCCACCACAGTCTAGGGCCTAGACCGTGCCCTTCACAATCATAGTGGAACTAATTACTATAAACCTGTGGAGGAGCTCCAATATTAAACGGTGACTCCACTTATAAGAAATCGAACCTCTCGGCCTTCATGGGATTGTCATTAAAAGTAGACTTCCCGGAACACATATGAATGGACAGACTAAAATCTGGGCTAATGGAGAAGTTCGATCACTGGCCTAAGGACAGGCTTAACTCACTGTGGTGCACAGGACCTACTCGATGCAGAAGCTAACCGGGGAAAAGTCCTTCATAACCTAGGGACTATCGTTGCGGAACTCTGGGGGGAAAATAATGGAATTGATGTAAATGTTTGCAAACTGGAAAACAAATGGACTACAACATGATGGAATAAATCAATACAATACTCAGTTGCGTGACTGGATAACAACACTGGTGTTAATTTATTCAAGACGAAAGGCTTTCTCGGTCTTGGAACGGGTCATATAGATGAAAACTCTTATATGTACCCTAGATTAATCAAACAAGTGCAATTAGACTGTTGGATGGTATTTCCTCTGCATGCCCAAACAATTTCATTTGCCACAATTGGAAGTCAATTAAATCAAATGGATAGTTCGAGAAATGATGGTGTGAGATCCAATACTGTCAGTAACAGAAGAGGTAACGCACATAAGAGAAAACCTGGACACATATGCAAGATTTCAGCAAAATAAAGGCCAGTATCTAGACCTTATAATAACCTGTCACATGGTAGGCAGGATCATACTAACTCCCAAGTGGTGTTAGCAATACCAATGCTAAATTATGCCATGATGACATCTATGTCAGAGCAGGTAATGACTACGAGTGCAATATAAACCATAAATGCGCATATTCTCAAATAAAAAGGTAAGGTGGCTGCAACTGGCAAGAATTCAATCATCAATCTAACTGTAGATTTCATCACAAAATTGAATGTAATTTTGTTATGAAAATGACCACAAGAATAGATTTTGTAACACGAATAGTAATTACGGAGATGAACTAAGTTTGGTGATCAAATGGTTGTTGATTGTCTATCTAAATGCCCAGCCTTTACAGTGCCATACACTTGAATCAAAATTGAAGATTGATGAACAAAAAGTAGATATACTCTGCATTAGTGAGACGTGTCCCGCTATAAAGGACGAATTTGTTAATATTTCCTTTTTAAACATTTACCGCCATGACTTTGGTCTAGGAGGGGGAGGAGGAGGAAGTGCTCAGGAGGAGGAGAGTGTTTGTTCGTTAAGAATGATCTGACGCTCGCCGAACTGAACCTATGTTCAGATAAGTGGAAGATAAGTGGAGCGGTGCTACTTTGGCTTGTTATCTACGCATCACCTCCAAGGTCCTAGTACTAAACATGGCGGAAGCTCAACGGGAAGCAGTGTTTGGTACTAGCCTTCGGGGGGTCAAACATATTTTTCAATATAATTTGTCGACCACACAACATAGAAATGGGTGTATCTAATACTTCAAATAGTACTAAACACAGTGTTTCCATTAGGCTTCCGCCCTATCTTGTATTATAATAGAGTGACATCAACCGTGTATCTGATGTCTAGGCCAGTCCCTTACGACACTCCTGGTTGGCTGGTATCCTTCAGGAGAGGTGGAACATACATCCTGCCTATGTGAACTCTCCAGAGAGATTGAGAGTTTCCAGTCCTGTGATTGGCTTATCAACAGACAATCATACGTCGTAAGGGACTGGCCTAGACATCAGGATACGCAGGTTGATGTGAATCTACTGTAGCACCTAGGAGGTGATGCGTCAATAACAGGCAAAAGTAG
>NC_061109.1:51813652-51823652 GCF_015104395.2 Macrobrachium nipponense
CTATTATTTATATATATATATTATATTATATATATATTCATATATATATATGATATATATATATACTGATATATATATATATAAATATTATATATATATAGTAATATTATATAATATATATATATTATATATATATATATATTATCTAAATTATATATACATATGTATATGTATAATATAAGATATATGTATATATACTATATATACTTATATATATATATATATATATATATATACATATATCTAATATATATAGTGTGTGTGTGTGTGTATTATATATATAATTATCTCTACGTAAGTATACTTATTACTGCACATAAATCCATCAGCCCCGCACCGACGTTGCAAATATAAGTTATGAAATACTGTACGGATATGAATTTCCACTTTCACCATTTCTGTACTCTGAAATATTGATAATTACAAGTACACGAAGGTCGACAAGATCCACTTGTCAGAGAAATATCAGATAAATACAAGAGAATTAACGTTGTCCCTCATCCTTGAATTCAAATCCTGGAAAAATAATTACTGAAGAATAGACTTCATAATGTATTATTATGACAATGATACCATAAACATGTAGAATCTTACAAAGCACATATTTCATATACTATAAATAAAGGTTTCTGCCACGGAGGAAAAAATGAAAGGCGAGAGAGCCAAGAACTTTAGTTGTGCCTAAGTAAAGATTCGTGCCAAACCAAAAGTTCTTGGCTCTCTCGCCTTTCATTTTTTCCTCCGTGGCAAAAATCCTTTATTTATACATAGCATCACGTTTTATATACTTCGTGATCAAGTTATTCTTCATATACCATGTATCTTTCATATTACCCGAGAGGGTTTTTCCTGTAGAAAATAAAACTTCCAATCTGGGGATTTTTTTTTTCTAAACGTAGATCATCTCGTGAAATTCAAGTATTGAATTTATCGACCAAGATTCATCAGTGTTCTGTCAACCATTCCTGAGGTAATGCCACAACACACGTATGTATACATCCATACATACATGCATAGAGTAGTTAAGTAGTACACAACAATCAGACACAATTAAACTTTTGGCAAAAACTGGGAGGTGTAACGAAACGAGGACATTTCCTTTTGACAAGAAAAATCTTAAATTTCCTTCCTATACAAATACGAGAATGTCTACTCGACGGAAACAAATGAAAGGCGCTACTGGAATTCGTCTCGTCTGAAACATACTGAAAGGCGTCTGTCATAATAGAAAACTTTTCCATAGTGTCCTATGCCTTAGGGATCCGAAGAAACACGGTTTTTCATATAAATATATCAACAGGAGAATTTTTTTTCCAGCAGCAATGCAGGTATTCTTATCAACTGAGAGAACCTGAAGTGTTTCTCCACCCTAACTGAAACAAGTATGAAAAAATTCTTTGTCAGGGATATAGCAAAGGTAATTATATTCTTTTTTCAAGTTCTCGGTAGGAATGTTCTTTGCCTTCGAAAAGCAAAATCATTTAGGCTACGATAAAAAGAAGAGGGGTGGTGTACGAAGAAGGAAAAACGAGATCAACTGATTCCTTTTCAAAGGACTAGAAAAAAAAAAAGCATATTGCTGCTACTGAAAGAAGAGTAAGCTTCGGTTTTGCTAGTCTTGTATTCTTTGTTCCATTCCCTTTCATCTTTTACCTGGAAAGGAATGGAGGCATTTACTTCAATACGGTGAAATAAGAGCTGCTCGTCGGGATAAACTCGTGGGGATTTCAGTTGCTCAAAATAAAGAGAAGGAAGGCACATTGTCTGATCCTCGCGGGGTCACAGTCCAATGATCTAGCATAGCTTAGTGTTCTTGAATAGTCTTCTTGTGGCAACGCACTTTAATTCTGTCACTGAGTGTGGAAAATTTGATGTCTTGTTTCCTTGATGACTGGATTCTAAAGCTTTCTATGTATGAACAAACAATTAGAATAATCAAGGCTAAATCCAATTCACCACATCACAATAGGAAGACTCTTAATGGCTTCAAATAATCAAGGCTAAATCCAATTCACCACATCACCATAGGAAGACTCTTAATGGCTGCAAATAATCAAGGCTAAATCCAATTCACCACATCACAATAGGAAGACTCTTAATTGCACATCTTCTTTAAAGTTTTATATTTTTCATACATAAAAAAAAATAGCAGGATGAGCGTTCATTCACAACACTCCACTACTCAACTGAATATGATTACAGAGAGAGAGAGAGAGAGAGAGAGAGAGAGAGAGAGGAGAGAGAGAGAGATATACCGTAGAATGGTTCTTCCTCTCCAGGAGTGGAGACTGAATTCCTTGTTGTCAAACTGACTAAGGAATTTCGTATGACGGGACGAATGCAGTTTGGACTGCATCCTATGCTAGGATGGCTGCGCTGATCATTATTATCACAACTTAGTTCACACGGAATGAGACAGAAGAACTGGTCTAACTGCTCTTTCAGTATCTTCTGTAGGTTATTGGTGATGGGTAACATTCAAGGAGAGAGAGAGAAACCGCAGGTCAGAAGTCAAGTGCAAATGGCGAAGTGCGATCAGTCTCACTTCTGAGTCACGATGCAGAGTAGTCTCGGACAGAAATCACCCGACGCTAAATTTAGGATTACGGAAGAAATGAAGGATACGTCTAAAAATAAATAAATAAATAAATAAATAAAAAGTGCAGAAGTTTGCAGCGGCCATGAAACTTTATCTACGGCCCGGTGGCGGCCTGTCCTATAGCGTTGCCAGACGCACGACCATGGCTAAATTTAACCTTAAATAAAATCAAAACTGCTGAGACTAGAGGGCTGCAATTTGCTAAGTTTGCAGCCCTCTAGCCTCAGTAGTATTTAAGATCTGAGGGCGGACAGAAAAAGGGCGGACGGACGGACAAAGCCATGTATCTCAATAGCTTTCTTTTACAGAAAGCTTAAAATTGGAACATGGTCTTCATCGATCTTATTAACGTGCATAATTCTATGGCGTTGATGTCTACGTTGGTCGTTGCATGGTTTTCTCTCTCTGAGCATTACGTTTTACGGAAACCTTGAAAGTTCTCTACTCATTGTAAAATGACACAGTACTCCTTCAAGACACTGCGATAAAAAGAGCAGAGTAGTATGAAGAAGAAAAGACGAAATCAATTGTTTTTTTCAGAGCTGGAAAAACGCTTATTCCTGAGTTAATTACGAGGGTTGGAAGACCAGACAAATTCAAGGATTTATTTGAAACAAACTATGACGGGGCTAATCAGATACGACAAAATTTTGTCATGAAAATTATATCTCCTTACAAAATCCTGTCAGTATAAAAGTCGACTTTCTGGAACAATTTTCTAGGATTTGTGTCCCTCCTTGTTAAGACAAGGATCTATATTATGGACTGGAAAGTATCTACGTTCAAGAATGCTTCGTTTCTCTTCGCCATGTTGTCTCGTGTATCTAGATTGTGTATGTTACTGTCTGTATTTTGTATAGTCCATGTATATGGCCCTGAGCTGAAATAAAGGATATTATTATAAATATTATTATTATATTATTATTCTGGTACTGGTAGTAAGTGCACGCTTCGAAATTTGAAACAGTAAAATCGGGGCTAAACTTACGTTCAAAAGCATAAGTAGAATTACTTCTAAATATGAAAACATACTAGCTGCTTTTATATGCTCAAAGTTTTCTCGGGAGTCGAATGAGAGAGAGAGAGAGAGAGAGAGAGAGAGAGAGAGAGAGAGAGAGAGAGAGAGAGAGATGCACGCCTCAAGACCACACTATTTAAGCTTTCGCCTTCGTTACAAACGAACTACCATCCGACTCATTATATAAAAAAAAACTCCCTCGAGGAAGTTTTGTTTTATTATTCATAGCTGCAGTTAAACTCTTACGACTAGATTCATAATAATTCATGTATTTAGATTGTACCAAATATCTTCCTATACCTGCCAATCTACGTAAACGGCAGTTCGAGACCTCCAAAAAAAAAAAAAAAAATCAAGAGGGTTTCGAGACCACACTAGGAAACATTGTTTGCAAACAAAGTTTGAACAATGTTTGCAAATAGTTAGCAAACGGTTTGCAAAATATACGTAAACGGCAGTTCGAGACAAAATAAAGAATCAAGAGGGTTTCGAGACCACACTAGGATACATTGATTGCAAACAAAGTTTGAACAAAGTTTGCAAACAGTTAGCAAGCTGTAAACAATGTTGGCCAACTGTTTGTACACAATGTTGGCCAACTGTTTGTAAACAATCTTGGCCAACTGTTTGTAAACAATGTTAGCCAACTGTTTGTAAACAATGTTAGCCAACTGTTTGTAAACAATGTTGGCCAACTGTTTGTAAACAATGTTTGCAAACTGTTTGTAAACAATGTTTGCAAACAATGTTTTGTGAACTTGTGGTTTTGATGTATTCATCTGCTGGATACTCTTCATCTGGTTGCAAACAGTACATTAGCAGTCCATTTTCGATTCCTTTATGCCTTTTAAATTCAAAATATCGTATCCAAATACCCTAACACGCGTCTACTGGCCTACATTTTGACCTCCGGAGGATTCTTAACCAAGTCTTTCTTTCTGAAGTCCCTCAACTTTCCTCCTCTTGAATTTAATTAAGGCTAAACTTTTACCTCCTCGTCGGGGATGAACTTCGGTTCTCATGTGAACAACATTGAGAGATTTTTTTTTCATTATTTTTTCTACTTTACAGTTGAAGAAGTTGTAAATTCTACTCTCTCTCTCTCTCTCTCTCTCTCTCTCTCTCTCTCTCTCTCTCTCTCTCTCTCTCTCTCCCTAAATCACGCAAAAAACCAGGTTCTAATTTCAATCCCCTTTTCCCCCTGCACGTTGTATGCATTTATGATAAAACTCAAGTAAAATGTATGTATGTATGTATGTATGTATATATAGATATATATATATATATATATATATATATATATATATATATATATATATATATATATATATATATTTAACATGTAACATATATCCATATATATATAGTATATGTAGAGAGAGAGAGAGAGAGAGAGAGAGAGAGAGAGAGAGAGAGAGAGAGAGAGAGAGAGAGAGAGATTTCTCAGTGAGACAATTAGCCAACGTATTTCAACGGGTGAATGCTAGTCAAAGCGATAGAGAATTACAATACTGAGCATGACAGAATAAAAGATCGATACACAAATACTGACAAGCATAAGACTTGAGTCCCTGTGACTGAACTATTTGCAGATACCTCGACGAACATTGAAATTCTTGACAAAAGAGACTGACATATTATAGGTTATTGATAATCAATGACGGACTAAAGTCACCCGCAGAATTTGGAAACGTCATGAGCAGTAAACCCAAACCCGCCGTATTTCCTCCGCTAGTCCTTGGGCAACGCAAGAAACCTCGGCAAAAAAACACAATTACAAAATTCGAGCAACCAGAGACGTTCGAAATTGGTAAACCGTTCCCAAAAAGGAAAGATCGCCAGTCGAGGCACTCCTTTGCCTTCATCCCTGCTGTGACCGAACTCTGGAATAATATTCCTAGCCGAACTGATGGAGCTCCAGTTCATACTTGGTGGAAATGCCTTATATTTGAGCAGACTGACAAGTCTGACTTTATAATTTGTTTATTCACTTTTTCGTTGACATTTTCCATCATGTCTCGTTCATAGTTGATTAATTCTCAATTCCCTTTCTCGTATTGGTCCTTGGGCTTACAGCATTCTGCTTTTCCGACTACGGCTTCGGCTTGGCTTCTAAAATAGTACTAATCCTAAAAGCTCCACGTAACAAAAGTGGGATGAAATTGTAAGAAAATATCAGTAGCTAATTTTACATGATTTACAAAAGAATGTCATAAATCGGCACCTTGCACGCGAAACTTGTTTACTTTTAACAAACAATCACACACAGGTACACGCATGATACCCCTCATTTTCCCAACCAACAACTTCCCAGTTAAATACAGAAGCAAAGTTGTAAAAAAAAAAAAGAGAAAATCAGCTCTTGGAAAAACGCTAACGAGGAAGCTTCCTATCGCGAGAACCAATTAGCGTGTACAACTCGACTGCACTCTAAACAAAAGACTCGCAAATGTCGAAATGGAGCAATTAGGTGTTCCTGAAAGAAACGAACAAAGCATCAAACTAATCACACACACATACGTGAAAACAAATTCGTGGTGGTCATCCCAGCCAGATAACGGAAAATGAAAAAATATCAACTTTAGCGACTTTCATTACCTAAGTTAAGCTCAGTCATCAACAAACCACGTGAAAATTTTGAGATACAACGAACTTTCGCAATTGACAATAAAAAAAAACCTTCGTCACTATGTTGATAATACCCAACTTGGCATCGTTGCATATTTGTTTCGTGTTGTATTGGTTAGAATTTAACATAAATTTAATGTCATGCAGTATTAATCACTTACGCAAGCGCGTAAATATATAATATACGTATATATATATAACGTATATAGATATATATATAATATCATAATATATATATATATATATATATATATATATATATATATACACGAGGCGCGTGTATCAAATAAGGAGACTGATTAAATAGCTTACTTTAATTTAAATGCATTACAAATTTAATGCTTGTCCCCTTCAATATACTCTCCCCATTTGCACTGATACATTGCTGTGGTCTTCTCTTCCACTGGTCGAAGGCATCGTGGAAATCAATTCCTGTCAGCTGTTTCAAAACATCCGCCGTTTTTTTCTCACGGCACCAACTGACCCAAAACGCGTCCCTTTAAGCACCAATTTAACTTTTAGGAAAAGATAAAGGTCGCACGGTGCTAAATCGGGCGAATAAGGAGGGTGTCTTCGTCAGTGTTCCCAGATTCATCTATCATTCAAACGCCGAGTCGGTGGTCTTTTCGAACAATCTGACTGATTTTTTTCGACAATTTCTTCGGTTTCTTGAGGTGCAAGGTCGTCTAGGGCGTTCATCATTTTGACAATCTTAGGTCCCTAGCGGAATCTTTTGTACCTAAAAGAGTGGATAACAGCAGTGCAGCAGACCTTTTCCCATCAGATGCTGAGGAATACTATCGCACTCGGCACTATGAAGTATTACTAGAAGTACTACTAGACTCGATGAACTGCCAAAAGCTTTACCAAATTCTTCAATTTTCGAAAATGGAAACTGCCAGCTACAACATTCTTCATGAAATGGAAACTGCCAGCTACAACATTCTTCACGAAATGGAAACTGCCAGCTACAACATTCTTCACGAAATGGAAACTGCCAGCTACAACATTCTTCACGAAATGAACTTGCCAAAGGCTTACAACATTCTTCACTGGAAACTCCAGGCTACAACATTCTTACGAAATGGAGCTGCCAGCTACACATGCTTAAAACGATTGAAAGGCTGCAGCGAAACAAAGGCATCTTCAACGAAATGACTTGCAAAAGATACAACATTCGTGAAGCAGACAACATTCTTCACGAAATGGAAACTGCCAGCTACAACATTATTCATGAAATGGAAACTGCCAGCTACGACATTATTCATGAAATGGAAACTGCCAGCTACAACATTCTTCACAAAATGGAAACTGCCAACTACAACATTCTTCACGAAATGGAAAATGCCAGGCTAACATTATTCGAAATGGAAATGCCAAGCTACGATTATTATGAAAAGGAAAGCAGCTTAACATTCTTCACAAAATGGAAACTGCCAACTACAACATTCTTCACGAAATGGAAACTATAATAATAACATAAGCCAAGAGAGGTCCAGCAGAAATACCAGAGTCACTGACCATGTACTCCAAAGACGTTGACTTGAAGAAACTTTATCATGTACTGGCCATCCTAAAAAGCTTGTGCACAGTTGGAGAAATTGTTGGTCTTAGTAAGGTGACTACTATACCTACAGTTACTCCTGCATGACAGTCACTGGAAAATAATCCTGTTGCTGCTGCGTTGGTCTCTGAATTCAATAAGCTTATAAAGATTTACCTGGCTGTTCCAGTAACTACAGCCACATCAAAAGGATTTTCTAGACTCTTTTTGGGGTCAAAAGTTATCTTTGCTCCACCGTGTGTCAAAATAGACTCAAATAACGTCGTACTCCTGCAAGCTCTTAAGGGTTAACAGATTGATCTCAATACAAAGCAGACTGCATAGATTTTATAAAAGGATTAATACTAGACTTCAGTTCCTTGGACAGCTCACCTAGATGAATCCTCAGTTCTATGTATATTCAAGTTATTTTAGGAAATAATGATCATTACTGAAACAATTTTGAGATATTGCATGTGTCATTGTACTAGGGCAACCTATTAATAATTACACTTGCTGCGACAGATATCGTATTTTTTTCTTATTCATACATATACTTGAGAGAGAGAGAGAGAGAGAGAGAGAGAGAGAGAGAGAGAGAGAGAGAGAGAGAGAGAGAGATGGGGTAATCAGTAGGAAAATACTATACGTACGGTAGCGAGTATACTTATTCCCGTAAATTAAGAACATCAACGTAAAAACACTAAAGTTAATACCCGAGTATGTAGACCTGGAATGTGGACAAGGTAGTACTTTAAAATTAAATTTTGTACGGAACAAAACCATCACGACCACATACATCGTTTGCGGTTTATAAGAGTTTCACATATATTAGTGGAAGTCATAGAAAAATGTAAAAAACTTAAAAAGTGGGAAAAATATAAATGCAGTCATTGATGAACAACACGAACTTGTTTGTTTCTTTGTTTGTATATATGGTGTTTTCACGTTGCACGGAACCAGTATGGTTATTCAGCAACGGGACCAACGGCTTGTCGTGACTTCCGAACCACGTCGAGAGTTCCGAACCACGTCGAGAGTGAACTTCTATCACCAGAAATACACCCCTCAGTAGAATGTCCGAGAATCAAACTCGCGGCCACCGAGGTGGCACGCCAACACCATACCGACCACGCCTTGCAAGAGATGATAGTCGTACATTCCTTGCACCACCCATCACTGAGCTCTCTTCTAGGTTCCGACCTCCAAGCTTACTCGGGCCGGGTGCAAGATTTTCCGATCTCGCAGAAATTGCACACTGCATAGTTTGTAGGCTTACTCCTCGATTAAGCGATAATTATTGCATAAATATACACATATATAATGTGAAATGCTCTATGCAAAATGACCACGGTTATTTTACATATACACAATTAACTACCGCTATCGCATCCAATTAAGGTAGTCAGCTACTTAGATGATAAATATCTATCTTGAGATATATACAAAATAAATGAAAGAGTAATGTTATAATACATTTTAGATACCACAAAATTCAATCACACGTTCACACTTATTGCTGATATTATATTTACGGAGGGTGCAAGACTTCTCAAAAATAAATTTATTTACAAGCTTCTTAACCTACCAAACTGGAAATTTACCATTGATCAGTTTATGAACAAAACGTTGACAACTAAAAATAAACTCTTCACATTTCATACAAATATCTGCAAATCTAGAAAACAGCGAACATATGACTCCTTCCATCATAGGAAGTGTATTAAGAGTAGGAAACAGGCAGGAAACAGGCAGTCTTAATATTTCAAAGTTCAAATATCTTCTTTTATAATAAACTTTACTGACAAAGTTATCATCAATAACTTTACTAGCAATGTCCAAGGAAGGTCCTGTTTATAAGGGACATTATTATTGATGGAAGCTTCTAATACTCTCTAATATATACTGAATTAACATCAAATAATTAATGTTAATAATTCGATGATACCAGATCTTTTACACAGAAACGTGTTCTTATATCTAAGTCTGCCTTCTAATTGATTAAGTATGAGACAAATAATCAAAACGTAAATATAAATTGGAAATGTTAGGGCTATTATATCTGGTTCGATTGTTTTTGTCTTTAAATGCTACTATTTAATTCAATATAGCTTTCGTTAATAGAGGATTTCCGTATTCTAACAAAGTTGACTTTATTAATTGTAATTTTTTCAACGTTTATATCATATTTCTAAGTGAGAGTCAATAGATT
>NC_061109.1:51831152-51841152 GCF_015104395.2 Macrobrachium nipponense
AATAAACTTATAACATCCACAACCGATAAAAAATAGTTTTAATTGATAGATCCGTGACTACAGGAACACCTTAATTAATCACCCAAAATTAGGTAGACTTTCAAAGTCATAAATGTACAGCTTATATGTTAGAGGTAAAATTTGTCAACTAGCTACCAATATCCTTCAGATTTATTTTTGTGACACGAAAACATAGAAGAGAGAAAAAGGCGGACATAATAATAAAAGTGCCATCGAATGCACATTCAGAATATTTGTGATGACAGAGTACAAAACAAAACAAAATCACGTTTTAATCTCTAACTAGTGCCAATAATTATTGTCTGCACAAGGGAAACACGAAATTTTATTATGGACTTGAATCTAATATAGTTTGCAAGTGCATGATTTGCATGTTTATGAAATAATTCCAAGTATATAGGTAGACGAAAATATTGCCGAAATCAAGTGACAGTCTCGGGAAACCAATTAACGCCAACTTACATGCATTCAACTTCCTTCACCTAAAAGGCCTCTGATATTTCTTGTATCTTGTTTCGATGTCATAAACATTAGACACAGCTGAATTTCTTTACGAAAATGGATCTAAATATTAAATGACAGCAAGGACTGTTGGTGTACTTTTCTTTCGGCAGCATTATTTAAAAACAATGTCCTAGCAATGAGAGAGAGAGAGAGAGAGAGAGAGAGAGAGAGAGAGAGAGAGAGAGAGAGAGAGAGAGAGCTAATTAATTATACTAAAAACTATGTATTTTACCTTAATGATATATTCTGCGGGGCGAGACGATGTATATCACGGAGTATATCACGCCGCATCAACTGTTCTATATCCACTGAAATAAGGAACCGTTCCCAAGTTTCACTTTTGGTTAACAAAATTAATTTAATAACAACTGTATATGAACCATAATTAAAACAAAAAATGACGCGCAACTTAATCGGCGACGCTATCCTTACAAATATATCACAGTTGATTCTCAATTCAAACTACCATGAAAGGATAGAACGTGTGTTTTCATACACACCCAGAACTATACTTATTCACATATGAAAAGCACTGCCATATATTTCCGAGGGAAAGAAATAGCTGCAATTCCGGAGAGCAGGACACGCGCCACTAGTACTGAGTCACCCGACGCCACAGGCACACTGACAGTGTAAACTGAACTGGCTATACGAGTCGCTTGCTCTATCGACTGATGATGATGATGATGATGATGATGATGATGGGGGCTTCGTTGTCGACGTCTCTGTCTGGCTGCCCAGTAACCAAACATGCTCGCTTTCTGCATCCATTCCCTAGCTCCGCCTACTACCTGCTGAGTCCCCCCCCCTACCAACCCCCGCCCCCCCCCTCTCACTCTCTCTCTCTCTACAATAATGCAACTTGAAGCACAAATACAGCAAATATTGACGAAACAAACACGCTCCCATTCACCGACGTGACGTGAATTCGCATGTCCTAGGAAGATTCAAGAGCGGAACGTTCCCTGAAAAATCTCTCGCAATTATTCACGGGTTCGTCTCGTCAGATTAGTAAACCAGCTCTTCTCGATTCCTCTGTCGTATGGCAAGTGACTTCTAGTGTGTTATACTTCCTTGCTCAAATCATAAATAATATATAGTACACACACACACACACACACACATATATATATATATATATATATTATATATCTATATATATATATATAATATAGATACCTAGATATATATATTACTTTGTCACCACACAATTATTCTTTGTTTTAATACAATTGCTACAAGGACTTAATTATAGGATACTTGACAATGAGGACTGTTATTCCTAGAAAGCTTTTTTTAACTTTATATATATATATATATATATATATATATATATATATATATATATATAATGTGTGTGTGTATGTGTGTGTAATTGCAATAACCACAGTGCCCTCTGATCTTCTCGAATTCGTCACTCTTTTTGGATACACTTGTGAGGATGGGTCTATTTCAGTTCGAACAAATGTATCTGAATTCAACAGGTAGTTGTGAGCATGAGCAGCAATACGTAGACTATTATCCTTTTCGTGGTCAGGTTGACATCGTGACCTTCGCTCTGATACTCTGGATCTCTGGATGCGGGTTCACATCGTGCTACAGACATCAAAATTACGTCAAACTCTTGGTCATGGATTGAGGGCTTTGTACCCCGTAGAGGGGTAGTGCCATCAGGTGCGCGGTAGGAGAGAGATGGTCATATATGGAATAGGTGACTATATTAGAAAAGACGAATCCATAATGCCGCTTTGAAAAAAAAAAAATAAAGAAAGAGAAATAAAACTGGCCTCCAAATTTACTAGCCACTGTATTCCATCCACTAGGGTACTTTGAGAGTCGAAATTCCCTTATGAAGGCCAAACGATCTAAGATGACGGGAATCTGAACATGACGTTGCCGCAATCAAACTCAGTTAATTAACAAGAATGTCTGTCCCTCATTTGGTAGTTTATTGTGTGACATTTCCTTTCATGTTGTTTTCAATTGTACAAGAGCACAATTAATTTGATACAGTTACAAGAGACAAAGGCCAACAAAAACTAAAGAAATTCGCAATCCATTTACCTTTCATCCGCCAAAACCGACATCTAGCGCACCTGAGGAGAAAAACAAGACACATTAAGAGCGGATCGATGGATCAGGTAGAAAACACTTTCTGAAAGCCTACCCACGACCGCAGCTGCTGCATTCTGGGACTAAACGACCCGCCACCCGGAAGGAACTTCGAGCTCGTTCACAGAGCGAATTAATCTAGGCGCCAGGAGGTTAGCCAACATTGCAAAGGAAATCCAAAACTACCAGAAAAGAGGGAACGCCTTATGATGAGGGCTACTCATACACACGGCGCTGAAGGTGGCAGATTCAGTAAAACGGAGAATGCAAGCAGAATAAAGAAAATATTTACTTCAAGCAAGGTCGACATTTATTCGTAATCGGACGGGGAGGGGATCAGTGTCGAGAGAGCCAGGAGGAATATATCGGACTGAGGGGAAGCACTGAATCGAAGGAGGGGAGAGGAGGGGAGGGCAGGAGTCAGCCAGAACTGAATGCATTACAGTTAATCTTGACAAAGATGTGGCAGCAGACGTTTGCAGCGACAGGAAGTCAGTCAAAGAGTCAGGAAAGAAGAGGTGTGTAATCGCTGTGGATTGCACTCGTACCAACTGCATACTAGAACAGACGTCACGAAGGTCTCCGGCATCCTGGCGCCGACCCAAGTCATTTTCATTTCAAAACAGGTCAACAGAAAACAACTGCATGGCCACCAGTGTCCGCACAGGAATGAAGAAGCTAAGACATGAAATGATAGGGAACGCAGCACATTTCAAAGTGATAAATGTTAAGAAACGAAGCTAATGAACAGGAAGGTTATGATCAAACATAATTGATTATCAATCATCTCTACCGTCGTCAGTTAAGCTCGTTAATGATTTCAGTGGAGCATTAGTCCGTGTTCACTGCTGCAGACCCCAATGAAAGAGACACTTGGATTAACCTACTCTCTCATTCTAGTCCCTGCTGAACCGGTTACATGTACTAATGTAGTGGCACCTTTCCTTTATCCTCTTAGTACAGAGAACTCTCTCTCTCTCTCTCTCTCTCTCTCTCTCAGAAAAAGGCGTAAATATTTACAATCTCTCTCTCTGCAACAAGCTTTAACGTTTAAACTATTCTCTCTCTCTCTCTCTCTCTCTCTTTAAAAAAATGGCCTATATGTTTAAATTATTTCTCTCTCTCTCTCTCTCTCTCAGAAGAAGAAGGCATAAATTTTCACACTCTCTCTGCATATCTCTTTCTAAAGCAAGATTAAAAAAGAAAAAATAAGAATATCTCTCTCTCTCAGAAGAAGGCATAAATTCTTACACTCTGCCTGTCTCTTTCTAAAGCAAGATTAAAAAAAGAAAAAAATAAGAATATAGATCTATTGGCTTTGTTATGCCTTTTTTTTCAATTAAAGCCCAGCCACCCGGAATACACATCATAAACCCCGGGATGAAACTCTGGCTTTACGGGTTTCCCACCAAGGTCTCCTCCAATCTTGCTAAATTTCACAGAAATCCGTCCAGCCGTTCCGGAGACCCAGATATCGATTTTTGGCGTTCAGCTTATGTAGCAGAGGGAGGGTGGTCGGGCGAGAGACCTAACATATCTGTGGAACAATAACGGTAAAAGATGCAAAAAAGTTAAGTTTATCTTAGTTTTACCAGACCACTGTGGAGCTGATTAACAGCTCTCCTAGGGCTGGCCCGAAGGATTAGATATTTTTTTACGTGGCTAGGAACCAATTGGTCACCTAGCAACGGGACTTACAGCTTACTGTGGGATCCGAACCACACTATATCGAGAAATGAATTTCTATCACCAGAAATAAATTCCTCTGATTCCGCGTTGGCCGAGCCGGGAATCGAACTTCGGACCACCGGATTAGCAGCCGAGCGCGAAAACCACTCGCCCAGCGAGGAACTTGGGAATGGGACCTAACATATCTGTGTAAACAATACCGGTAAAAGATACAACCAAAATACTTAGTTTTTCAGAAAGCTCGATGGGTGCCTTTCGGGGTTTGGTTTCTGAAGCAATGAATTTTAAAGTTACAGCATGCCATTCAAATTAGCCACCAAAATTCAGATTTCCTGTTGCTTAAGTAGGGACTGCTCACAACATTGGAAGAGACGCCGTTTTCTTAATGTGTGGGAATAGCAAGTGGTGTTTAAAGAAGCTGGCTAACTTACTGTCAATTACCTTGATTACAAAATTATCACACAAGTTGCATTTACCTACACGGTTTTGGTTTTCGTGATCGTTTACCTACCCGAAATCAAGAGCTTCAAAAATTAGAATGTTTACACACACATGTATACAATATACATAGTAGTATATGTATATGTATATATATAATATATATATATATATATATATATATATATAATATATATATATATATATATATATATATATATATATATATATAGTATAATTATACAGCAAACGAGCTGAGCTGACGATAACCACGGAGAAGCCACGCCGCCACATACTGGGTCTAAGAAGAAAACTATATACAAAACCTAAATAACGCCCCATTCCCTTGTTACCACATTTTCTCGATCTAGGGCAATGCCATAGCTAAAGCGGACTGAAATCACAGGCTCAAAAGTGACGAAACCCCAGCCACAAGAGACATATGAAGGTCAGGTCAAACAAAGGAAGGGTTGGGGCGTAAGGTAGAAGTAGGAGTCTTTTCTCACTCAGTATAGAAAGCGAGTGTCATCAAAATACGCACAACGCTAGCCATACCTAAAGAGATAGACCGTGGCACTTCTTCAAGAAAATACAATTTGAAGACATATAGCAAATGTATCCAAGATCATAAAAACGCAACGCTTCTTCGCGGGGAACATTTTTCTTCCCTCTTTGTCGTCGAGAATAATACGGGGGATCTCATTCAACATGTTACTGTTGCATAGACTATAGAGTAATGATGTTCAACAAAAACCTGGGCCGGGTCAGTGTTGGATGGTAATTTTCACATCATCAGTGGTGGTTGGTCCAAACCAAAGTCTATTCAATATGGCTGTTATAATGGCACTTGCTTTCTATACTGATTGAGAGAAAAAAAAAAAAAAAAAAAAAAAAAAAAAAAAAAAAAAAAAAAAAAAAAACTGCTTCTGCTTTCATCATAATTTATCAAGTTCCGGAGCAGAGCCCAACGCTCTATACTGTCTACTCCTTCCTTTGTACGCCCTCCATATCTGTCTCTATAATACCACTTTTATGATTTCATCACTTTTTTACCTGTGACCTCCATCATTTCAAGAGCCAATCCTATCTTCGCAATTTTACGTCTGCTACACGACAGGGGGAACTGAACGTAGGAAGTCGACAATTCTTCAGCAGTCTGTGTCAGCTTTGTAATTTTCTGCAAAACTACGGAGGCAAGAGGGCTGCAAACTGGTACGTTGATCATCCACCCTTCAATCATCAAACACATCAAATCGCAGCCCTCTAGTCTCAGTAGTTTTTATCTTAATTTATTTAAGGTTAAAGTTACCCATAATCGTGCGTCTGGCACAACAACAACACAGGCCACCACCGGGCTGTGACTGAAAGTTTCATGGACTGCGGCTTAGAGTTCCATGGGCCGTGGCTGAGAGTTTCATACAATACTTTATAGAGCCAAAGAAACTTCGGCGCATTTACTCTTTTCTTTTATTAATTCCGTTTGTTCTCTATTGGCAGCCCTGTAGTCCTCTTGCAGGTACGTACATACAGATCCCAACCAACGAATCTTATCTTCGCTGATCGTCCGCTGCTGTTCCTGTCACCCTCGCCTTACGACTGTTATGTTATCATTATTGATTTTGTGTTTGTACGTCAACACGAGTAGGGCAGAGCGAGACTCGCTACGAATATACGTTATCTTAGACTCGATCTGCTGGCGGATCTAATCACTTGAGGCGATAGAAAGTCATCAGTTGGATTAAAGTAAAAACGCGGCTGTTGCCCACATAAGGGCGAAGCCAGACCCACATAAATCCATTCCAATAATGCTCCCGAAATCAATAGACATCGTCAGTGCACAGTGGTGCGCATTATCTATTATATAATAATACACTTCAAATCTGTAAAATATTTCTCGAGTTACCTAACTTTTAAGTTATTATGCATTCCTACCACGTAAAGTTCCTCGTTGGACGGGTGGTTTTCGCGCCCGGCTGCCAATCCGGTGGTCCGAAGTTCGATTCGTTGCTCTGCCAACGCGGAGTCAGAGGAATTTATTCCTGGTGATAGAAATTCATTTCTCGTTATAATGTGGTTCGGATCCCACAATAAGCTGTAAGTCCCGTTGCTAGGTGACCAATTGGTTCCTAGCCACGTCAAAATATCTAATCCTTCGGGCCAGCCCCTAGGAGAGCTGTTAATTAGCTCAGTGGTCTGGTAAAACTAAGATATACTTAACTTTTAACTTATATAATGCACATAACAAATATGTAATAATATTATTACAGATGTATATATTGAATAGAAAAATCACGCATCAGTGTTATGTATATAATATAATACCACTGATACGTGATTTGTATTTTTAACTTTACCACAAGAGAAAATTAATTACTGGAGGCGACTTCTGGCTTGTTTCGTCTATATATCTATAAAAATTATGACAGAGAAGTGAAACATAGTGGTAGAAATTTACAATCATATCTAGAGGATCATACACGCAAACAAAATGCAAACCCTTAGAAGCGAAATATTATCACACGTAACAGGTGGAGCCGTATTCTCTCATTAGTATTGAGGTCAACTACTCTACAACACGGTTGATCCGTGTGGGTGGCTTCCCATCTTTTATCCGTGAATGCCAACTACTACCTTTCTTTAAATCTAAACGTTTTTAGTGTTCGTGTCTAATGGATCCAGTTTATTCATGCCTTGACTGATATTCAAATTCTTACAAAAGCTTTCTTTCATTAAACCACTCACTGAAGTTACTTTGCAGTACATTAGAGGAACTGTCTCTTTAGCACTCCCCCAAGTGATTGTATGATTGTTTTCACGTAAAAATATCCATTGTTGATCTGTGTAGGCCTCATCAACTTTTCATGTTATGTTCTCTTCAACGGTGATTTCCCAATTCGACCAATACTGAAGGATGTACTAAACATCCTTCAGTATAATCGGGAGATTTATTTATCAGTGCTTGTTTCGTGGTATGTTTTTTTTTTTTTTTAGGGTTCATTTAACTCCTAAATTCGTGAGTAGATGGAGTTGATGTTTCAAGCTTCTTTGTTGTTATCATGATCGTTAATTTTTTGCTGCTTATGATGCAATTTCTTACACAGAATCGGGACAGTTTAATATCTTGCCTGTATGCATAATTACACTTATCTCATCACTATTGTATTCATGGCCACAAATATGTAATAGTCCTTAATACATGGATGGAAATGTTAACGTCTTAAATTTACTACTTTGACCAGAATATAAACGTACATAGGCAAAATTATTGGTAGGAATTCTGGTCACACTCTGTTTTAACCCACCACTACTGTCGTTTATTAGGCAATCAAAAAAGGGTGGGCTATCATCATTTCTATAGTAAATCACAGTGATAACATTCATATTGGCATAATGTACTTGACAGAAACATAATCGACTTTAGTGTTATATAACAAAGCTTTCGTAAAACCAATTATAGCAGACAAAGCATGCATACACTGGGTCCATTAATTTCAAAAGAAATATAAAAAAATGTATAAATCCTAAGAAAGCTAATTGGTATAGATATCCAGGTTTGTTTTTAAAATATTTGGCCTCTAAGTTCGTTTGTGCCGTCCCTCTAGCATTTATATTTAAAGTGCTACCAGTTTACCACTACATCAGTCCTCAAATTATGTCTTGGATATGAAGAGAAAACCAGTTGAGATCTCAACCTGGTGTTTCATTTTCCTGGTGGTAACGAAGACTGACAATTGCATCCTTCTTTCAACATAAAGAAAAGTTGAACCTTCTTAAGTCATCTGGCGTCTGTTTATGTACCTGGCCTAAATGTGATCTAGGAAAATGTGTGTTTGTGTGCACACACATATACATAGAGGGCTTGTTGGAATCAACTGATATTTTATGGCCAGACAACAATGTCTCATGACTTACTGAATTTGGATACAGAATTTTGTAATGAATATAAAAGGCATCGTAGGTGTAGTGGGAATAGTACTTCCCATTCATAAACTTGTGAAGATATCTAAAAAAATATTACCGTTCCGATAGATATTGCCAGTAAAATATTTCTTCAAGTAGGCGGCCTCTTTGTGGAACTTAGACCACCCAGAAAGGGAAAGGGTTCCGCGGAAAGGAGTAAAAAGCGAGTTTACTTGAAAATCTAAATTAAAACAAGCTCTAAAAATTTGTGCCCAAATCCGAGAAGGTTTTCCTGATAATCGATGTATAAAAACCAGAATTATGACGAGACTTAAAATTTAAAATAGTAAGTTTGTTATCTTTCACGTAGTCAAAGTAAGCTTTTGATTCGGATGGGTCAGACTAGCATACTGTAAAAATAAATCAGCATAATGGTCCATAAGAAATAATGAACCTATATAGGCATGTTAAAAACAATGAGTGTTTCTTGTAATAAACTGACTCATGTCCCATGAATAACATATTTTTATATCAAACCATTGCCTCTTCAATCTTAAAGCATGCATCAAAATGGGGCTCCCTTTGAAAACAAGAATTCCATGTATCACAAGTTTTAGGAGTGGATTAAAAAAATCAAGTGAATCCTTAACGTTTGAGGGAATCCTTAACGTATTTCATTATTTTGCATAGTCTGTTGTTGGAAAGGCATCTCTTAACTTATTACCAGTGAAATGTGAAAACCTGTAAAGGCTTCTGGTACTCATCTTGGAGCATTAGCTTTGGGAGTACTGGCATATGGAAAACCATCAGTTGACCAGGACTACTGGTCAACTGATGTTTTTCCATATACCAGTATTTCCAGAGCTTATTCCCCAAGATCGGCACCATGCCCCTTCACGGATTTGCACAGTTCACTGGTAATAAGTTGAGAGATGCCATTCCAACAACAGACTATGCAAAATAATGAAATACGTTAAGGATTCCCTTGAACGCTAAAGATCCACTTGATATTTTTATCCACTCCTAAAACTGTGGAAAATAATGAACAAATATATATAAAGGATTTACATGATAATTTCATCCATTCCTAGAACTTGCAATTGATGGCCCTTGTTTGCCAAGAGAACCCTATTTTAAACAGGATATAAGATCGACGAGGCGCTGGTGTAATGTAAAAATACATGTTATCTGTGACTGTCAAACTGGGTATGCCATACATGTTATCTATACTGGAACTGCTGCATATATTTCTGCTGATAACCATTTCAGCCAATCTGGAGCAGTCATGGAACACTTATGGCCTTTTATCTTGGGAAGAGTCATATTCTGTACACAG
>NC_061109.1:51843302-51876869 GCF_015104395.2 Macrobrachium nipponense
GTATGTATGAAACTTTATTGTAACATAACAATATCATTTTCATACAATCAACTTACCTGTCAGATATATACATAGCTGATTGGCACCCTTCGGTGGAGGGTTAAGAGACAGCTACTATATGGAATAGACAGGTAAACAACATATGTTGTAGGTATAAATAAAACCTTGGTTCCTACCTGATAGGTGGTAGACTTCGTGGGGTGTTTGCCCAGTAGTCTGCATCACCTCAAGAAACTTTAGCGAGATATATGATCTATGGCCAAGAGTTCTGTGGGTCTGCCGATGGGGTCTTACCCGCTTACTCGGCAGAGCCTAAAAGGACTTTGTCAATGGGTGCTGATCCACTTATATGACAATACACCTTATGAAGGAGCACACAACCAATCCCGACCACCTGATCCTAACCATATGTTAGAACTAAGGATTGTTCCGAGTTATCCCCGAACTCGTCACAACAACCGTAACTCAAAACCACTACGCACACATACATAATTTTCAAAAAAAATTATACTCATCTAATTGGATATGACAAGATTCTCTTACTGAACAACATAGACGGTCGCCCGTGCTAAACCAAGTCCTCCATTGTTCGAAGAGACTCCAGACCATATCCAAAAGAAGAAAAGATATACATTTAAGGATTGGTGTCGGCTCCCGTACCCAGAATCGTATCCGCCGATACGAAAGGACCTAGAGAAAAACACTTCTCATATGTCACACGAACGTCTTTCAAGTAATGAGATGCAAATACTGAGTTGCATCTCCAAAATGTCGTATCTATGATGTTTTTAAGCGACATATTCTTATGAAACGAGAGAGACGTCGCTACAGCTCTCACTTCATGAGCTTTTACTCTCAACAGTTGTAACTGTTCGTCAGGACAGGCCTTATGAGCGTCTGTAATGACGTTTCTTACAAAGAATGCCAGCGCATTCTTGGACATCAGTCTTGTGGGGGTCTTTTACCGCGCACCAAAGACCTTGTCTAGAGCCTCCCATCTGATGCTTTCTCTGAAGGTAGAACTTCAGAGCTCTAACAGGGCATAGAGACCTCTCTGCTTCTCTGCCTACGAGACTGGACATGCCTTTGACTTCGAATGACTTAGGCCAGGGATTCGTGGGATTCTCGTTTTTAGCTAAAAACAGGGTCTTAAACGAGCAAATAGCTGAGTCTCCCTTGAATCCGACTTTATCCTGCAGAGCATGTAATTCACTAATTCTCTTTGCCATAGCTAAAGATAATAGGAATAGGCATTTTCTGGTGATGTCTCTAAACGATGCCAGATGAGGAGGTTCGAATCTTTCCGATGACAGAAACTTGAGGACTACGTCTAGGTTCCAGTTCGGAGGTACTGGTTCCTTCGACTTTGAAGTCTCAAAGACCTTATGAGATCGTGGAGATCTTTATTATCTGCCAGATCCAATCCTCTATTCCTGAATACGCCGAGAGCATACTTCTGTATCCCTTTATTGTGGATACGGCTAGATGAGATTTTTCTCTCAGGAATAGCAGGAAGTCAGCAATTTCCGCTATAGAGGTAGTGGAGGAGGACAACTTCTTGGATCTACACCACCTTCTAAACACTCCACTTCGATTGGTATACTTTCGTAGTGGAGGTTCTGCGTGCTCTCGCGATCGCGCTTGCCACTTCGCGAGAAAAGCCTCTCGCTCTGACAAGTCTTTCGATAGTCGAAAGGCAGTCAGAGCAGAGAGCGGGGAGGTTTTGATGGTACCTCTTGAAGTGTGGTTGTCTGAGAAGATCTGTCCTTCTTGGTAGGGATCTTGGAAAGTCTACGATCCACTCTACCACCTCCGTGAACCAATCCGGGCCGGCCAAAAGGGGGCTATAACGTCATCCTCGTCTCCTTTGACGCCACAAACTTTTTCATTACTAATCCCCAGGATTTTGAATGGGGGAAAAGCATATACGTCTACTCGAGACCAATTTAGCAGGAAGGCGTCTACCATAAGTGCTCTTGGATCTTCCACGACCGAGCAAAAGACTGGTAGCCTTTTGGAAATGAATGTTGCGAAGAGATCCACATGAGGAGTCCCCCACAGAGACCAGAGATCGAGACACACTTCCTCGTGTAGGGTCCACTCTGTATGAAGGACCTGGTTCCTCCTGCTGAGTCTGTCCGCCCTTACATTCTTTACTCCCTGTACGAACCTTGTCAGCAGGGAGATGTTCCTGTGGGACGTCCAAAGCAATAGGTCTCTCGTCAGTTCGTAAAGGAACGAGGAGTGAGTCCCCCCCTGTTTCCGAATGTAGGCAAGTGTGGTGGTGTTGTCCACGTTTACTTGCACTTACTTTGTTCGACACCAGAGGTTCTAGACTCTTCAAAGCCAGATGCACGGCGAAGAGCTCTTTGCAGTTTATGTGCCAAGTCACCTGTGCTGGTTCCCAGGTGCCTGACACCTCTTCTGAGCCTAATGTCGCTCCCCAACCTTTCTCCGATGCGTCGGAGTACAACACTAGGTCTGGGTTCTGTGTTTTTAGAGAGATCCCTTTGTTCTCTTCCAGAGGGGGCAACCACCACTCCAGGTGCGATTTTACTCTCCACTGGAATTTGGAAAAAACAAACGTGGCCGAAAGCTGTCCGGTTTTCCAGCTCCAAGACTTCTTGAGGAAGAATTGAAAGCGGACGAAATGCCAGTCTTCCTAGTGGGAAAGAACTGTTCTAGCGAGGAAACGGGTCAGGGTCCCTAGAAGGCTTAACCATTCCCTCGCCGACGTATGTTCCTTCCCTAAGAAGAGAGAGACTATCCGCAAACCTTTTGCTATTCTCTCTTGCGAAGGAAATACTCGAAAAACCCCGAGAATCCATCCGAATCCCCAGATAGACTAGGTCCTGTCTGGGGATCAGCTGAGACTTCTCGAGGTTCACGAGCAATCCCAACGCTTTGATCAAATCTAGCGTTAACTTTAGGTCCTCCAAGCACTGTCTCTCTGATCTGGCCCTGATGAGCCAGTCGTCCAGATACAGAGAGATATTTACTCCTTTGAGGTGAAGAAACCTCGCCACATCTTCATCAGGCTTGTGAAGACCTGAGGAGCGTGGACAGGCCGAAACACAAGGCTCTGAACTGAAAGATCCTTCCCCCCGTCATGAAACGGAGGTACTTCTTCGATGAAGGGTGGATCGGGACGTGAAGTAGGCGTCCTGGAGATCAGAGACACCATCCAATCTCCTTGTCGTAATGACGCTAGGACTGAAGCAGAAGTCTCCATGGAGAACTTCTCCTTCTGAACAAATTTGTTCAGAGAGCTGACGTCCAGTACTGGTCTCCAGCCCTCCCGAGGCTTTCGCAACCCACGAAAAAGGCGATTGTAAAACCCGGGGAGTTTTGATCCAGTACTAGTTCTATCGCTCTTCGTGTCCCACATTTGTTCCACCATCGATCGAAGAGTATCCCTCAGCACAGGATCCTTGTACTTGGCTGATAGTTCCCTTGGTATTGACGTTAGGGGAGGAGTGTTCAGGAAAGGGATACGATATCCCTGTTCCTTATGATAGCCAATGAAGACGCGTCTGCGTTTATCAGTGTCCAGGCTTCCACAAATCCCAGGAGCCTGGCACCTACTGGTGCTTGGAGGAGAGAATCTTCATTTTCCCTTTTTAAAGGGACGAAAGGCAGACCTACCTCTCTTCTCCGGAGCCTTCCTTCTTGCGGGAGGTCTGGAGGTCGGACCACCTCGAAAGGGTTTGAACAGATGTACTAGGTCCTTTCTTGTCAGATGCAGAAACAGGTTTCTTTCTTTCTTGCTGACTGCGTCAGAAGATCCTAGTCGCCTTCTCAGTTAAAGAATGCGCAATGTCCTTCACTAACTGAGAAGGGAACAAAAAGTCAGATAGAGGCGAATACAGTAGAGCGCCCTCTGAGCGTGTGAGACTGCCTTGGTTAAGAAGGCCCCATATACAGTCCTCTTCTTTAGAAGACCTGCTCCAAATAATGATGAGATTTCAAAAGAGCCATCCTGTACCGCTTTGTCAATACAAGACAATATGCATAACAGGCTTCAGGTTCGATTCCTTCCGAATCATGGGCTTTCTTGGACATCACCCCAAGGGACCAATCTAAGAAGTTGAAGACTTCCAAAACATGAAAGAGTCCCTTGAGGAGATGGTCCAGTTCAGAAATTCCCCACGTAATTCGTGCCGAATTGAGACCTTTGTCGACGGTGAAGCGTCAACTAAGGTCGAAAAATCTGCTTCCGATGTAGAAGGGAGAGCAATACCCATATTCTCTCCCGTCTGATACCAAATGCCTCTTTCCCAGCTAATCTTGCTGGAGGCATGCAGAAGACTGTTCTCACTAAGTCTTTCTTAGACTTCATCCATGAGTCTAAGGATTGTAAGGCCCTCTTCATCGAAATAGTGGGCTTCATTTTTGAGAAAAGACGAAGGCTTCTTCGTCTTAGCACTCGAAAAGAGAGAGCGCGGAGAAGGAGGAGCGGAGAGTCACTCGTCTCCATACTCCTCAAGAAGCAAGGTAGTTCAAAAACTTATAGTTCGACAGTCCCTTCTTTCCCTGATATTCATCATCCGAGTTCTCTTCCAACTCGGGGTCTACATGAGTCTCCGCTCTCCTTTCCGTACGTTCCTCTTCTGGAGGAGACAAACTCCTAATAGGAGAGGGGCTAAGGGAATGATAATCTTTCCTCTTTCCCGCTTTAATAGTCTTGGAAGGCGCCACAAGCTCAGGCTTCTCGTGAAAATTAGAAGACGCTTCCCGCTTGAATGACGCTTCCCGTTCGCCAGCGTCCTGGCTGACGTCTCTCGCTTACTTGTCTGCTGACGTCTTGATGACGCTTCGCGCCTGGAAGACGCCTCCGCTCTCCAAAGGCGTCCTACTTGGCGTCACAATATTGGTCGGAGCGTCACGTCTATGATCCGTTTTCAATGACGCTTCATGTCTAAAAGACGTCTTAACGTCTCTCTGGCGTTACGAAACTTTCGTAAGCCAACCGTTCTCGTTCTCGAACCCGAAGCTTCTGTAAGCGTTTAGCAGCTTTCACGTCTGCATGACGCTTCTCGTTTAGCAGGTGAGAGAGGACGAGACTTCTTAATTGGAAGCGCCACGCCTTCCTTCCTCCGAGGCGCTAAAACTCCCACTAGAGAGGACATTTGCTCTTGAACTTGCCATAATTATCCTCCTTGACGCTTCTCCCACGTCCACTGCATGACGCCTTTCGTCATCACTCGGGGGAGAAGAAGGAAAGGGTACTTCTGCGTACTCGTCCAGGTGACGCTGACGCCACCTTCGCTTTCTTAATAGAAGAGGGAGCGTCATCTGAGAAGCGCTCTGGGCTCGAATCTATTTCAGGTTCTTTCATATGACGCTTCAGCGGTCTGACAAGTTCGACTCCTTCCACCCTCGTTTAGGTGAGGGAGAGGGACGAGGACGAGAAACACTCACGAAGGACGCTTTTTCCTATAGCGCCCTTGAGCCGCCTGCACAGAAGCAGAGCTAGCTGAAGGGACGTCTGACCGTTGGGGATTCCCCACGACCTCCTTAAGGCTTTCGACTTTCCTTCTCCTCTGGGCATGGGAGCTTGGAAGAGGTCTAGGCCTGGGAGCGTCGCAGGGACGATCAAACGCCCCCTCCACAACACTGGGAGAAAACTCACTTCACTGTAATGCTCACTTTCACTAGGCCTTACCTTGGAAGTCAGCCATCTTGGACTTCATGTCTCTAATTGTAGCTTTCAGATTGGCGATTTCCGAGGCCGAATCCGAAAGAGCACTCTGAGAATGAGATACATAGGGAGAATCTAAATCAGTAGGATTAGAATTATCCGTGAAAGGCTCAATAGGCCTTGAACTCACACCTTTCAGACGTCTAACCCTATCCCTCTCTAACTTCTTCAAATAAGAAGTCAAAGTCTTCCACTCTTCTGCATTTAATCCCTCGCATTCCTTACAAGTATTATTAGCAGAACACTGAAACCCCCTACATTTACGGCATACAGTGTGAGGATCAACCGAAGCTTTCGGTATCCTCACCCTGCAGCCTACATTCACACACATTCTCACACTCACATTTGAATCAGACATACTGAGAAAAATCCAAAAGAGTAATTCCAAAAAACAGTCCACAGTAGCGAATGCCAAAACACGATCCAGATACGTCACCAGCAAAGCCGAGAAACGATGATCAAAGGATGAAATATGAATCTAAAGTCAGGAGGTAATAGCAACAATGTTGATACCACCGGCGACAGAGAAAATATGATAGAAAACGGGGATGGTTCCTAGTCCTGCCGCCCAGGGCAGGCCGGTAGATCACCTGACCTACCTGTAGCGAGTGGCGCGAAATTTGAATTTCTGTCGGGGACGACGGAGTCTTAGCTATGTATATATCTGACAGGTAAGTTGATTGTATGAAAATTAAAAACTTCAGGACCACGTCTAAGTTCCAAGAAGGCAACTTAGGTAGAGGCACCTTGGCAGCCTCAAAAGATCTCAATAGATCATGGAGATCTTTGTTATTAGCTAGGTCTAGACCTCTATGGCGAAAAACCACAGACAAAACACTTCTGTAGCCCTTAATGGTCGACACTGCAAGCTTCAAATCTCGTCTGAGATAAAGTAGGAAGTCGGCAATCTGGCTCACAGAGGTCGTGGTAGAGGAAACTCCTTTCTTCTTACACCAGCTCCTAAAAGCTGCCCACTTCGATTGGTACACCGCGATTGATGATGGTCTCCTCGCGGTGGCGATAGCTTTAGCCACAGGTTTCGAAAACCTCTCGCTCTGGGCCAGCTTCTGGATAGTCTGAACGCAGTCAGACTCAGAGCGGAGAGGTTTTTGTGGTACCTCTCGAAGTGGGGCTGTTTGAGTAGATCTCTCCTTAAAGGAAGAGATCTCGGAAAATCTACCAGGAAGGACATCACCTCTGTGAACCAGTCCGCTGCGGGCCAAAAGGGGGCGATTAACGTCAACCTCGTCCCTTCCGAAGCTGCGAACTTTCTCATCACTTCTCCCAGAATCTTGAAGGGGGAAATGCGTAGAGATCTAGACCCGTCCAATCCCATAATAGGGCGTCTACTGCTACTGCTCCCGGATCGAGAACCGGGGAGCAGTAAAGAGGAAGTCTCGCCGTTCTTGATGTCGTGAAAATGTCCACCAAAGGACATCCCCAAAGACCCCACAGCTCCTGGCATACGTCCTGATGGAGGGTCCACTCTGTCGGCAGCAATTGTCCTTGTCGACTGAGGAGATCCGCACGAACGTTCTCTACTCCGGCAATGAACCTTGTTAAGATCGTGACTTCTCTCGCCTTCGCCCAAAGAAGAATCTCTTTCGCTAGAGCGAACAGGGAGCGAGAGTGCATTCCTCCTTGCTTCTTCAAGTATGCCAGGGCTGTGGTGTTGTCCGAGTTGACTTGGACTACGCGACAGGAGACTTTGTCTTGAAAGAACCGGAGCGCTAACTGAACCGCTGACAGTTCTTTGAAGTTGATATGCCAGGCTACCTGTTCCCCTCTCCAGGTGCCTGACATTTCTTCCCCCCCTAGTGTTGCTCCCCACCCCGTGGATGACGTGTCGGAGAACAACACTAGGTCGGGGTTCCGAAGCTTGAGGGACATGCCCTCTGACAGCTTCAACGGATCGAGCCACCATCTTAGATGGCTCTTTACCTCTTCTGAGACGGTCAAAATCATGTCGAGGTTGTCCTTATCTGTTCCGACGCTGTCGAGGAAGAACTGAAGAGGTTGGAGGTGTAGCCTCCCCAGGGAAACAAACTTCTCCAGCGAGGAAATGGTCCCCAGCAGACTCATCCATTCCCTCACCAAGCATGAATCCTTCCCTAGAAAGGCTGACACTTTTTCTATGCCTTGTTGCTGACGTTCCTGGGACGGAAAATCCCGAAAAGCCACTGAATCCATCTGAATCCCCAGATACACGATGGACTGTGTTGCGGTCAGATGTGACTTTTCGAAGTTCACCAGAAGTCCCAGGGACGCAGCTAAAGACAGAGTCGTTTGCAGGTACTTCAGGCACCGGGTCTGCAAAGAGGCTCGTATGAGCCAGTCGTCCAGATAGAGCGAGATCCTGATGTTGGAAACATGGAGCCACCTCACCACATTCTTCATTAAGATGGTGAACACAAATGGGGCCGTACTCAGTCCGAAACAAAGAGCCCTGAACTGAAATACCTTTCCTTTCAGGTTCGAACCGAAGGTACTTCATTGATTGGGGATGTATCGGGACGTGAAAGTAGGCGTCCTGAAGGTCGAGTGATACCATCCAATCTCCAGGTCTTAAGGCCCCCAGAACTGACGGAGGTGTCTCCATCTTGAACCTCTGCTTCTCTATAAAGAGGTTCAGACGACTTACGTCCAAGACCGGCCGCCACCCTCCCGACTGTTTCAAAACTAGAAACAATCTGTTGTAAAATCCTGGCGTTGCCAGGTCTAAGACCTGTTCCACTGCTCGCTTCTCGAGCATCTGCTCGAGCAGGTCGAAAAGTATCTTCTGCTTTTCTCGAGGATACGACGGGGACAAGTCCCTGGGAGTGGAAGTCAGTGGGGGCGACTTTACGAAAGGGATTTTGTACCCCTTCTCTATGATGTTGAGAGACCAGGTGTCCGCCTCTCTCTCTCTCCAGGCTTCTACAAACAACTGCAGCCTGGCTCCTACCGGCGACTGAAAGACGGATCTCTCACTTCTTGCCCCTAGACTTAGCCGGGGCTCTACCTCTAGGAAGACTTCTTCCTCGGGGTGAAGATCTAGCTGAAGTTCCTCCACGAAAGGGCTTCTGCTTTCTAATAGATTGGCCTCCTGAAGATGTGGAAGGGCCAGTAGGACGTCGCGACGACTGAGCCAAAAGGTCTTGAGTGGCTTTTTCTTGAAGACTTACTGCCAGATCCTTCACCATAGCCTGAGGGAAGAGATGGCTCGAAAAAGGCGCATACAAAAGCTCTGCCCTCTGTGAGGGAGAGACAGATTTAGCTGCAAAATTGCAATAAAGCGATCTCTTCTTCAAAACGCCTGCTGAAAAACGAGAGGCTAATCGAATCTGGCTAACGAGACTGGTTGTCTAACACTCCCAGACACCAGTCTAAGAAGTTGAAGACTTCTAAGGACCTTAAAAAGCCCTTCAAAAGATGATCCAGTTCTATAGTCGCCCACGAAACTTTAGCTGAAGCTAAGAGAGATCTCCTAGAGGCATCCACAACACTGGCGAAATCTCCTTGCGCCGAAGTAGGAACCTTCAGTCCCAACTCTTCACCAGTTTCATACCACATCCCTGCCTTACCGCTAAGTCTAGACGGAGGCAGGGCGAAAGTGGTCCTTCCTTGTGCTTTCCTAGATTCCATCCAGGTGTTAACCTTACGGAAAGCCCTCTTGGTAGATAGTGAAGTCTTCATTTTAACAAAACCAGGCGGCTTGCTTGCTTTCGACAAAGAAAACTGCGAGGGAGGAGAAGGCGGAGCAGAAGGAAGGAAGATATCCCCGAACGAATCACAGAGAAGCCGAGCCAAGACTTGGTAGTCCGAAGAAGCAGACGTCGGAAGCTTTTCTCCGTCAACATCTTCAGAAGAACAGCTTAATTCCCCTTCTTCCTTACCAGAGTGAAACCCCGAAGGAAGAGGCAAAAGTCCTTTTGCTCCGAGTCTCATATCCGAACAATGTCGAGAAGAAGTGGGGAGCGGACCCGAAACAGAATCCTTCGCAGTCACAGGGTCAGAAACCAAAGCTTGAGGTGAACGTGATGTTGCACGAAGTCGTGAAGCGTCAGCAAGAGACTCGGGAAAAGCGTCCGAGTGAGAGCGAACTTCCACGTTCGCGTCCAAAGCGATCTTACGAACTCCTCTAGAAGCGTCCAGCGGAGCATCCATCCGAGCGTCCAGCGAAGCGTCCAAACAAGCGTCCAGCGAAGCGTCCCTCCGAACGTCTCGCGAAGCGTCCCTACGAACGTCCCGTGAAGATTCAGGTCCTGCATCCTGACGAGCGTCACGTTGAGCGTCGACACGAGCAGGTCGACGAGGAGCAGAAAAGGAAGACGCTCTTTCCTTACTACGAGGATCAACACGTACTGAAGTCCGTCCAACAGGTACAACATCGTTGTCCGCAAAAGCGTCGAGATCGGAATGCCGATCGTCCTCTCGCTGAGAAGAGAGGGGAGAGCGATGAAACCTCTCTCTCTCTCTCCAAGGGAGCAAGAGTCGAATGACGTCTACCGCCACCTCTAGACGAACACTGGGGAGAAGAACGAAGTCTAGAGGGCGAAACACCAGGAGACGGGGAAGAACGAGGAGAAGGCAGAGGAGACTGTCTGGTCCTTTTGATCGGCAGTCTGTCGTCCTTCCTGCGATGAGGAACCGTCTACTTCTGCTTAAGCAAAGCATCCAGTTGACGTTGCATAGCGAGGATGATCTCAGTCTGAGAAGTCTCCTTACGAGGAGAAGAGCTGTGCCTGTGAGAAGGCGAGGGGCGAGGGGACGCCTTCTTCCTTCTCACAGGAAAAGCCCTGGCTCTAGAGCGACTGGGGCGCTCGAAGGCGTCATCGTCAGATGACGTCCTAGTCTTCTTCTGGGGCGGAAAAGCAATGCTTTCCGGAGAAGACCGCCAATCAGACAGAGCATGACGTCAAGCGTCTTGATCATGGAAAAAACCAAGCCAAAATCAAAACAATCCACAGTCAACGTATGCCTAGCTATCGATCCATTATCAAAAAACCAAAAAGTCAAGAGGATACTCAAGCAATAACAGTTTTCCCAAAATCCTGAGGCGGAGGTGCTGTAAACAGTTGTTTACCACCGGCGACAGAAGAAATCTGATAGAAAATGAGAATGGTTCCTGATACCCGCCTCCCAGCGGCGAGAATGGGTACTAACCACCCTACTCCCACTACGTGTGTCGTAAGTTTTTAGAAATTCTGTCGGACTTCAGAGAATACAGCTATATATATATCTGACAGGTAAGTTTCATGAACAAAATATAAAACTGTATGTAACGGCTAATTTAAAAAGGTGCAAACATTAGGACAATCGCACAAAAAAATTTATCGGAAGAGTTACCGCGCGGACGTAAGGAAAAAGTTTTTTTCATAAATTCACCATAAATCGAAATATTGTGCTAGAGACTTCCAATTTGTTGCAAATTGAAGGTAAATGATTGAATATTACTAGAATAGTATAAGAGTCTTAGCTTACAATGGCGTTTTTCGACCATTTCGGTAGAGTCAAAGTTGACCAAAGGTTGAAATTTTGGAACTTATCGTTATTTATATGAAAATATTTCAAAACTGATAAAAGCTACAATCATGAGTATTTTTTTTTTTGTATTCTAAATGAAATTGTACACATTTTCATATATAATACTACTCCATGTAACGGCTAATTTAGAATGGTGCAAAAATTATGTCAAAGTGATGAAATAATTTCTGAGATGTGTCACTGATACTTTTTAGTGCGATAAGAAAGAAATTCGCGCTTGCGCGCCTGCGTAACGATTGTAAACAAAACAACGCCTTGATCCGTGAGCTCCCAGCATCCCCCAAGGCGCGTGATTCAAAAGTTTTCGCTTGGTAAGCCTTTTAAGTATTTTTCCGCGAATTTTTTAAAAAACCTTTTTTTATCGACGTTTAATACGTCCAATCGGCACCCGACAAACAATTTATGTCGACGTTTAATACGTCCAATCGGCGTAAGAGGGTTAAGTTAAGAACCTCAGGTTTGTATATATGGTATTGAAAAATACAAATTACTCAGAAAATTTGCTATTTGTGCCTCCACATATACAAACCTTAGTTCTCTGCATATGGAAACTTACACATTTGTGATAGGAATCTGGCTACTCTCTGACTGACTGGCAGATTTGCCCAACAATGGTGTCTGCTTTCTGGTCTTGAAGAGCAGAGGAAGGAACCCTATACCTCTTGTATGCTGAACATGTGATGTTACAGCTACTAGAATTCCAAGCATAAAGTACAAATGAGTTTACTTGCACTACTAAATGCAGGCTAAAGAACAAAAAGCGTCTAAAAAAAAAAAAACTTAGGCTACTAAGATGAATGGATTTGTTTTATTGTCTATCCTTTCCCAATCCCCCCTTTTCCAGTGAGAATGGGGACTTCCATCCCTTAAGGAAAAAAAAAAAAAAAAAAAAAAAAAAAACCTTGGTGCTCAGTCATCTAGCTCACCTGCAAGCTACATCCGTCCAGTTGCCTAACTCTCAACAAGAGAGGAAGGACAGGGAAAGAAGGGAGAACCAGTCACTCGCACATCCCTCTCCTGCTCACTGAATACCTCACATAAGATACTTCTTCCTTTAAGAGAGTTGGATTAACTACACAACTTTTATCCATGGAAAATGTTTCCAAGGACTTGTGGGAAATGCCCTGTAGGTAGATGGAGGTTGTGGTGGATGTATATTGGCCAGTTTAGAAAAATCTGATTATTGATTTTTTTTTTTAGTTACCCAATGATGTCTGTTATATATCTGATGTCATTGTTCTCCCCTTTTGTTAGGATTAATAAGTGCCATTTTCTTGTTCCTGGTTTGGTTTGGTTAAGTTTTGTCCTAGGAAAGTTGAATACTATATTGTGGTGTTCAAGCAGCACTGTCAGCTGCTGTTATAGAAAATGGCAGCACATTTTTATCACAGGTAAATAGTAATCTAATATCTGCAACACCAGATTGATTGTGTACACTGATTTTTTGGGCTACCCACACATGCAAGTCATTGCTGATAACAGACATTCAAGAAGCTCCAGTGGTGGTGTTCATGCTGCTTTAATCTACTACTCTAATGTTTGTGTGCAATAAAACAAAGGGGAAAGACTGGAATTATTTATAAACTGATTAGTATTTAGGAGTTAGTTACACAATAGGTAGGATTATCCAGTAAGGTGTTGTGTGAGAGGCCCAAGCCTCTGAGCTGTAGTTATACAGTCAATCCCCATATTCATGTTCTTGAGATTTTTGTGAGGGACCTATCTAAAACTTATTCATGGGAGGACTTGCTCATTCGCTGGGTTTGCCATCGATAAATATTCAATAATTAGTGTATTTTAGATTATATTTATGACAAAAATGGAATTTTCATTATAAAATGAAATTTTATTGCATACTTACCGAACAATTATACAGCTGTAGGTTCCCTACGAATGGCAGACAAAAGATTCAAAACTTCCGCGGTGGCGCCGCCATTGCTGATGTAGGTAACGTCATCTCCCTCCAATCGAGGGAGCTACAGGTACAAATGGCCAGGTAACATCAATTTGTTCTGTCCAGCCATCCACCTGTGGGGAGGAGGGAGGGCTTTGATTAATAATTGTTCGGTAAGTATGCAATAAAATTTCATTTTATAATGAAAATTCCATTTTTATTGCAGTGTCTTACCGAACAATTATGCAGCTGATTACCCACTGCAAGGATGGGGGGCTGTGGATTTAAGATTTACTTCAAAAATAACATGATTCTTGAAAATAAGGTTATACCCAAAAGCATTATTAGTGCCTGTTGTACCTTACCTTGTAAGAGAGCCACTGCAGGAGAATACTGCCTCTGGTCGGTGCTCATCTTACATAGTAGAAGGCTTGGAATATGACCAATGGGTGCCTCTACATGGAGTGGAAGATCCTCGTAGTCATGGTGTTCACCGCTGACTCAACGAAGATACAACAAAATATTGCCCTTGCCCTGGGCTAAGACCAGAAATAATCAACATGAAAAAAATGTCATGTACACCAAAATAAAAACCTTTACCCACCAAAACTATCACTAAAATGACTGGTGAGTACTCCAGGTACATTGTACCCCCAGACTTCCCTTTAACTCGTCTACCTTGGTACAGGGCGAAACATAGGCTAACAGAAGGAGCAACCCCCTATGTCGTTTCTCCTAACACCATGCCAGCTACCTTAAGTGGACTGAGAGACTTACAATCTTCAAACACTGTCTCAAAGGAAACACTGCGTCGTTAGCTTGAGAATGTGCTTCGACAATTAACTCTCTCCGAAAAAAGGAAATAGCGTTTTTTGAGAGGGGACGAGAGGGATTTTTAACCGAGCACCACAATCGATTCGACTGACCTCTAATCATCTCTGTTCTGCGGAGGTAATATCTTAATGCCCACACGGGACACGAGTTGTTGTTGTTCTTCTTCCTGGCCTATCAAGTCTGTCAGGTTTTTGAAAACAAAGTTACGTGGCCACGGATTAGAAGGGTTTTCGTTTTTCGCGAGAAAATTGAGTTCCACGGAGCAACCTGCGTCGCCTTGAGAAAATCCCACTTTTTTGTCCATCGCGTGTAGCTCGCTAACTCGTCTAGCTGATGCCAATGCAACTAAAAATAACGTCTTCTGGGTGAGATTCCTCATAGACGAAGAAAGTAATGGTTCAAAGGGAGGACCCGAAAGCCGTTTAAGAACTATATCGAGATTTCATGCTAACGAGCCCTTTGACAATTTGGAAGTCTCGAACAATTTAATTAGATTGGAAAGATCACTATTCGTGGGTAGGTCTAGTCCTCTGTGTTTAAAAACGGAAGCCAGCTTCGCTCTGTATCCCCTAATAGTCGAAGGCGCTAAACGCTTAATGTCCCTTAAGAAAAGAAGGAAATCAGCTACAGTGGACCCCCCATATTCGCGTTCTCCAGATTCGCGGACTCACACATTCGTGGATTTCTCTCGGGAACGTTTCCCTGCATTATTCGCGGAAAATTCGCGCATTCGCGGTATTTTTCTATAATAAATATCCACAAATTCCTGGGTTTTTTTATGAATTTCATCATAAAATGCACTTTTTGTGATAAAACTATTAAAAAAACCATGTATGAAAATTTTTAGTGGGTTTTTCTTGAGTTTTACTAACAAAATAGGCTGTTTTTAGCATTTTTATAGGGATTCCAAACCTTCGCGGATTCTAACTATTCACAGGGGGGTCTGGTACGCATCCCCCGTGAATACGGGGGGTCCACTGTATTTCGTTCACAGATGTTTCAGAAGAAGAGACTTTAGTCTGTCTACACCATTTTCGAAACGCTCCCCATTTAGACTGTTATAGTCTGTTAGAAGAATCTCTTCTGCAGTTCGCGATAGCTTTTGCAGCTCGTCTCTAAAAACCTTTCGCTCTGACGAGACTCCTGACAGTCTGTATCCTGTCAGTGCCAGAGCGGATAATCCTTGGTGGAATCTTTCGAAGTGCGGTTGTCTGAGTAGACATTTCTTTAACGGAAGAAACTCTGGGGAAGTCTACGAGCAAGTCGAGGAGATCTAGGAACCATTCTTTCCTTGGCCAGAATGGAGCAACTAGTGTCAGAGAAACATTTTTGTGGAATGACACTTTGTTCAGCACCCGTCTTATTAGGCCGAAAGGGGGAAAGGCATACGCTTCTAGGCCCGACCAGTCTAGTAACATTGCATCGACTGACCATGCAAGAGGGTCCGGGACTGGAGAGCAAAACAGCGGAAGCCGGTTGTTCCTCGAGGTTGCAAAGAGATCTATCATCGGCTTTCCCCAAAAGTTTCCATAGGTCTAGGCAGACCTTCGCATCGAGAGTCCATTCTAACGGCAGTACTTGATGACTGCGACTTAGTGCGTCCGCCAACACGGTTCATTTTCCCTTGAACAAATCGAGGGATCGGCGTAACTTGAAATTTTTCTGCCCACAGAAGCAGATCTTTTGCAAGGTTGTAGAGGGTGAGGGAGTGCGTTCCCCCTTGTTTCCTGATGTAGGAAAGTGCTGTGGAGTTGTCTCCGTGAACTGCTACCACCTGTCCCGTGACGAGATGAGAGAATGTCTGAAGTCCCAGGAACACTGCTAATAGCTCACTCACATTGATATGAAGAGAGTGACCATTCCTAACGTATCATTCTTCCCCAACAGGGCTCCCCAACTTGCGTCGGAGGCGTCTAAAAAGAACTGAAGGGTTGGGTGGAGTGGACGAAGTGAAAGACCCTCTACCAGTCTTGGTTTTGGAAGCCACCACGCTAAGTCCTCCTTGATTTCGTCTGAAATCGAGAATACTGTCGAGTCCGGTTGAGTCTTTCTGCACCATGAAGCCTTCAGGAAGAATTGTAGGGGCCTCATATGCAGCCTTCCAAGTTTGACAAACTGTTCCACCGAAGCTAGTGTTCCTAACAGACTGGTCCAATGGTTGGCGGAACAGGACTTGCGGTGCAGGAAGTCCTGTACTACTTCCAGACACGACTGGACTCTCTTTGGTGAAAGAAAAGCCCGAAAAACTCAAGAGTTCAAAGTCATCCCCAAATAGAGAATGTTCTGAGTCGGAATTAGCCGAGATTTTTCCTCGTTCATAAGAAGACCTAATGAGTGAGTTAATGAAAGAGTCCTCTTGAGATCCTTATTGCACTGACTTTCCGAAGAGGAGAGGAGAAGCCAGTCATCTAGGTAGAGTGACACTCTGATGCCCAGGAGGTGTAACCACTTTCCCAGAGGAGTCAACGCTCGCATAAATACTTGCGGTGCTGTTGAGAGGCTGAAGCAAAGAGCTCGAAACTGGTAGGTCTTGCCCATGAACACAAACCGAAGGTATTTCCTGGAGTCCTGGTGAATTAGGATATGGAAGTATGCGTCCTGCATATCCAGGGATACCATCCAGTCCCCTTGACGAAGGAATTCCAACACCGAACGAGTCGTTTCCATATTGAATTTGGTCTTCTGAACGAACAAATTCAGTGCGCATACATCCAGTACGGGCCTCCAGCCCCCCGATGACTTGGGGACACAAACAGACAGTTGTAAAACCCCAGGGATGGTCTGCCGCTTATCTCCTCTATGACAGCCTTCTGCACGAGAGTCTCTATTTCTTGGGTTAAGGCTACAAACTTCTCCTAGCCTGGAGAGTAGGCGGGTAATGTGATGGGAATATTGGATATAGGCGGAGTGTCTTTGAAAGGAATGGAGTAACCGAACCGGAGAACTTGGGTCACCCAGGGCTCTGCCCCTCTGCGACTCCATTCCTCCCAAAAGAGGCTCAATCTGCCCCCTACCGGAGCATGAAGGATTGAAGGATCACTTGGATGATTTCGTGTCGGGTTTGGTCGAGGACTTGGTCGGGTGTCGTAAATTCGATCGAGGCCTGACGAATGGTCTAGAACTACCCCCTCGAAAGGGTTTCTTCTGCAAGGGAGATTCCGAGGTGGTAGTCGTCACAGTCGAGGGTTTAACCCGCTTAGAAGACTGAGCAAGCAAGTCATTAGTAGACTTCTTTTCCAGTGCGGAAAGTATCTTGGCCACTATTTCTTCGGGAAACAGATGATCCTTGTCAAGGGGAGAAAACAAAAGGGCGGACTTCTGAGGCGAAGCGACTCCTCTTGAAACAAAAGAACACCAGAGCTGTCTTTTCTTGAGAGTCCCAAATGCAAAGAGAGAGGCCAGCTCATCGCAACCATTCCAAACTGATTTGTCGGCAAATGACAAAACACCAAGCCAGTCCGATGCCAGGTCCTCCTGGAGAGTAGGGCAATCCTCTATTTTCGTAGCGAGGGCTCCGATCGTCCAGTCCAAGAAGCTCATACTCTCTAAAATCTTGAAAATATTCTTTACCAAATGGTCAAACTCGGGCGATGTAAAGAATATTTTAGTTGCTGCAAATACGGACCTTCTATTTGCATCCACCAGGCCAGAGAAGTCCCCCTGGGAGGAGGCAGACACTCCCATACAGGGGGCTTCTCCGGTTACGTAGAACCTATACCTCTTCTTAACAAGTTTCGACAGAGGATAGGCGAAAGTTGCTTTCCTGAGCTCTCTCTTGAACTTCAACTGGTCTTCTATATCACGAAGTGAATGTTTAGCAGCCATGAAAAGTACGAGCTTCGGGAGAAGAGGATCGAAATTCTTCCTTCTCATCCGGAATATGGAAGCAGGCGACCTGGGAGCGGCTGCTACGAAGTAATCCGGGTACATGTCCAGAAGGTAGCGTAAAAGTTTCGAATAGCACGAGAGAGGGATAGAGTCCACTTCTAAGTCCTCCTCGTCATCAGAAGAGATAGGCGACAGAGATGGTTCTTGATTCGACTCATTGTTCTTCGTACATTGTTTTTTTTTTTTCATCCAGTTCATCAGCTCTTGCAACTGTTGACGTAAAGGAACTAGATTCTCGTCTTCTTGAGTTGAAGTCGTAGCAACTGGGGTTGTGGACTTCGACACGATCGACACCGGAGGTCTCGCGCCAGTCGAATTATCTGTCGCATGCGAAGTTGAAGGTAAACTTTCGACAGCTTGATGAGTCGAAGATCTCGACGAACTCAGAATCAGTCGCTCCACAATCGAGTCGACGGTAGTTGTCGCTGTCGTATGAATATGAGGCGAAGTCCATGTAGCTACGCTACAAGACGGGCGAGAGATATCTACTTCTCTGTTCCTCTTCACAGGGGGCAGAGAGAACAACTCTTCAGTCGAATGTCTCTTCAACGGACGTGAGACTGAAGAATCACGCCACTTACGACGTTTAACCGGCAATGAATCACTCGGCTCTGTTGATAACTGGTTACCGAACGACACACCTTTCCAATGGTGTTTAGTCGAATCCTGCTGTCACACCACAGGATCGACAGAGGAAGCAACTGTCTGTGGGCAAACCCCGACAGTCTCCCTTGGGCCTCCGGTATGTCTTCTCCCCGAGGCAGGGGAGTGGGACAGGGATCTTCGTCTAGGAGAACTATTGGGACGAACACCCACCACCTCAGATTGCACTGCACTGACACTTTTCACTTCACTAGAAGTCTTTTCTATGAAAGACTTTATAGATAAACCTAACTGCAAAACCATATTAGCTAATACATCAAATTTCTTTTCAAATTTAGACTCAAGGCTGGCAATGGTGTCAGGAGAAACTCCAAGGGAAGTTGGCAAGGGCATTACAGGAGCAGGAGTAGGAGGACTCAAGACCGGAGACATAATAAGAGGAGAAGGAGAAGGAATAGGAGCAGGTGCTTCGATAGAAGAAGCAGAAGAAGCTAAACTAGTCTTACTTTCAGCTCTGAGAGCCGCCTTCCTCTTCCTATCCTTAATTACCTTCCCAGAGTGAGAAACAAAAACTTTCCACTGTTGTTCACTCCAATCCTTGGATTCATCACAAGTAGACTCTCTAGAGCACTCACAACCCCTACACTTAATGCACTTAGTGTGCGAATCATAAATTAATTTAACTAACCTAGTTTTGCACCCTCCGGCGCAAAACCTAACTACTGAAGGACTAGAGTCCGACATGGTTGAAAGACCACAAAATTGCAGAAAAGAAATTCAGCTTCAATCCTACAAACACGGAGTTGAATACTTCACCGATATTGGAGAGATAATACTTCCCAACAAATGAAGAAAAGAGTCTGCACCGACCACCGATGTTCACCAGAAGCTGGCAGAGCACGAATTGATGTTACCTGGGCAGTTGTACCTGTAGCTCCCTCGAGTGAAGGGAGATGACGTCACCTACATCAGCGATGGCGGCGCCACCGCGGGAGTTTTGAATCTATTGTCTGCCATTCGTAGGGAACCTACAGCTGTATAATTGTTCGGTAAGACACTGCAATAAAATACATTTTTATGATACAAAAATGATTTACTAATTTTCAAATATTATTATTGATTAATACTGTCTTAAGTTTAATAAGATTAAGTATTCGCAGATTTTAGTTATGCATGGGGAGGGGTGTTCTAGTGAGCATCCCCCACGAATAAAGGGGGTTCACTGTGTGTGTATCTAACAATTAGACCACTGGGCTAAAATACAATGCAGAGATTCATTGTGTAGGAGAAGTTATAGACCTATACCTGTTCAAATAACAAGCTAAGGTAGCCACCTATATGAGTTTATCATTCCTTTCTTCCCTTGCTAGAGAGAGGAAGGGTTTGCTACTGAAAGGTATACACATTCGTATAGAATGTAAAATACTCTAACAGTAAGCGTACTTCACTCACATGTATCTGGACAGTTCCAGTGTATGCTGGATCCATCTTCTTATCAACCATAAGTAGAGAAGAAAAGGAAAAAGGGGGAAAGAAAAGAGACCAGCCATCTCTATCTATCATTCACACTTTCATACCATCATCTTAGGCAAGATACAAACTTTTCCCACGAGGGGCACTGGATGAGCTACACAACTTGTTGAGCAGCCACAACCAGACCAAAGAAAAAAAAGTGTCAAAGGACCTGTGGGCAATGTCCCTCAGGTAGAAGAAAGTAAAATTGGTTTGGCAAAGCCAAGAACCAGTACTCAAAATAATGTGAACAGACAAGTTCTTCTTGAATGCCTAGGAGGAACTTAGTCCTCCAATGTTATGTGCTCTTGCATGCACAGAATTGAAAGTAGAAGCTGATGATCAGAAGCTGGCATGCTTAATCACTTCATGTAGCCAAAACGAAATGGTATACATGGACAAAAGAATAATTCATCTAAATCAAGGCAAATCTGTCATCATGAACCGCAGGCTACCAGTTTGACACCTCCCCTGCACTGGGCAGTGTGACAGTGATCTTTGCCTAGAACAGTTGATGGGATGAACAGCCACCTCCTCCACTAACACAGCACTACCACTTTTCACTTAGTCCATCAGGACCATAACAGATGAACTAAGTTGCCCCAAAGTCTGTACTACCAGAGCAAAACGTTCATCAATCTTTTCCTTGAGACTGGCAATAGGGTTGGGACGGAAGAGTGGCAGCTTGCAACTGGAGAAGGAGGTACAGCAAGAGAAGTGGGAGCGGGGGGCTAAAAATATCACAGGAACACTCAATTCCGAATTAAAATCAGATCTCTGGAAAGCTGGTTTTGAATTAGCCCTAAGTAAAACCTCTCTTTTTCTGTCTCTAACTTCTTTAAATGAATCTCTGAATTCTTCCACTTTCTCTCGTCTCAATCAACACATTCATTACATACGTATATCAAAGGAACATACTTGCCCTCAACATTCAGTATATAAAGTATGTGCATCATAAGATATAAGATTCCTTGGTTGGCCTAGTCTTGCAACCTTTAGTGCAAAATCTAATGCTAAAAGAACCAGTGTCAGATATTGTCAACAACACTAAGACCTGTCGGTCACCAAGGAAAAAAGCAGTGTAGCTTTTTATCCAAAATAAAAAAAATCTAGGTCTTTATCCAAAATTGAAAAAGAACTTAACACCATTTAACTGTTTGCCAAATCAATTAATGTAAGAAAGAGTACTTCACTAATTGCGATGACACAATAGGAAAAAAGTCCAAGAAATTCCTGGAATAACTGCAACCAACAACCATAGCCATTGGCTAGCAGAAACAAACTGAGCTCTTTGCCAAGTTGTTCCTCTTTCTTCCCTTGAAAGTCGTTGGGGTGTTGTTACCTAGCCAAAACAAAGTATAAAATTAGTGCAACCCACAAACTTCAAGATTTTAACTGCCGGAGAGTGAAACACTTAGCTATATATTTACTGAGTAAGTTAAGTTACATAATCAAAAATAAATTTTATGTAGCAATAACTTAGGTTAGGGAAGGATGTTTACTCAACAATGCAAGTTATATCCTCTAACACTGGTTGGATGGGGAGCGTACAGACTACGTCAGACCAGGTAACCTAAATTACAAGTCAAGGGAGGGTTAGGTCAAGATGAAACCCTACAGTGATCCAGGTCCAAGTGGAGGTGAGGGGACAAAACCAAAGCAAAATTATTGCCCGTATCATATCTTCATAATCTGTATATGTACTCATAGGCCTATTGGTAAAACTGATGACTACCAGCGCAGCCTGTTTTGTGCTAGTCGTGAACCAGAATATTTATTGCTTTTTCATTGTTTGTCTTTTGCAGTTCTACAGAAAAGGTCTGCAATACACACTGTTCAGTACCAGCCCCTCAAGGATGAACATAAACACAGAGAAGAAATTACAATTCTCAAATGAACTTACCTGTACTGCATTATATATATCATTTTCTATATTTTTTACTCAAAAAACTTTCAGTAATAAATGATATCTCAGGGTTGAGCATTTTTGTAAAATTACCATGAACACAACATCCATTTTGCACATGTGTTAATATGGCAGCCTATTTACTGAACCGCATGGGCGTAGTACCTAGCTAGTAGTCTTCATGTTTACCTTCAAATTTTCCTTTGCTTATTACTGGTTACAGTAATTTTTCATTAGACTCCAGCTGCCCATTTTTGCATGAAAAAACTTTTTTTCTTCTAGTTTTCTTCTTTTCTTGTGTTCTGATGTTATTATCTTCAGAAAAACTATTGCTTTCCAATTACCACAACCTTACATAACCCAAAAATAATGGGGGTCCCCATATGGGAACCAGGATTGTTGGTGGGAAAAACAGAAAATGAGCGATGTGAGGGAGGTAATAACAGAAAACGAGTGATGTGAAGAAGGTAATAATGGAAGACAAGCGAAGTGCAGAAAATAATAACAGGCAAAACACAACAAAAGAAAACTAAGAAAACTAACAGAAAAGAGGTTTTTAATGCAAAAATGGCTAGGATGACAGGGCACCTAAAAGAACTTGAAAATACCAACCAACTTATTCTAGGGGTTACAATTTTGCCAAACTAGCTATGGATAAGTTGGAGTCAAATTATTCAGGATGTAGGGTAGGAAATGACAGGGCACTAAAAGAACTTAAAAATACCAACCTAACATAACCTAGGGGTGTTTACTGGTTACAATTTGCTGTATGAGCTATGGAGGGAGATGAGAAGTGGTGGTATAAGTCAGGATGCTGGGTAGGGTGTTTTCTGGTTACAATTTTGCTATTTTAGCTATGAAGGGGGGGAGGGGGATGGCTGCTATTGTCTTACCTTATTAGACGGAGTTGAATGTTGCACACAACATACTTTTTAGTTTTGGGCTTTTGAATTTTGGAGTGACATTGCCAATAATGTTAATCAGAACCTAAAGTACAAGCCTTGGAACACTTAGGACACTTTCTTTCAAAGCACACCGTGGTATCTTAAAAATTGCATAGCTTCTGAATTATTGGAAAAAAAAAAAAAAAAAAAAAAAAAAAAAAAAAAAAAAAGATTAATCACCTAGTCTTCAGCCACATTACACTATTACAAGTGCCAGCTTTGACTAGGAAACAAACTTCAATTACAATTTGAACTGCATTCACCACCAACTCCAAAGGAAAAGGGAAAGAAAACTACTGATAAAAATAAATCTGGATTCTGATGGGCCATTTCAAAGTGAAACTTAGTCAGGTCGACTGAGATAAGGATGGCTCAAGAGTGGAATGCATGCGTAAAAAGGTTGTTATCTTAACCTGCCAAAAACTAGTATAAAATAGTATTGCATTTATTGTAGGTACTATCATGCACAAAAGTCTATTCCCTTACCCATCCAGAAGTGAATACGAATCAGCTGACTATGAAACACCAAAGCAGTTGAACAAGTATCAAATGGAAGACCCAACAGATGTCGCACCAAAAGGGCATATGGGAACAGGAAGGAGTGGGAAGCAGGTAGTATTTTTCTTGAACATAGAGTAGTTCCCATATTCTAATGTCGTTAAGAAAGTGATAGTTAAGTTTTTGTTATTGACAATACTGGGTTTGAGTGCAAAAGGTGCAGTTAGGCTGTGTCCACACGATCAAACTTCGTTCAACGTGACGTCAGAAGTGGAGAAACGACAGGAACGTAGCCTTAAGGAAATATCCGAAATAAATAAGAGAATAAAAGTGCTTAGGAGTCAGTATTCATGATTTGTTATTTCCTAAAGATTATCGTATCTTACCAACAGACATGACTGTCCACAAGATTGATATAAAACATTTCAGCAACAGTGTTCACTCTCTCTTTCTCTCTCCTGTCAATTATTTGTCTTTATCTCTGTGCTATTATTAATATTTTTTTATCTCTGCTTTCTTTCTCTCTTTTTACTGAATATGAACTTATTACATTGGTGAATGTATCTGAATCTTTTATTGTGTGCTAGTATTTCAAAAAAAAATTTGCCATAACTTGTAATGTCTAATAACTGGCATTCGGTTGCCATCACCTATATCACCTACCTTCACTATGGATATTGTCCCAACCAGGCAATATAACTAAATAAATATAACATATCTATGAGTGTTTACATCGAGGATGCAAAGCTGCAGTTTGTGGTTGAAACTTCAATAGCACATGAACTGAAAATTTTGCTAATTTGCTGTAATAAATGTTAGTTTTTTTCATAAGAGCTGGCTTGCAGCTTACAGAACACGACAGTAAACACTGTTGTAGAAATGTTTTGTATCGGTCTTGTGGACAGCCATGTCTGTTGATAAGATGCAATAATCTATAGGAAATACTAATTCAATAATACTGACTCCTAAGCACTTTTATTCTCATATTTTCTTAACTGCACATTTTACACTCAAACTCACTGTCGTCAACAACAAAAACTCTATGATCACTTTCTTAATGATTTCAGAATACATATAAAATTTGGAGACTTTACTCTATGCTCAAGAAAAATACCTGCTTCCCACTCTTCCTTCCTGTTCCTATACACTCTTATGGTGTGACAGCTGTTGCTTCTTACATTAGTTACTTGTTCAACTGCTTTGGTGTTTCATAGTCAACGGATTCATGTTCACTCTCTGGATGGCTAAGGGAACAAACAGTAATTCTAAGCCCGCATTCCGCGGTGAAGTAGACTATGGCTATTGACATTTCCCTATATTATTTTACTTACTGAACAAGAATTTAAAGTAATATTTATTCGGCCGACTGTAATTAAACCGTAATTTACCTTTGAAGACTACATGACAGTACAAGGGGCGCGACGTACTGACATACAGAGTTCAGAAGTAAATAACAAATTAGTTACGGTCGAGCAGCAAAATATTACTTTAAACTCTTGTAAAGTATATAAGTAAAATAACATAGGAAAACGTCAACTGCCATAGTCTACTTCGACTGAACAATCTTCGAAGTTTTGGTTTGGGGACAAGAACTGTCCAGTGCCCAGTGGTATCCTTGTTTGACTGAATACTCGAATAATGAAGCAAAAACCAGCATTTTGTCTTCCTGTAGGTATGGCAGAGGTAGTGGCTGGCCCTTCTGGCATTAATTTTGACAGACCTTCGATTTCCTACCGATTGTTTGCAGTGCAATGTGGGTTACGGTGAATTTTATCATTATTTGTCTAGTGGTGGTAAAGAAGTTGTGATTGAATATGCTCAAAGACATAATTTAATTCTAAAGCAAAAAAAATGCAAGTGTTGTGGAGCTATTTGTCGGATCGACTACAACAGAAACGCCTTTAGATGTGATCACTCTGTGGGGACGAAAGGACGTCGGCGTAAGCAATGCGACACCCAAATCCATCCGCCACAGTAAGTAGCCTTACTGTAACATTTATGGCTTGCGCTTCTGGCTTGCCAAGAATCTTTATATATGCGGATAAGGCGCGAAGCGCCGTTCCGCCACGGCCTTACTGACAGCACACACAAATCGATCGTCGCGGATATGTAGTCGCTCCCTACTTTGTTTGTTGTTGTTTTGGTATCGCCGCCATATTGGTTTTGGTGTTCTTCCCCCGATTTCGGTTGGCGGTTGAGTGGGCCCGCGAATCTGTAAGTGCTCCAGGGATAGGTCCATTTTTATTTGTTTGAGTGTTACCTATATTTTGGTTTGTTTCCTCCATTTTGCCCTGTTTTTACCTACTTTGTCTCCCCCACCCAAAACCCCGCTTCCCAAGGAGGTTCCCCCAGATTGTTATCTATAGGGGGAGGGGTGGTGGAAGGATAAGTACTATTCATTTGCAATGGAAATAAACCTCAAAATCATTCAAATCACATCATAATACAACAGAAAAACCTATATATTTTATGTTGAAAGCAATTATAAAGTAAAATAATACCTTAAATTCTTGTTCAGTAAGTAAAATAACGTGGGAAAACGTCAACTGCCATAGACTACTTTGCCGCGGAATGAGGGCTTAGAATTACCGGGAGAAACTCCAATAAACAGCGATCATCACAAACGATTGGTTGCTGACAGTAAAAGTGTGAGGGTTAAAATACCTACCAACTAGTACCTAGCCTAGGTAGGTACAAGCTAAGCTACCTACCTAGCTACTAGGCTAGGTAAGTACTAACCTAGGTAGTACTTACCCTACAGGTAGGGAAAATATAACTACCTAGGCTATGAGCCATGTGTTTGAGGGTACATGGAACTAAACTTGAAATTAATGATTAAATTAGCTACTATTTCTGGATCATAGTATGTGACCACAGCAATATCTCTGGTACGTTAACTTAACCTACCTCCACCACAGGCTGTCTTCTTACCACTTAGGCCTGTGGTCGTGGATGGTAAATCCTCATTTCCCATTAGGTCTTGGATAGTTTCACTAAGGATAGCTTTGAAACTCTCTTCATCAATTTTTGAGTCATCTCCTAACATACGTAAGGAAGACGATGTTTCTAAAGAGAACTCCATCGCAATGAACTGTCATTGAGATGGCTGATATTTTAGATTTAGAAAGGAGGCGTGCACAAGTGTTCGAACGGAGTGGTTATAAAGTATAGTTGTTTGGCATTTTTTGTTAATATTCGTAAGAATGACAATTACTGCATCATTTTTAATTTTATATCTACGTCTAGTATTCATACTGAAACGAAACCGTGGTACTTCTCCTGTCTTTTTCTTAGAGTTTAAGTTCTATTTTATTATGAAATGTTAAATTAAGAGAAACGGACATTTTTTGTTTACATTTTCCCCTACTTGGCTCTAATCTTAAACAACAATCCTAATATATAAAAAAACTAAATATCTGTTTTAAGTACACAAATTGCCAGTTAAAATAAGTAAAAAAGCAAATCCTATTACAGCCCAAAAATACTGGTGTAGGTAAGAACACCGTATTTTGAGCAAACAAGCATGGAAGGTTTCGAGTAACACGTAAGCTTGAGCAAATGTCTTTAGTTCCGACATTCTACAGGGAATGCTTTCACAAAGGCCGAAAGTTTATTTGCAAAAATCGGTTATTTATTAAACTTTGGTAGTACACATAATTTCCATTAATTATAAAAATGCACCTTGTTCTACAAGATTACTTGGGACATTTGAAAACAGTTCGAACTTCCGAGTGTTCGAAACATTTGAAATCTTCACCAAGCATAGTAGCAGACGACGGGAGTAAGTGTGAGGGAAGTACCCTGAAGCGTCGACTGTTTGTTGTTCTCTTGTTTAATTGTGTATAGTAGGTCTGACGCGCTGCTTATGTTAGAAAATGAATTACTAAAGAACTCTTTTTGTCTGTGAAGGATTGAGGAGGAAAATGAGATTAGTTTGTTGGATTCTTATGAAAATAGCAAGTGGCAGATATTCCTGGGATTTTATTAGCACTCGATAGAAGACGAGGATTTGTTAAAGAAAGTTCTGTTTACGATTTGAGAGGGAAGGTGACTGACTGCTTTGGCGCCGTTGTTGGATGTGATGCGTTTGGATTAAAAGGTAAGAAGGGACAGTCATGCATTTAAATCTTTATATTTTGGAATTTAGGAGAGCTGAGAAGTGACGTGTTTGCTTTAAACCCATTTAAAGTTCAGGAATTAAAAGTAATTAAATGTTATGACTTATGAGTAACTTATGAACATATAGCTAAACACAAAATAGTGAAAGTATATTTACACGGATGCTCTGTATAATATATATATCTATATATATTAATATAATATATTATATATATATAATATTATATATATTTTATTATATTTAATAATTATATATATTCTAATATATATATATATAATTTTATTATAATTATATATATAATAATATATATATATATAATTATTTTATTTTACTTTTTTATTTTATATTATATAAATCTTATATACATATATATTATATATATATTAGAATATATATAATATATATATATATATATATATATATTTATATATATAAATTATATCTATCTGTCTGTTCTAAATATAGCCATATTAATAATATATAATCTTATATATCATATATATATTATATATATATATATATTATATATATATATATATATATATATATATATTATTATTTAAAATTATTTATATAACATATATATATATACATATATATATAAATATAAATATATATATATATATATATTATATATATATATATATAAATTTGATAAAATATATGTTATGTAAACTATAGGCATATATATAATATAGATATATATATATATATATATATATATAATTTGTGTGTGTGTTTAGGTGAAGGGAAAATGGACAAAAGGGACGAGGTGGGAAGGGAGACAGGAGAGGGGTAGGGTTAATGTTAATGGTCCAACCAACTAACTTTTCTCATGTGAATGTTCACCCTTCGAGCAGTCGTGGGTGAGCTGACACATGTAGAAGGTATTACTGTGATGACTGACCTTTTTATCTATGTAATACTGTGCTGGCTCTCATTTATCCAGGTATTACTGTGATGAGACTCATTTATCCAGAAATTACTATGGTGAATGTCCCTTTTATCCAAGTATTAGCCTACTGTTCTGTCTGATCGTTTTATCCAGGTAATTACAGCGGTGAACTGCCCCTTTTAGCCAGCTATTACTGTTGGTTGGTTTTGCCCCTTTTCTTTTATCTAGTTTTATTGGGGTTGTGGCGAGTGTCCCTTTTACCAAGGTAGTTCTGTGGTGAATCATTTTTGTCTGGGTATTGCTGTGGTGACTGTCACTTTTATCCAGGTACTACCGTAGTAACTGTCCCTTTTATGCAGCTATTATTGTAGTGACTGTCTTTTTTTTATCTAGATAGTACTATGGTAACTGTCACTTTTATTTCTTGATAACTGCCCCTTTTATCGAGGTATTACTTGGTAACTGTCCCTTTTATCCAGGTATTACATGGTAACTACCCCTTTTATCCAGGTATTACTGTATTGCTATGCTGTCTGTCCCCTTTAACCAGGTGTTACTGTGCTGTCTGTCCCCTTTAACCAGGTATTACTGTGGTATTTGTCCCCTTTAACCAGGTATTGCTGTAGCCTACAGCCTGTCCTGTTTATCCAGGTATTACTGTGGTAAAAATGGTAAGTTTATCTTAGTTTAACCAGACCACCAGGGCTGGATTGACGTGGCTAGGAACCAGTTGTTTACCTAGCAATAGGACCTACAGCATATTATGGGATCCAAACAACATTGTATCGAGAAATGAATTTCCAATTACCAGAACTAAACTCCTCTGGTTTTGCATTACTGTGGTGACTGTCCCTTTTATCCAGGTATTACTGTGATTAGCGTCCCTTTTATCCAAACATTACTGTGGTAACTGGGTTTGAAACCTGCCTTATTATCCAAGTTAGATCTCACGCGCACACACACACACACACACACACACACACACACACATATATATATATATATATATATATATATATATATATATATATATATATGTGTGTGTGTGTGTGTATCCTTAAATCCACGGATTTAAGGACTTTCCCAAGCACGTGTGTCCGTGCGTGTATATTATGTGTTATATATATATATAATATATATTATATATATATATATATAAATACATATATACATTCCCAAGCACGTGTGTCCTTCGTGCTATATTATGTATACATACATACATGTGTTAGTATTATTTATATATATACATATGTATATATGTTTGTAAAAAATAAAACCAAGTTCCTGCTGGATAAGGGTAGAATCCGGATAAGCACAAAAGAACTATGGGAGTGAAAAGTTAACTCCTTATCCTTACTCTCTCCCTGCCTTGTCAATACCAGTTAGCTGTAAATCCCCTACTTACTCCGGCCCCCACCAGAGTCGATCGTAAAAGACGAGACCGCTGCCAACCAACCCACACAAGTCAAAAGAAGTTGGAACCTAAGTACCTAACTGCCTTGCATACCTAGCGAGTCTTCCCCAGCCTCCCTACTCAGTAGTGACTCAGCTGATAGCATTTCATTCGAATATTCCTTTCTGAGTGAATATGATAGAAATAATCAACACATATGTGCACAAAAGAGTGTTATCAGACTTAATGTTAATAGGTATGCCTGCTAACTGATAAGGAAAGACTCAAGACGATGTCAGAAAAAAAGGGAGAGAGAGAGAGAGAGAGAGAGAGAGAGAGAGAGAGAGAGAGATGAGAGTAATAGGCAGTTAGGCAATGTGTAATAGTGTGGAAATAGTTTGGTTACTTAATAAGGAAGGCGATAGTTGCAGAGAGATTCTAAAAGGAGCGAAAGGGAATCGGTAGTTTGACAGAGTATTTTGAAATTTGTACATAGTGTTGACTTGAGCTTGAATGGTTCCTTATGCCTAAAAATTCTTTTGATTTTAAAATGCAACCGGTGCGATGACTGACACCTCTTGGGAATCGATGTGGACTTTCATAAGGTAGGCGTTGGATAGATCCAATGTAATTTCCAGAGTAACATTTTGGACAAATATATTTTTATTATATTAAATATAAACGACAAAGAGCGCATCAATTCGGGAAGGTAGTCGTTGAATCTGAAAAATCTGCATATCGTTAAAGGGTTTTTGAATACAAAGTTGACATTAACATATGAGTACAAAGTGCTTAAAGTTATTGTCAGTTCAAATCTAAAGGCTGATTTTTGTTCAAATGTTTATTTTTTTGGACATAAACATGGCTTCTGAATATTGTTTTAAGACCTTTTTAGTAATTCTGTCAAAGAAGTCAGAAGGATAACTGTAATTTTTAGGAAACGTTTCAATAAATGATTTTTTATTGTGAAGATGATTCCAGTCTGAGCACAGGCTCTGAATAAAGCGACCTTACTGAATTCAACTTAAATATCACGGAGCAGTTACTGAAAAAAAGTTACAACCGAAACCAGTGTGCGTCTATTTTCTAAAAATACCTGTGAGAAATCTTCCATTATAACTGGAATATTGTTGTGTAGGAAAGGTAAATGTTTATTTGATTCTTCTGTAATGATACAAAATTTTCGTGCGCTTAAAACTTTTGTCTGTTTCATGGTGCATGATTTTGACCAGTTGTGATAGCTTCCTCGTTAAACAAGCCTAGAAACAGTAAAGCATCTGAGGGATGGGGAAGTTGCAATATTCAGTATAAATATGAAATTTAGAAAGATAATACAGGACATTGGACTGCCTGCTTTTGGATCCTGTTGTCCACTTAGTATGTATACACCTTCATCCGGCCATTCACTTTATTTTGCATTTAATGAATAACATTTGAATCATGGGTTCTGATGCCAAGGCTACATCATGTATTGCACATTTAATTGTGAACAAAAATTTACCAGTTGGATAAAATAAGCTCAAGTCTCCAAAGAGGCCCTATTGTTGGTGTTCTATAAATGTAGTAGTACGTGAATCCGTAAAAGAAATCTAATTGAATCCGTCCAAGTGAGGGTGAACTATATAAATGCTACAAAGGGGCTTTGATGGGAAGCGATAACAGTCTGCTTATTATGAACGGGGGAAGGGGACGGGGTGTTGTTACGTTTAGCTTAGCTGGCTTGGTTTTTATACTGTTTTATCCTCGTTTAGCATTGTATTTAACCTGAAAAGTACGTGTTTTTTTTTTTAAGACATTGTACTAAACTCTGCTATTTCGATGGGATTGTACTTGCGTCTTTTATAAACCTTTTATGAACCTTTCACTCAGTTATTATAATTTCTCTTTGAATTACGTTTTGATTACCTTTTCCCCTCGAGATGAGCACTCTGTTCCCCACAGAGCTTCATGTTTATCACAGAAAAAGATATTTTTTTGGTTATTTCCAGCGTATGTAGAAGTAAATAGAAAATGCCAAGCTAATCAAGAGGGATTTTTTTTTGTAAAACTAGATTAGGCTTCAAGGGGGTTATTTCCATTTGGTGTGTGAAGGTGAAAGGTTTCAGAAACGAGCGACCTTAATTATGCATGTTGGAAACAAGAACCTTGTTTGGAAACGCGTTTGATAAGTAAAACTCCCAATGAGCGACAGATGTGCATCTCCCAATGATATTGTGGAAAAGATTGAGTCATGTACATAAAGGAAATTGCTTTCATTTGGAAGACTATGAAGGGATGTGTTGATTCTACTTTTAGAAAAAGAACACCGAAAGTATATGCCTAGTACTAATGAAATTTAGAGGATCACGGTACTCACGCTAGCTTCCAAAGCTTTCTCTTATTAAGCAGCCCTCACGAATAGGTATTTCGGAATGAAGTACACAAGAACTTAGTAATATGTTTATGAGAGGTTTTGGTGTGCAGAAAAACCCATTCCGTAAAAAAATCTCATGTAGAATATTTTTTTCTGAATTCGATCTGAAAATAAGAATATTTGGAATCATCCTTATATCATGTCAGGTATGTTCCATGGACGATTCTTGTGAAACCGATTCTTGTGTGTGTGTGTGTGTGTGTGTGTGTGTGTGAGAGAGAGAGAGAGAGAGAGAGAGAGAGAGAGAGAGAACCTTATCACCTAAATATTGATTCTTTTTGTTTTTATTTATTTTTATATTTACTGTGTTTTAAAGGGTCGTCATAATTCTTGTGTTTATTTCCATAATTAAAGTTAATGACCTTTTCTCGTGATATTTTTCACGTGTGTTGGTCCATATCGAGATGTTGAAAAAAAGGATTTTTTTTTTTTCTGTTTTCGACGTCGTTTGAGATTCTTTAGACTGCTCTGATGTTTGTGAAATTCCATTTCCGTCGCCATGCCATCAGTACATTAATAATAATGGATTCCTCTGCCTATGTTGGCGAATATCTTAAATCAATTTCTGGGTGAGAACTGTGCGCCTCATTTGTTTTTACTCACTTGTACTGTTCAGAATTATATGGTTTTTATAACTTAGTGTCTGCATTATGTTTATTCCACTTAAAATGCACCAAGAAGGCGACGCATTTTATTGTTCAACAAGTGTGCCCACCTTCTCTGGTTTTGAAGCGCCAGATCGTATCATTTAGAAATGATAACAAGTGATTTGTATTTTGTTCACATTGAACTAGATGAAAGAGGACGAACTGGAAATTTCATTCGGCGCTCTCGTTTACATAGACTTACTACGTGACAAATCTTGATGGAATATCACGATCTAGAAAATGAATGGGTGGCGAAAAATACCAAGGAGAGCGATTGTGATAGTTTTCTTTGGTTCTGTGTATTTCATTTTGATTCGGGGGCCTCTTATAAACGCTTTCAGTGTTCCTTGGGGGAGGGGGCATCTGGTCACGTGCCCCCCCCTCATGGTATGAACAATGGAACATTGTTTTCTTTCAATGAATCAATATTGGTAGCAAAAATTTGCTAGGTTAATGATTATTTCAACAACTACAACTGTACAACAACAAAAACAACAACTAATACTGTATATAATTGTGCATACGCATATGAATATTGATATATACGTACGTATGTGTGTACGTGTTGTTATATGTTTTATATATATATATATACATCTATATATATATATAATATATAAATATCTATATATAATATATATATATATATATATATAATATTATATATATTATAATCCCAATTGAAACACCCCCACCCATGAAAGATTTCTAGATCCGCCACTGGCAATGATACTTAGAAAGAACATTTTACTACGTTTATGCAGGACAGGTCATTTTGGCAGTATTCTGGGAG
>NC_061109.1:51877369-51887369 GCF_015104395.2 Macrobrachium nipponense
CTCCCAGAATACTCGCCAAAATTACCTATCCTGCATAAACGTAGTAAATGTTCTTTCTAAGTATCATTGCCAGTGGCGGATCTAAAAATCTTTCATGGGTGGGGGTGTTTCAATTAGGATTATTATATATGTATAGGTATATATGTGATATATATATATAACATATACACATATATATAACATATTGACATACATACATACACACACACACACACACACACACAACACCACACACATATATATATATAGATACCCTATATATACTATATATATATATATATATAAAACACGTACACCACATACGGTACGTATATATCAATATTCATATACGTATGCACAATTATATACACAGTAGAAGTTGTTGTTTTTGTTGTTGTACAGTTGTAGTTGTTGAAATAATCATTAGCCAAGCAAATTTTTGCTACCAATATTGATTCATTTGAAAGAAAAACAATGTTCCATTGTTCATACCATGAGGGGGGGCACGTGACCAGATGCCCCCTCCCCCAAGGAACACTGAAAGCGTTTATAAGAGGCCCCCGAATCAAAATGAAATACACAGAACCAAAGAAAACTATCACAATCGCTCTCCTTGGTATTTTTCACAACCCATTCATTTCTAGATCGTGATATTCCATCAAAATTTGTCACGTAGTGAGTCTATGTAAACGAGAGCGCCGAATGAAATTTCCAGTTCGTCCTCTTTCATTTAGTTCAATGTGAACAAAATACAAAATCACTTGTTATAATTTCTCAATGATACGATCTGGCGCTTCAAAACCAGAGAAGGTGGGAACACTTATTGAACAATAAAATGCGTCGCCTTCTTGGTGCATTTTAAGTGGAATAAACATTAATGCAGACACTAAGTTATAAAACCATATAATTCTGAACAGTACGAGTGAGTAAAAACAAATGAGGCGCACAGTTCTCACCCAGAAATTATTGATTTAAGATATTCGCCAACAAAGCAGAGGAAATCCTATTATTATTAATGTACGGATGGCATGGCGACGGAAATGGAATTTCACAAACATCAGAGCAGTCTAAAGAATCTCAAACGACGTCGAAAACAGAAAATAATCTTTTTTTTCAACATCTCGATATGGACCAACACACGTGAAAAATATCACGAGAAATGGTCATTAACTTTAATTATGGAAATAAACACAAGAATTATGACGAACCTTTAAAACACAGTAAATATAAAAATAAATAAAAACAAAAAGAATCAATATTTGGGTAGTAAGGTTCTCTCTCTCTCTCTCTCTCTCTCTCTCTCAACAAACACAAACACAAACACACACACACACACAAGAATCGGTTTCACAAGAATCGTCCATAGAACATACCCGACATGATATAAGGATGATTCAAAATATTCTTATTTTCAGATCGAATTCAGAAAAAATATTCTACATGAGATTTTTTTTACGGAATGGGTTTTTCTGCACACCAAAACCTCTCATAAACATATTACTAAGTTCTTGTGTACTTCATTCCGAAACACCTATTCGTGAGGGCTGCTTAATAAGAGAAAGCTTTGGAAGCTAGCGTGAGCACCGTGATCCTCTAAATTTCATTAGTACTAGGCATATACTTTCGGTGTTCTTTTTCTAAAAGTAGAATCAACACATCCCTTCATAGTCTTCCAAATGAAAGCAATTTCCTTTATGTACATGACTCAATCTTTTCCACAATATCATTGGGAGATGCACATCTGTCGCTCATTGGGAGTTTTACTCATCAAACGCGTTTCCAAACAAGGTTCTTGTTTCCAACATGCATAATTAAGGTCGTTCGTTTCTGAAACCTTTCACCTTCACACACCAAATGGAAATAACCCCCTTGAAGCCTAATCTAGTTTTACCAAAAAATCCCTCTTGATTAGCTTGGCATTTTCTATTAACTTCTACATACGCTGAAAATAAGCAAAAAAATATCTTTTTCTGTGATAAACTTGAAGCTCTGTGGGGAACAGAGTGCTCATCTCGAGGGGAAAAGGTAATCAAAACGTAATTCAAAGAGAAATTATAATAACTGAGTGAAAGGTTCATAAAAGGTTTATAAAAGACGCAAGTACAATCCCATTGAAATAGCAGAGTTTAGTACAATGTCTTAAAAAGCAAATAAATAAAAAAAACACGTACTTTTCTGGTTAAATACAATGCTAAACGAGGATAAAACAGTATAAAAACCAAGCCAGCTAAGCTAAACGTAACAACACCCCGTCCGCTTCCCCCGTTCATAATAAGCAGACTGTTATCGCTTCCCATCAAAGCCCCTTTGTAGCATTTATATAGTTCACCCTCACTTGGAAGGATTCAATTAGATTTCTTTTACGGATTCACGTACTACTACATTTATAGAACACCAACAATAGGGCCTCTTTGGAGACTTGAGCTTATTTTATCCAACTGGTAAATTTTTTTTCACAATTAAATGTGCAATACATGATGTAGCCTTGGCATCAGAACCCATGATTCAAATGTTATTCATTAAATGCAAAATAAAGTGAATGGCCGGATGAAGGTGTATACATACTGAGTGGACAACAGGATGCCAAAAGCAGGCAGTCCAATGTCATGTATTATTTTTCTAAATTTCATATTTATACTGAATATTGCAACTTCCCCATCCCTCAGATGCTTTACTGTTTCTAGGCTTGTTTAACGAGGAAGCTATCACAACTGGTCAAAATCATGCACCATGAAACAGACAAAAGTTTTAAGCGCACGAAAATTTTGTATCATTACAGAAGAATCAAATAAGCATTTACCTTTCCTACACAACAATATTCCAGTTATAATGGAAGATTTCTCACAGGTATTTTTAGAAAATAGACGCACACTGGTTTCGGTTGTAACTTTTTTCAGTAACTGCTCCGTGATATTTAAGTTGAATTCTGTAAGGTCGCTTTATTCAGAGCCTGTGCTCAGACTGGAATCATCTTCACAATAAAATGAAGTTTTCATAATAAAACTAATATTGTAATACTTACCTGAACACCTGAATTAGCCCTGGTCACTGACCAGCCCGAACTATATCCCCACATATTTACCCACTAAGTGGGTAATTTTAACTGTCAGTGTTACCAACGCTGCAGGTAAAATCTAGTCAAATGAGTTACCTGTGTTACCGTTGGCAACGCTGCCGCAAATACCTGCCACCAGTGGCCTGTCTCCTCATTCCTCAATTGAATCATTCACTATTAAATTGAAGTGGGGAGGAGGGTGGGGAATCATTCAGGTGTTCAGTAAGTATTACAATATTAGTTTTATTATGAAAACTTCATATTGCAATACACTCCCTGAACACCTGAATTAGCCCGATTAACAACATTTAGTCGGGGGCGGGGTCAATCTCATCCAGCCCGACCTGTCCACGGAACATACGCAGGTAACATGTATAAAAGCATGTATCCTCACCTAGTTATCTAAACTCGGAGGTGAGGATGTTTGCAAAGAAAGTACTTCAACATCAGTGTGAGTCTAAGGTAGTCTAAGCCAGACGTACCTCCCATGTGATAAGCTATACTTCTTGATTCATGGAGGTTAAAAACAAATCTCTACCTGGTTGTCCAGCTCAGTAGGTGAGGATGTTTGCAAAGAAAATACTTCAAAGTCAGTGTTGAGTCTAAAGTACTATCTGAGTCAGAAGTACCTCCCATGTGATAAGCTATACTTCTAATTCATGGAGGCAAAAGAAAAAAAAAAAATCTCCTCACCTGGTTGTCCAGCTTAGTAAGTGAGGATGCTTGCATAGGAAGTACCATACCGTCGGTGTCGAGTCCTAGGTACCGCCTGAGTCTGAAGAACCTCCCATGTGGTATTCTATACCTCTCATGTATGGAGGAGAAGTTGAGTGCGCAGGACCTTCGGTTCTCTACTGCTCACTGATGTAGATGACTTGCGCTGAAGAAGTAGTAGTTATTCCAACATGACCCTCGGGATCTGCCTAACCTCAAGTGGCTAAGGGACAAAACACTGTCTAAGCTTGACCAACAGAAACACTAGAGTTCATTAGACTATCACTGCCTCCCTAAACTTCTAACACCATAAAGTTTATTTAGACTATCACTGCCTCCCTAAACTTCTAACACCCTGAAGTTCATTAAGACTATCACTGCTTACCTAAACTTCTAACACCCTAACTCTACCAAGCCAACTATAAAACTGAGTTACCGCAACGACAGGACCCCGAGAGTAACCTCTGAAGAAACTGAAATTCCTTAAGGTACGGTGTTGTGAAAAACCGCAACAACTCTCAAAAAAAAAACACCTACACAGTCGCCGACAGCGAAACATTCCTCTGGAAGCCAAAGGGTAGCCCTCCGCATACTTGCGCGCTTGGATTGACTAAGAACCGATTCTTATGAGTGTCCGGATAGCGCTGAGGCAATGATTTAACAATAGTCCCTCTCCCTTGCCAAGAACATAGCATAACCCTCAGAAATGTTAGTCTGGTATGCAAACCCCCTCGAAACCAAAGTGAAGAGGTTATCAAACAGTCCAGGCTCAGAGAAACACCCATCAACTCTCACCACATCCGCACAGAGTGGCTGTGAAAGGTGTCCTCCAAATACGAGCCTCATGATCCGTAACCCTTACCATACGAATCAATGAAGGAACCCAATAGAGAAAAACCTCAACTGACTCGTAAACCGGAAGTCGGACTCCGGAAGAGGAGTTACCCGCTACCTCATACAGAAAAATGGTGCTAGCTTAAGTCATTCCCAAAAACTAAATGCCCGACTCGCCGAAACCAGACTACCCTACTTGATGTTTGAGAGACTGCTGGTTTGGTTGAATACAACATATCAAACATTACTTGGATTAACTAAGGTCCCTCCGGAGCCTGGAATGCGGAAGATAGAATGGACAAAGTCCACAATCCGTTATACTCCGGAGGAAAAAAAAAAAAAAAAAAAAAAAAAAAAAAAAAACACAACTAGCAAACAAGTCTCTCTTCAATGGTATCTATCCTCTGTCAGACCTGTCCGGCCACACCGGAACAGGAAAAAAGGAGAAAAGCCGAAACACCAACAAGAGCAGCACCCAAGAACCCGGAACCTATTACGCCTGGCTGCTCGATACCAAACGACATAAGATCCTATCATATCTGAGCCTACCGATCCGATTGCGCAACGATATACCAACAAGAAGATGATAAACTCCTGTGCAAGTCGTACTCGACTGCGCAACCCGCACTCCCCCCAGACGACATGATGTAACCCCTGCTGTCCGACCGCTGTCCACGTACTCATAAGAGCGAACTGTCTGTCACCAGTTCCGCAAAACCTGTAAGAGTTAGTCACTCGACTGCGGATACCCTCACTACCCAGTGACGATAACGTTACGCCTGAGCCGAATATACCTTGGCGATGAACGACCACACATGCGAGTCACTCCCAACTGTTGTGCCAAACATGTACCAACCAAGACGATGACCTAACCTTCAACCAGTCTCAATTTACTGCGGAACTCCGCACTCACCATTGACTATGACACGAGACCCGGACGACTACAATAGGCGAGCAACACCCCTAAAGAGCGAAGAAGTCGCAAAACGCGATCCGGCCCCTTTACCAATACGTAACCTAAACCGAGGACTGGAGTCCGGAGCAAGTGAGGGAAAGAAGTACTCCCAGACACGAAATCAAGGTCGAACCCACCTTGAAAAACCCTATAAGGACGGAACAGAAAATCAGCAGGAAAAAACTGAGAAAAAATAAGGAGAGAGAAAAGTCACTACGAGTAACCCACAGGAACACCTAGCGCCGACATTGTGCAGGTGGAGAACTAACTGTGCGGTACAGTGCTTTAATAACGGGTTACGAACTGCGGAACCAATGGGAGCCGCAGAAGGAATTACCAGCTACCCTAAGAAAAAGGGGCCGAGGGCACAAAAGGTGCTAATTACGATGCAGACGAACTGCGAACGGCCGTAGCCCCCCCAGCAATTACCGCGGCAAGCACGTTACGTCTCACACTCTTAAGGTATATAAATGGGAACGAAGAAGGAAGATTACTAACTACCCTATGAAAGGAGTGGGTGGTGACAACCGGTATCGATACAGTCAACGATGGCGCAGGTGAATCTCCAACTGGCGTAGCCTCCTCAAGAACTACGGAGGACACATTGCGTCTCAAAACAAGTAAGATGAAAATACGGAGTTGCGGAACCGCCTTGATGCATCATCATCAGCCGCCTGAGAACTACAGGACCCGTGGAAGGTGCTACGAAGGCAGCCCCTCCAAATTATTTCCTTTAACCCGGAGAGAGAGAGAGAGAGAGAGAGAGAGAGAGAGAGAGAGAGAGAGAGAGAATATTGAAATCATCTCCAAATTTCAGGACGAAACAATGAAACTAGCTCTACTGTGATATTGGTAATTAAAAACAGGATGAGCGAGAAGACTCCGAAGCGACATCCGAAGAATGAGCAGCTGAAGAAGGTTGTGTAAAGACATTATAAGTTTTAACAGAAAAACTGGGCGAGAGAAAACTAGACAGACTCTGTTCCCCATGATAATCTGAGAAACATTAGAAATCAGGAAATTATTCAAGACGTGGTCGTGAATACAGTCCGTATTGAAGCTACCGTAATTGACTTGCGTTAATTCGATTTTACGATGGGGTTTTAGTATGTTTACAAAATCGGAACTACATTGCAAATAAATAAGTCTTCCTATATCTCTCGCGCAGCTGGCGTAGGCAGCATCGTGCATCAGACAGAGATTGTAGGGTTTAAAATAGAATTTAGGCCACAGGCCGAATATTGGGAACTATGAGGTCATTCAGCGCTGAAGGGAAATTGACAGAAAAATGTTTGAAAAGGTGTAACACAATGAATCAACTGTTAGGAGAGGGTGGAAAAACAGCATTAGTGAAAAAAAAATGAAATCAGGAAAGAGAGAGAGAGAGAGAGAGAATGACAACCGTCTAACATCTCCACCGCCATAAATTTGCAAGAGAGAGAGAGAGAGAATTACAACCGTCTAACATCTCCACCTCCATAAATTTGCACCCTCTTCTAAGTTAAAAGGTATTATCTTAATGATAATATACTCGTATAACTGCGTACAGCTATGAACAACCGAACGAGAACTTGTTGCTAATACGATCGAATCCTATAGCAACATCACTTTATTGTATTGATCGGCGTGCGAAAGTAATCGAATCCGATAACAACGTCTGTTTATTGTATTCATCCGCGTGCGACGGTAATTACTGTATTCATGTTATAAATGTAGCTGAAGATGATAAGGCAAAATTACGTGCATCAGCAACCTGGATAGAGGTCCCAAGCTTTTGTATGAATTCAAACGCAGCCGTGGTAAAAGAAAAGTAATATCATGAAAGAGCTCGTTTACTGTTGTTTCACACCGATAAAGATTAATAAAGTGTAAGGTTCGTAATAGTACCTAGAAAACGAGTGAAAAACGAACGGAATCGCTAAATCTACGCATCTAAGCTGAGGGGAAAACTAGCTTCCAATGAGACGTAGTAGTCAAATTTTTGGCCTTAAATTACATCGTAAGACGAACAGCATGACTTCGTTTCATAAGTTAAGTATCCAGATACTCATTATGGTAACTAGGAACAAAAACATTATCCGAGACCAAGTGATATGGTTGAATCTGGAGCCAAGGAAATAGACTAGCCGGCATCATTGTCTGTCTAAGCCACGCCTCCTTACAACAGTGCTGTTTTGACAAGCTTGTGTAATTGTAATTTAATTGAAAAGTAATACATTACATATTTCAATTTAATTGAAAATTAATAAATTACATATTTTAAAGTAATTTACTTTATTAGGCCAAATATTAATTTCAGTTGTCACTGTAATTTGATAATACAACTGGTAATTCTTTTGTAACTGTAATTGACATAAGCACAATGTAATTACTGACGGCCATTAGTCTGTTAAACGTATGAAGACGTCATACAACGAATTCCTTATTGTATCTGACATATAATTATATACCACAAGATACCAGTATTGACTATGTTAAATGTCCAACATAGTTGAAAACACGTCTCCTTCAAGACGACAAACCTGGCCTAAGGAAGAGATGTTACGTTAGTTACTCTAGCCAATCACGACAAGAATGAGGTGGATACAGCGACGCAAACCCGTATTCGCCATCAGCTGATTCCAGAGCGTGAATGACTGCCGAGTTAGTATTTATACTACGCTAATATGATACATACAATACAATTAATGGTTTAGTCGGACAGAATCTGATCTAAATTCTGTTCGATTACATTCATATTGAATTATACTAAGATCGGATTCTCGTTCGTTTCAATTACCCCTGTACTGAATTATCTGTAGTCAGAATGACTGAGCCTAAAGCGTTAGCCACTATAAAAATCACTCTACTGTTATGTAGTGCAGCGAATACTTTTGGTTAGGCTAGGCTACTGTACATGCATACGATATATCATCGTGAACACTAGGCTAGCCGTAGTTAATTTTATTCGATTTCTTTACATAACGAATTATCGTACGTCGATATGCGTTGAACAGAGAATTAGTTGATATTAAAAATTACGCTATCGTATAAGTAGAGGAAAGTAACCTTAAAGACAAAGGATAAGTATTCAACCCTTCAGAACCCGACAGACCCGAAACCAGATCTGAACGGCCAACCATGGCCTAAAAGATTCTGACGCAAGGAACTCGAAGCAAGAAACACCCAAGAGGCTCTAAGGACACTGTCCCTCTATAAACTACTACTTATAATAGAAAAACCGACCGGAAGAAGACTGCACTTCTCTTCCTAAACACTATTTAGCCTATTATCGCTACTTGTCTGTATCTGACTAAATTTTCATCATCCTGAGAACTTACAAATCGAGGGGAGGGGAAATCTGCTGCCAACACTGCCTGCTCCGCGCCGGGGGGGCCGGCAGAACCTACCCACTCGGAGGCTTGCGGTTCTCCATTACCCCCAGCACCCGTTAGGGCTGGTTCTGGAACAGGCAGGGGGGCTGAAAAAGAACGATTAGAATTCACTATACTACTAGTACTACTATCTCTATTTTGGTTAAATTATTCGTCAGGCTAGAAATATGCTTAACATACTAGATGATAACCTGTCCACTAATTTCTGGAATAAATAATGTTTCGTTGTCTCCTGACCAAGACAAACATCTCTGACTAGTATTGCAGTAAACCTTCCTACACGAAATAACGAAAAGAACGTCGATCATGTGTGCGGGTACTCATCCTACGCTTGAAGGGCGTGCAGAGCCGATGAGCTCACACCAACATATCCAGCAGTAGAAGGCTCGATCGTCGAACTGTAGATGAAGTAGAAGCAGAGGCGTTTGCAGTCGGCGACAACGTTATTTTAGAGCCGATGAGCACCAACATATCCAGCAGTAGAAGGCTCGATCGTCGAGGCGTTTGTAGAAGGCGATGACGTTTATTTCCTAACTTATCCATAGCGAGTACAAAGTAGCTATCCAAAGTGAAACGGAAAAATTCGTAGTTTGTAACCAAGATGCGAAAACTCTTTGAGTGGGGTCGGGCTAAATGACCAAAAGTTCGCCTGATGTGGGACTGATCCGCACAGCAAGGCGAACAAAAAACAATTGAGGAATGAGGAGACAGGCCACTGGTGGCAGGTATTTGCGGCAGCGTTGCCAACGGTAACACAGGTAACTCATTTGACTAGATTTTACCTGCAGCGTTGGTAACACTGACAGTTAAAATTACCCACTTAGTGGGTAAATATGTGGGGATATAGTTCGGGCTGGTCAGTGACCAGGGCTAATTCAGGTGTTCAGGGAGTGTATTGCAATAAATAATTTATTGAAACGGTCCTAAAAATTACAGGTTATCCTTCTGACTTCTTTGACAGAATTACTAAAAAGGTCTTTTTAAAACAATATTCAGCAAGCCACGTTTATGTCCAAAGAAATAAACATTTGAACAAAAATCAGCCTTTAGATTTGAACTGACAATAACTTTAGGCACTTTGTACTCATA
>NC_061109.1:51889869-51937110 GCF_015104395.2 Macrobrachium nipponense
GTAAATATGCTTTCACTATTTTGTGTTTAGCTATATGTTCATAAGTTACTCATAAGTCATAACATTTAATTACTTTTAATTCCTGAACTTTAAATGGGTTTAAAGCAAACACGTCACTTCTCAGCTCTCCTAAATTCCAAAATATAAAGATTTAAATGCATGACTGTCTCTTCTTACCTTTTAATCCAAACGCATCACATCCAACAACGGCGCCAAAGCAGTCAGTCACCTTCCCTCTCAAATCGTAAACAGAACTTTCTTTAACAAATCCTCGTCTTCTATCGAGTGCTAATAAAATCCCAGGAATATCTGCCACTTGCTATTTTCATAAGAATCCAACAAACAAAAAAACTAATCTCATTTTCCTCCTCAATCCTTCACAGACAAAAAGAGTTCTTTAGTAATTCATTTTCTAACATAAGCAGCGCGTCAGACCTACTATACACAATTAAACAAGAGAACAACAAACAGTCGACGCTTCAGGGTACTTCCCTCACACTTACTCCCGTCGTCTGCTACTATGCTTGGTGAAGATTTCAAAGTTTCGAACACTCGGAAGTTCGAACTAACTGTTTTCAAATGTCCCAAGTAATCTTGTAGAACAAGGTGCATTTTTATAATTAATGGAAATTATGTGTACTACCAAAGTTTAATAAATAACCGATTTTTGCAAATAAACTTTCGGCCTTTGTGAAAGCATTCCCTGTAGAATGTCGGAACTAAAGACATTTGCTCAAGCTTACGTGGTACTCGAAACCTTCCATGCTTGTTTGCTCAAAATACGGTGTTCTTACCTACACATATTTTGCTGTAATAGGATTGCTTTTTTACTTATTTTAACTGGCAATTTGTGTACTTAAAACAGATATTTAGTTTTTTTATATATTAGGATTGTTGTTTAAGATTAGAGCCAAGTAGGGGAAAATGTAAACAAAAAATGTCCGTTTCTCTTAATTTAACATTTCATGATAAAATAGAACTTAAATTCTAAGAAAAAGACAGGAGAAGTACCACGGTTTCGCTTCAGTATGAATACTAGACGTAGATATAGAATTAAAAATGATGCAGTAATTGTCATTCTTACGAATATTAACAAAAAATGACAAACAACTATACTTTACAACCACTCCGTTCGAACACTTGTGCACGCCTCCTTTCTAAATCTAAAATATCAGCCATCTCAATGACAGTTCATTGCGATGGAGTTCTCTTTAGAAACATCGTCTTCCTTACGTATGTTAGGAGATGACTCAAAAATTGATGAAGAGAGTTTCAAAGCTATCCTTAGTGAAACTATCCAAGACCTAATGGGAAATGTGGATTTACCATCCACGGCCACAGGCCTAAGTGGTACGAATACAGCCTGTGATGGAGGTAGGTTAAGTTAAAGTACCAGAGATACCTATTGCTGTAAATATTTACATATGATCCAGAAATAGCTAATTTAATCATTAATTTCAAGATTAGTTCCATGTACCCTCAAACACATGGCTCATAGCCTAGGTAGTTATATTTTCCCTACCTGTAGGGTAAGTACCTAGGTTAGTACTTACTAGGCTAGCTAGGTAGGTAGTACCTAGTACCTAGTTGGTAGGTCTTTTAACCGGTATTTGAACCCTCACACTTTTACTGTTTGCAACCAATCGTTTGTGATGATCGCTGTTTATTGGAGTTTCTCCAGGTAATTCTAAGCCCTCATTCCGCGGTAAAGTATACGTAGTCTATGCCAGTTGACATTTTCCTACGTTATTTTACTTACTGATCAAGAATTTAAGGTATTATTTTACTTATGGACATTAATTGCTTTCAACATATAATATTGGTTTTTCTGTTGTATTAGCCTATGATGTGATTTGAATGATTTTAAGGTTTATTTCCATCGCAAATGAATACTTATCCTTCCACCACCCCTCCCCCTATAGATAACAATCTGGGGGAACCTCCTTGGGAAGCAAGGTTTTGGGTGGGGGAGACAAAGTAGGTTAAAACAGGGCAAAATGGAGGAAAAAGCCATAAATATAAAACTCAAACATATAAAAATGGACCTATCCCTGGAGCACTCACAGATTTGCGGGCCCACTCGACCGCTGACCGAAATCGGGGGAAGAACACCAAAACCAATATGGCGGCGATACCAAAACAACAACAAACAAAGTAAGGAGCGACTACATATCCGCGACGATCGATTTGTGTGTGCTGTCAGTAAGGCCATGACGGAACGGCGCTTCGCGCCTTATCCGCATATTTAAAGATTCTTGGCAAGCCCGACATGTTCTGGTAAGAGGTAATGTTGCGCTGCGCGCGCTAGCCACAGGGGTTACAGTAAGGCTACTTAGTGTGGCGGATGGATTTGGGTGTCGCGTCGCTTACACTGAAGTCCTTTCGTCCCTACAGAGCGATCACATCTAAAGGCGTTTCTGTTGTAGTCGATCCGACAAATAGCTCCACAACACTCGCATTTTTTTGCTTTAGAATTAAATTATGTCTTTGAGCATATTCAGTCACAACTTCTTTACCACCACTAGACAAATAATGATAATATTCACCGTAACCCACATTGCACTGCAAACAATCGGTAGGAAATTGAAGGTCTGTCAAAATTAATGCCAGAAGGGCCAGCCACTACCTCTGCCATACCTACAGGAAGACAAAATGCCGGTTTTTGCTTCATTATTCGAGTATTCAGTCAAACAAGAATACCACTGGACACTGGACAGGTAACTTTATTACTCCGCAGAAATGCTAGTGAAACTTAGTTTTCAACTAAAGTCGTTCGTAATTAGTTATGAAACCCATGACTTCACAACGATGTCACACCTCTCAGCCAATAGTGAGTAACTGGAACTGCTTTTGTTTGCGTAAGAAAGTAAGTTAGAGGGCTCATAAAAGTAAACATTACCGTAGAGGAAACACCTCTCCCAACTTAGGAAAAAAGTTCGAGGTAAAAACTTTATATATATATATATATATATATATATCATATATATATATATATATATATATTATATATATATATCTATATATATATATATATATATAATATATATATATATATACTATATCTATTATCTATATCTATATCTATATCTATATCTATATCTATATCTATATATATATATATATATATATATATATATATATATATATATACACACACATACGTACATACATACACAGTAGGTCCCCGGGTTACGACGGCTCCGGCTTACGACGTTCCGAGGCTACGACGCTTTTTCTTAAATATTCATTGAAAAATCCGCCCTGGGTTACGACATTTGTTCCGACGTTACGACGCTAACGCTTCCGACACTCCGAGTTTAACGCCGAAATTTTACAAAACGCATACTATGATTAAAGTCCTTTATAGTTTAGCACAGTATGATAATAAAAATAAGTTTCTGGTTAGATTACAACAAAAATTTTGAGTTGTTCCGATACATAATACAAACCCTCGGTCCTTTAACAATAGGAAGGTAACTAGCGGCAGCTGGGACGGTCGTAAGCTTCGAAAACAAGGGAGAACGGTAGTTAACTGCTTGTCCGATCGTGCGCGCGCCCCGCACGCCCGAGAGGTGAAGAATCACTTTTGCTTTCGGCCGCGGGTGTGAAGGACGTGTTTTTCGTCATCGCTCTGCCCGCTTCATCGTCGTATGCTTTGTTTATATTGTGTTTTCTACCAATGGTTTGTTTGACTTGAAAATGAAACTGTAAGTACACTGTTTTCATTTTCATTACTTAATTTATGAATCAACATGGAGCTATCGCCGTAGATGCGGCGATTTCCGCTCTTTTCATGAAATTGACTTGAATTATGTCTCGGTGCCGAGGGCGGGCGCACTCGCTCCGAGTCATGTATTTTGGGCGAAAGTGTGTAATTGAAAGATGTAAGTACTCTTTTTCATTATATTTTTGCCCTGTGCGTTCGTTGCCGAGAGCGTGATTGCGCTCGGCACGAGCTTCTTATTTGTATGAATAGAATGCAATGAAAGTGGATTCGCAATGCAGTATTCTTTTCATTTTCATTTATTAATTGCATCAAATTTAATTTTGGATCAATTTCCGCTCTTACCCGGGAATTATTAATCCTTACGATTTATTTATGTGAAAGTGAAAATCGCAAGTGCAGTATTCTGTTTCATTTTCATATATATTTTATGATAGCATCATTTTTATACATTCAACTTCCCTGCCAGATATATACTTAGCTATAGACTCCGTCGTCTCCGACAGAATTTCAAATTTCGCGGCACACGCTACCGGTAGGTCAGGTGATCTACCGCCCTCCCGCCCTGGGTGGCAGGACTAGGAACCATTCCCGTTTTTCTAATCAGAATTCTTCTGTCGTCCGAGCCATCAACATTGTTGTTGGTTCCACTCGATTGGTTTTTCTTTTTTCACCGGCAATTGATCTTCTTGACCGACTTTGGGTGACGTATCTGGATTGTTGGAATTGGCATATACGCTTTTTGTTGGACTGTTTTGTGGACTTTGATTTTGGATTTTTCTTTAAAAATGTCTGACTCTGGAATGGTTGTGAGACGTTGTGTGAATGTAGGCTGTAAGGTGAGGTTGCCGAAAGCTTCGGTAGACCCTCACACTGTATGCAAGGGTTGCAGGGAGTATGAATGTTCTTTTACTAATACTTGCAAGGAATGTGAGAATTTGAGTGAGAACGAATGGAAGAATCTAACTAATTAATTAAAAAGGAGTTAGAGAGAAAGAGTGAGGAAGGCTTCTTACAGAAGTTTAAGTAGTTCGAGATCTGAACTAATTCCTAGCTTGGGATCTTCCCCAAGGGTTAAGTATTGCTACTTCTCCTTCCATTGCAGCCCTTCTCCTATTGCAGAACCTGTAGATTCAGCGAAAGAACTTGCGGATCTAAAAGCAGCCTTCAAGTTGATGGAAAACAAAATGGCTGCCATACAACGGTAATGGCTTAGTGGAATTATTATTTCATGTCTCTCGGCACGAGTCATGATATGAGTGTCCCCAGTGTAGTGGGAGGGCATCTGGGTCGGCTCAGCAACGCTCCTAGGTCTAGACCTCTTCCAAGCTCACATGCCCAGAGGAGAAGGAATGTCGAAAACCGAAAGGAGGTTGTGGAGAATCCCCACCGATCAGGTGTCCCTTCGGCGGTTTCTGTGACACAGACTGCCAAGGATCGCTATTGTAAAAAGCGGTCCTGCATGGTGGAATGATAGAATCGCTGGGATTACTCGTCAACCTCGAGAAGTCGCAGCTGATCCCCAGCCAGAGCTTGGTCTATCTGGGGATTCAGATGGATTCTCGGGGTTTTCGAGTATATCCTTCGCGAGAAAGAATCACTCGAGGTTTGTCGAAAATCTCGAGCTTCTTAGAGAGAAAGAACAGTTCAGCGAGGGATTATCTGAGCCTTTTAGGGACCCTGTCCTCACTAGAAAATTCTTCTCTCTGGGGGGGAGGCTTCACCTTTGCCCTCTTCAGTTTTTCCTGAAAGGGTGTGGAGTTGGAAGACGGGACAACTCTCGACATCTTCCAACTTCCACAAGAAGTAAAAGATCATTTGAAGTGGTGGATCCTTCCTCTTCAAAAGAACGAAGGCGTATCGCTTGCCCTGCAGAACCCAGACCAAGTGTTATATGCCGACGCTTCGGAGTCGGGATGGGAGCGACGCTAGGAGCGAGGGAGGTGTCAGGCACCTGGACAAAGGAACAGGTGTCCTGGCACATCAATTGCAAGGAACTAGTGGCCATACACCTAGCCTTAAAGTTCTTCGAGAGAGAGAGTCAGAGGCGGAGTGATACAGATAAACTCGGACAACACCACGGCTCTGGCTTACATACGCAAGCAAGGAGGCACGCACTCTTTCTCCCTCTATCAGTTAACAAAGACACCTGTTTTAACCTGGACGGCAACGGAAAGAGGCATAACTCTCCTCACAAGATTTGTTCAAGGGATCAAGAATGTGAGAGCGGACAGACTGAGCAGGAGGAATCAGGTCCTTCCCACAGAATGGACTCTACACGAAGAAGTGTGTCGAAGTCTTTGGTCCCTGTGGGGGAGACCTCACATAGACCTGTTTGCGACGTTCCTCTCCAAAAGAATAGAGATATTTTGCTCTCTAGTGGAAGATCCGAGAGCCTTCGCAATAGACGCATTTCTCCTGGATTGGTCGGGTGTGGACGCATACGCCTTTCCCCCGTTCAAGATCCTGGGGAAGTAAGTGCTCAGGAAGTTCGTAGCTTCGAAGAACACGAAGTTGACACTAATAGCCCCATTTTTGGCAGCCCAGAATGGTTCACGGAGGTACTGGAGTGGATAGTTTTTTTGGTGGACTTCCCCAGATCTCTTCCAAACAGACCAGATCTACTCAGACAACCCCACTTCGAGAGGTTTCATCTCAACCTCCCAGGTCTCGCTCTGACTGCCTTTCGACTATCGAAAGACTTGTCAGAGCGAGGGGCTTTTCTCGCAAGGCTGCGGGCTCTATCGCTAGAGCCCACAGAGCTTCGACGAGAAAGAGTATACTAATCAAAGTGGGAAGTCTTTAGGAGGTGGTGTAAGAGTCAGAAGCTGTCCTCCTCCAGTACCTCTATAGTGAATATTGCCGATTTCCTCCTCTTTCTGAGAGAGGAATCACACCTATCTGTCTCAACAATAAAGGGATACAGAAGCATGCTGTCTTCAGTATTTAGGAGCGAGGGCTAGATATTGCTAGCAACAAAGATCTACACGATCTGATTAGATCCTTTGAGACTTCAAAGGCAGCTACTCCTAGAACACCTAGTTGGAATCTAGACGTGGTCCTGAAATTCCTTTCATCGGATAAATTCGAGCCTTTACATCTGGCTTCCTTCCGCGACGTCACTAGGAAATGCTTGTTCCTGGTGTCTCTCGCTACAGCCAAGAGGACGAGCGAATTGCACGCTCTGGATTCCACAGTGGGTTCAAAGGAGATGCTGCCATCTGTTTCTTTCCAGACAATGTTTCTGGCAAAGAAACGAAAAAACCCGTCAAAACCTTGGCCCAGAAGTTTTGAGGTAAAAGGCCTATCTAACCTCGTAGGCAGAGAGATAGAGAGGTCTCTCCTTGTCCAGTGAGAGCTCTTAAATATTATTTAGAGAGGAAGAGACAGATGGGAGCTTGTCAACAAGGTCTTTGGTGTGCGGTGAAGAACCCCAAAAGACTCATGTCCAAGAACGCCTTGGCTTTCTTTGTGAGAAGCGTTATTACGGACGCTCACAAAGAACTGCTCGGAGGAATCCTTCGTCTTCTAAGGTCAAGACCCATGAGGTGAGAGCAGTAGCAAACGTCTTTGGCGTTCCAAAAGAATATGTCTCTGGAAAAAATATCCATGAGACTACATATTGGAGGTGCAATTCAGTGTTTGCATCTCATTATCTGAAGGATTGTGAGAGTGACCTATGAGAAGTGCTTCTCTCTAGGTCCATTTGTATCAGCAGATACAGTGCTGGGTCTTGGAGCAAAGACTGATCCTTAAAATATTTGATTTTATCGTACATAACCCTTGTCAGATATGTGCTTGGTTTTCTATTAGCAAGCTCACGGATGTCGCACGGGCGCATAGTGTCATTGCTGGTAGGGGATCAGGGATATGTATGGCTAGTCGGGGAGTACAAAATTTTTTTTTGTATATTTTGTATAAATGAACATGTAATTATGTTTCGAGTTTTTTGGGTTGTTTGTAAGGAGTTCGGGGATAACTCCTTGCAATCTTAGAACTAACATGGATGTTAGGATCAGGTGATCGGGATCGGTGTTGTGCCCCTTGAACAAGGTGTATTGTCATGTTAGTGGAATAGCACCCCAATGACAAAGGCCTTTAGGCTCTGCCAAGTAAGTGGATAAGACCCCATTGGCAGACCACAAGAAGAAAACTCTTAGCCATAGATCAATATCTCGCTGAGGCTCTTGAGGCTAAGCAGACTCCAAGGCAGTAGCCGCAAAGTCTTCAGCCTAATAAGGTAGGAACCCAAGGTTTATTAATACCTACAACATATGTTGTTTACCTGTCTATTTCAGTAGTTAGCTGTCTCTTACCCACCACCATGGGTGCTAATCAGCTAAGTATATATCTTGGCAGGAAGTTGAATGTATAAAATGATCTTGTCATGTTACAATAAAGTTTTATACATACTTACCTGACAGATATATACGATTAATGGCCCACCCAGCCTCCCCGCAGGAGACAGGTGGAAGAGAAGAATTCTGATTAGAAAACGGGAATGGTTCCTAGTCCTGCCACCCAGGGCAGGGCGGTAGATCACCTGACCTACCGGTAGCGTGTGCCGCGAAATTTGAAATTCTGTCGGTAGACGCGGAGTCTATAGCTAAGTATATATCTGTCAGGTAAGTATGTATAAAACTTTATTGTAACATGACAATATCATATTAATATGGATCAAGTTTCCGCTCTTACCCGGGAATTGATCTTTCCCCCTTTAAGTTCTATGAAGTGAATCGCAAGTGCAGTATATTCTGTTTCATTTTCATATTACTTTTCACTGCTGTGCGGGGGTAGGGGAAGCGAAGGTCTGCCAGGAAGTCGTCGGAAAGCTCTCCCGCGACTCCCTTGGTATCCGATTCTTCGTCTTCTTTCCTGCCCCCCGCTCAGCTTCTTCGTTGTATTTTGTATTTGGGGTCTTCCTTGGTTGCGTTCGGGGGTGGGGCATGTCTCCCCCCCGTGCGTGAGGGAACCCCTCTTACTAATCTGTCTGTGCTACCGCAGGTGCTACATCCGTGGGAGATACGACCTTGGACAGGTATGGACCACTGCGGCTGCAGGGCGTGCCTAGCATCCACGATCTGCTGCAGCGTCTAGCGAGGTCTGGGGCGGTGACCTTGGAGCGGTCTCCACTACAAACCTTCACGGCCGCCTTATGCTGCTCCCTCCCCCCGCTGGTCTACACTCCCATGCTGTGTCGGTGGAGCCGTCTGCCGCTACTAGGGGGCCGGTCGCCGCCGTACCGAGGAGGGGTATGCCGCCGCCGCCGCCTGTGTTTTCTTCGTGTTGCCTTGCCCCAGACTTCCGCTGTCCCAGCAGGCTCGCCCCTTGGACCGGCCGCCAGTAACCAAGGTTCCCGCTGGCTGCCAATGATTCTACGAAGGCGATGGCTGGGCCTGCCATACCTGTCGCTGATGTGGTTCCCGCTACTGGCTTGGCTGTCCCTTCTGTGTTTACCGCTGCCGCTGTTCCTGCCGCTCCTGAGCTGGTTGCTGTTCCTGTCGCTCCTGGTTCCTGCGCCTGTCCATGCTGGTCCTGCCCATGGTGTGTCTTCCCCAGTCCCAGGTCCTTCCGGACAGGTGCAGTCGGGCCGTGTTGCTTCGGCAATAGGCCCGACTCCGGCCTGGATGGAGGACCTGACGACTGGTCCTGCGTGAGCTGACGAAGAAGAGGAAGGTGTCATCTTCGTCTTCGTCTGCTGCTGCCTCTTCCCCTTAGACTTCTAAGGCCCCAATAAGCCGAAGAAGAAGAAGGCTGCCTCCCCCCCCCCCCCCCTAAGAAGTCTCCTTCGGGAACTTCTAAGGGCCGTCCCACCTCGGTGGGACGGGGGGTCCTTTCTGCTGGTCCTCCTGCTCCTTCGGGAGCGGGGGCCCGTCTCCCCTTCCTTAAGAAGAGATAGACAGGGACCAGAGGGAGGTATCGGTTAGCACTGGTACTATCCTCGCCTGGTGCTAGCGGCGATGCCGCTACGCCCGAGGTCCGGCTCGGTCTCCTCGTTCGCGTGGGAGATCCCGAGTGTACGCTCTCCCTCGGGAGACCGTGCAGCCAAAGTTTCGGCGCCAGAGTTCGCTCGGCGCCAAGACCGCGCACGGAGCAGAAGGCTGGCGAGAACCGCTCAGGTGACTCTCGCCAGGCCAGCGGTCCGCTCTCGCAGCGACCAGCTGGTAACCGTGGTTTTCCCCCTAAGAAGACTCCTTCGGGGAACTTCGAAGGGCTCGTCTCACTCCGGTGTGGGACGGGGGGGTTTCTTCTGCTGGTCCTCCTGTTCCTTCGGGAACGGGGCCCGTCTCCTCTTCTGAGAAGAAGAAGAAGACGGGGACCAAGGGTGTGCTGGCTACCGCTGGTACACCCTCGCCTGGTCTTGGCAGCTCTGCTGCTAAGCCAGGTACCGGCTCGGTTTCTCGTCCGCGAGAAGTTCCGAGTGTACGGTCTCCTTCGGGTGACCGTGCAGCCAAAGTTAAGACGCCTGAGTTCGCTCAGCGTCATGAACGAGGCACGGAGCAGAAGACTGTCGAAGCCGCTCAGGTGACTCTGGCCCAGGCCAGCGGCCGCTCTCGTAGCGACCAGCCGGTACCTCGTGTGGACGTGACAGTCTCTGACCGACCACGGGTTGAGGCTGGAAGAGGTCCCCCAGGTCCCCTCGACCGACGGTACCAGCCTCGGCTGGTACCAGCAGTTTGACGTGGCCGCGAGGACGCTCACCGGTCTCACCGCGAAAGTGAGCTCTGCAGGTCACCTGACCGCCGCTCCCACAGGGACCGGGCGGTATACGGTAACCAGCAGCAGCTCGTCTGACGCACGGGGACCGGGGTCGACGTGCTCAGTCGAGCCGCTCGCCACAGGTGAGCGGCACGGCCAGGCCTGCAGATCGATCCCCACCGCGGGTTGGTGATCGGCTGCAGCCCCCCACGTACGCTGGTCCTGCCAGCGAGCCGGGGAGCGTCAGGTCTGTCTCTCCACTACCTTCAATTTCCTCGGGGCACGCCGGGAAGAGTGAGGTAGCTAGGAGTGATCGTGAGAGGTTCGCCGCTCCCGATCCCGTCACGACGCCGCACGTGCCACGTATGGTCTTAGGACCAGCCAGGACGTACGCGCAAGTGATTTGGAGGCGACCGTCAGGGGGGGGGAGGGGTAGCGTCAGTTCTGTCTCTCCAATACCTTCAACTTCCTCGGCATACGCCGGGAAGAGCGAGGTATATAGGAGGAGTGATCGTGAGAGATGCGCCGCTCACGATCCCGTCACGACGCCGCACGTGCCAGGTATGGTCTTAGGACCAGCCCAGGACGTACGCGCAAGTGATTGGAGGCAACCGTCAGGGATCTGTTGCTGGTCTTCTTCTGAAGGAGGAGGGTCTTGGGAGCTGCTCTTGTTGGAGGGACTGGACGGTCCTACTCCTCAGACGCTGTAACTTCCGAGATTCAGAGTAACTTTGCCAGGTTATTGCACTGATTCGTCAGCACAACGACCTGGGGGAAGGATCGCCGCTCCCACACCGCAGAAGCCCATGTCTCTGCTCGAGTCGTTTTGGGGTCGGAGAGGAACCCAAACTGACGGTGGGTTTGCCGCGATCGGAGCTTGCCGATTCTGTCTTGAACCAGTCTCTCTCGTCTCCGGACAAGAAGCTCTCTCAGTTCTGCCGGTCGATCAAGCTACTTCCACCTCCTCTACTGCGACAGCGGCGTTTCTACGTGTCTTCGGACACCGTATTTAAATACTCCTTCGGTCCTCCTGAGAGGTTTCGACCTCGACGAGGACTGGAATGAGTCGGGAGGCAAAACTGTTCCGAGGAACAGAAGCCTACTCGGAGCCAGCGATAGCCGATGAAGAGCAAGAGCTGGGATGCTGGGCTGGAACATAGAATAGCCCTAAATACCAAACTAAGAGAAATGGTAAGGGGCAACCTAGCTAAAACTCGATGTAAAAAACGAATGAACGTGATATAGTAAGCCCGTAAGTATAAGAAGTCCCAGTATGGAGGGACCGGGAATCTTAACGAGGCAGCATGGCGCCGCCACGAGACAACCGGGAAACCGTATATGACCTATTAGAAGGAAAATACTGGTTCCTGGAAGATAAAAATACAGTAAAACATTACTTATGAGGCACTTAACTTAGCCGTTGCGATGGCAGAACGTTCCATGATAGATGGTGGGATAAATCCTCGTGAAAATAGCACAAGCAAAAAATGCGTCCGAACGCTGGCGCTAATAATTAAGGATGACCGCTAGGGGCGCTGCTGTCCGTGGCGTCCTCTAGTAGTAGTAGTAGCGGCTGCATCGCCCGTTGGTATCGGCTCTCTCTTGTGGAGATTCTGATTGGAAGGTCTAATTGGTGAATGTCTCGTGGTAGTGTTCCCACTCGCCCCTATTACCATACCGACACTTCTTTTTAAGAGTGAGCGAGTCAGTTTTACTGACATTTTCTTAATTTTGTTTTTCTCTGGTAATTTTAGATTAATTTTACCTAGAAAGAATGATATTAAGGATCCCTTCATAGGCCGACACGAGCTGAGCCCAGAAAAATATATATTATATATATATATAAAATATATATATTATGTATTATGTATATATTATATATATATATATATATATATATATATATATATATATATATATATATATATATATATATATATATATATATATACGTATATACATATACATATATACATATACATATACATATACATATATACATACACATACACACCCATACATACAGTGTTCCCCCCGTATTCGCGGGGGATGCGTACAGACCCCCCCGTGAATAGTTAGAATCCGCGATTGTTTTGGAACCCCTATAAAAGCGCTAAAAGCAGCCTATTTTGTTGGTTAAAACAAATTAAGAAAAAACCACTAAAAATTTTCATACTTGGTTTTTTAATAGTTTTATCACAAAAAGTGCATTTTATGATAAAATTGATCACAAAAAACCAGGAATTTGTGATATTTCTCATAGAAAAATACCGCGAATGCGCGAATTTTCCGCTAATAATGCGGGGAGACGTTCCCGAGAGAAATCCGCGAATGTGTGAGTCCGCGAATCCGGAGAACGCAAATACTGTATATACAGTAGTACCTCGAGATACGAAATTAATCCGTTCCGAGGTGCCCTTTGTATCATGAGGTTTTCGTATCTTGGACCACATTTTACATGTAAATGTTAATCCGTTCCAAGCCCTCCAAAAACACCCCATTAAATTTCATAATAAAGCTAAATTGACCTATAAACAATGAAATACTACAACAATTTGGACCATTCAATACCTAAATTAAGACTAAAAATGCAAAAACCTGTAATAAAGTATATACTATTAGTGTACAGAATATTATTACTGTAACGTAAATGTGGAAGCTTACCTTTCGAGTAAGGCTACGTACATACGTAACTATCCAAGGAAGATTGCTTCTGCCTACGTACTTTTTCACAATGTTCCTGTGTGAGCCTTTTCGGGGGGTGTCTTCTACAATGATTACACTTATGAAAAGCGGCTTTAATTTCTGCCATTTTTTTTTTTTTTTTTTTTATGTAATATGTACGTACGTACACTTTAAAAAAATATACGTACATACTACAATGTAACTATCCAAGGAAGACTGCTTCTGCCTACGTACTTTTTCACAATGTTCCTATGTGAGCCTTTTCGGGGGGGTGTCTTCTACAAATGATTGCACTTTATGAAAAGCTGCTTTAATTTCTGCCGTTTTCTTCTTCTTTTTTTGATTTTTAACTTTTTTTTACTTTTTTACTTTATGTAGTTTTTTTTTTTTTTTTTTCAGAATTTCAACTTTCTTTTTTTGCACTTCATGACTCTGTTGGCCCTGGTATCCATCAAAACCCTGTTCAACCAAATGCTCTCTTTGCAACTGATTTGGGTACTGAATGTTCGGCTGCTGACTTTCACATAAAACTGAAGTGCCTGATTATACGTACACTGCATACTGGTATGCATGTTGTAAATGATTGGTCTACACCCTCTGTTCAGCAGGGAGTGGAGGATTCTACCAACCTTGCAAAGTTTCCAGTATCCCATGAGAGAGACTTGATCACTTATCCCCATGTGAGAGACTTGGTCACTTTTTTTTTTAAATATTACGTTACACATTAACGATCCCGAAAACGAATTACCGTATGCGTACTATAACAATGCTGGAGTGTTCCAAAAAAATAAGCTGGGTACAACCATGAATCAGCCTTTATTCTTTTCTGACTAAGGGAAACAACCGAGTGGACTAGGTGGATCCAGTCTTGCCCGATTGTTGATCCACCCTCTGAAAAAGTACATTTAACACGTCTGACACGGAGATGGGCCCCAATCATGAGTCATCAGTGGTGGGAGCAACACATCAAGACCTCTACTCTCATTTCTAAGTATATGCAAAAGTACTTTTTCAGAGGGTGGATCAACAAGCGGGCAAGACTGGATCAGCTAGTCCACTCGGTTGTTTCCCTTCGTCAGAAAAAAATAAAGGCTGATTCATGGTTGTACCCAGGCTTATTTTTTTGGAACACTCCAGTTACCTCCCTCTAATTTAATTTTTATTGGGTATATCACATGAAAACTGTACTTCTTCTCAATACATAACCTTCGCTAATGTTCATTAACAGAGAAAAAAAAATCAAATTATGGAAACGCATGAAACTTTTCTAAGTTGATTTTTGATGTTCACCATGTCACAATAGGTAGCTCTTGTTATATTCGTATGTTTGTTTCCACTGTACTTACTCCTTCCCATCGCACAATGTAACAATTTTCGGCTACTTTTGCAGTAACGCCACTTACTGAGCAAGGTCCTCCAATGAGAACGTAGTACTATCGTACACAAAAGTTTGTTGTTTTTTCTGTAGATCTAAGACCGTATACCTTGGCGAACTAGACTGTGGCAGTTAACATTTTTTCTGTAGAATTTTACCTCCGGAACAAAAATTTAAAGTAATATTTTTTTTGGCTGGCTGTATTAACCTGTAATTTACCTTTGAATTCTACCCTACAGGAAGGGGGGCTGATGGGAATGCGGGGTTTTGGTTGGGGTAAAACACTTCGGATAATTATGCCTTACAACTCCGTATGGTAAGGGAGACCGATGGGAAAGCGGCGTTATGGGTGGCATAAAACACTTGGAGGAAGGTTTTGCTGTGTTATTGTGTTATTTCCTCTTATTTATGACGTTTGAAACACGAAATACAAGCTGAAATAAAGCGATAAATAAACCGATAATGGAGCTGTTACATAGCCGAAATCCACCTGTTATTACTTCTGTTATGACGCTGAATCCTACTAATGTGCCAATCCTATTGTGCATACGCAATGTTATAGGGGAGCTTTTGTACTGTCATGTAGTCTTCAAAGGTAAATTACGGTTTAATTACAGTTGGCCGAATAAATATTACTTTAAATTCTTGTTCAGTAAGTAAAATAATATAGGAAAATGTCAATAGCCATAGTCTACTTCACCGCGGAATGCGGGCTTAGAATTACCGTTTGTTCCCTTAGCCATCCAGAGAGCGAACATGAATCCGTTGACTATGAAACACCAAAGCAGTTGAACAAGTAACTAATGGAAGAAGTAACAGCTGTCACACCATAAGAGTGTATAGGAACAGGAAGGAAGAGTGGGAAGCAGGTATTTTTCTTGAGCATAGAGTAAAGTCTCCAAATTTTATATGTATTCTAAAATCATTAAGAAAGTGATCATAGAGTTTTTGTTGTTGACGACACTGAGTTTGAGTGTAAAATATGCAGTTAAGAAAATATGAGAATAAAAGTGCTTAGGAGTCAGTATTATTGAATTAGTATTTCCTATAGATTATCGCATCTATCAACAGACATGGCTGTCCACAAGACCGATACAAAACATTTCTGCAACAGTGTTTACTGTTGTGTTCTGTAAGCTGCAAGCCAGCTCTTATGAAAAAAACTAACATTTATTACAGCAAATTAGCAAAATTTTCAGTTCATGTGCTATTGAAGTTTCAACCACAAACTGCAGCTGTGCATCCTCAATGTAAACACTCATAGATATGTTATATTTATTTAGTTATATTGCCTGGTTGGGACAACATCCATAGTGAAGGTGGGTGTGATGTAGGTGATGGCAACCGAATGCCAGTTTTTAGACATTACAAGTTATGGCTAATTTTTTTTTTTAATTTTTTTTTTTAAAATACTAGCACACAATAAAAGATTCAGATACATTCACCAATGTAATAAGTTCATATTCAGTAAAAAGAGAGAAAGAAAGCAGAGAAAAAATATTAATAATAGCACAGAGATAAATACAAATAATTGACAGGAGAGAGAAAGAGAGAGAGAACACTGTTGCTGAAATGTTTTATATCAATCTTGTGGACAGTCATGTCTGTTGGTAAGATACGATAATCTATAGGAAATAACAAATCATGAATACTGACTCCTAAGCACTTTTATTTCTCATATTATTTCGGATATTTCTTTAAGGCTGCGTTCCCGTCGTTTCTCCACTTCTGACATCACGTTGAACGAAGTTTGATCGTATGGACACAGCCTAACTGCACCTTTTGCACTCAAACCCAGTATTGTCAACAACAAAAACTTAACTATCACTTTCTTAACGACATTAGAATATGGGAACTACTCTATGTTCAAGAAAAATACTACCTGCTTCCCACTCCTTCCTGTTCCCATATGCCCTTTTGGTGCGACATCTGTTGGGTCTTCCATTTGATACTTGTTCAACTGCTTTGTTGTTTCATAGTCACTTTCTGGATGGGTAAGGGAATAGACTTTTGTGCCATCGATAGTACCTACAATAAATGCAATACTATTTTATACTAGTTTTTGGCAGGTTACAACTGATGAGTTTTAAGATAACAACCTGTTTACGCATGCATTCCACTCTTGAGCCATCCTTATCTCAGTCGACCTGACTAAGTTTCACTTTGAAATGGCCAATCAGAATCCAGATTTATTTTTATCAGTAGTTTTCTTTCCCTTTTCCTTTGGAGTTGGTGGTGAATGCAGTTCAAATTGTAATTGAAGTTTGTTTCCTAGTCATGGCTGGCACTTGTAATAGTGTAATGTGGCTGAAGACTAGGTAATTAATCTTTTTTTTTTTTTTTTTTTGGCAATAATTCAGAAGCTCTGCACTTTTTAAGAAACCACGGTGTGCTTTGAAAGAAAGTGTCTTAAGTGTTCCAAGGCTTGTACTTTAGGTTCTGATTGACATTATTGGCAATGTCACTCCAAAACTCAAAAGCCCAAAACTAAAAAGTATGTTGTGTGCAACATTCAACTCCGTCTAATAAGGTAAGACAATAGCAGCCATCCCCCTCCCCCCCTTCATAGCTAATACAGCAAAATTGTAACCAGAAAACACCCCTAGGTTACGTTAGCTTGGAATTTTTATGTTCTTTTTGTGTCCTGCTGTTTCCTACACAGCATCCTGACTTATAAGGTGAGACAATACCACCACTTCTCATCTCCCTCCATAGCTCATACAGCAAAATTGTAAACAGTAAACACCCCTAGGTTATGCTAGGTTGGTATTTCTGGGCTCAGCTCGTGTCGGCCTATGAAAGTATCCTTAATATCATTCTTTCTAGGTAACAAATTAAGGCTCCTAAAATTAACCCAAGAGAAAAAACAAAATTCAAGAAAATGATCCAGTAAAACTGGACTCGCTCACTCTTAAAAAGAAGTGTCGGTATGAAATAGGGGCGAGTGTGGAACACTACCACGAGACAGACACCAATTAGAACTTCCTATCAGAATCCCTCCAAGAGAGAGCTGATACTAACGGGCGATGCAGCCTCTACTACTACTACTAGAGGACGCCACGGACAGCAGCGCCCCTAGCGGACATCCTTAATTTTTAGCGCTAGCAACAAGTCGCCATTTTTCTTGTGCTGTGCCTTTTTGGGATTTTTCCTTGTAATCCACGATGGAACGCTCTGCAATTGCCACGGCTAAGTTAAGTAACTCATAAGTAATATTTTACCACAGTTTTATCTTCCGGGTACCAGTATTTTCCTCTTAATAGGTCATATACGGTTCCCCGGTTGTCTCGGGGCGGCCATGCTGCCTCGTAAGAATTCCCGGTCCTCCATACTGGGACTTCTTATTCTTATGGGCTTACTTTATCACGTTCATTGTTTTACATCGAGTTTTAGATAGTTTAGCCCTCCTACCATTCTCTTAGCTTGGTATTTAGGGCTATTATTTTATTCTGTCCCAGCATCCCGGCTCTTGCTCTACATCGGCGATATCGCTGGCTCCGAGTAGGCCTCTGTTTCTTGGAACAGTCTGCCTCCTCCTGGGCTTCTTTCTCTTTTACTAAAAGTGTCTCTTCCGCCTTTTTCGATGTATATATTTATTTTATTTAGGGTGTTAGGCTAGCCTAGGTGCTTGTTCCTTGTATTGGTACAGCTTGGTTCACGTGGCCCTCTCACGGTTGTGTTGCTCGCGGCCTAGGCCTCTTGCGGTCACGTGTTCCTTAGCACCTTACCCTGCCCCTACCCTCCCTTTCTGGTATAGGGAGGAGCTGGGGGACCCCTTGGTTGTTATAACAACCTCAGTCGCCTTCTCTCTTCCTCTCGGAGGTGACCAAGGGTTCCTTCCAGCGGGGGTGGGGGGGATAGGGCGACCACTCATGAGGTACCGGGTCTCCATGCGGGTAGTTGGTGAGGCGGGGAGGAGTAGGCCATCCCTCCCCCCTTTTTCTCGCTCCCGCCGTGTTTCGCCGAGACCTTCCTCCCCCCCTCCCCAGTTGCTTAGCCACCTCCCTTGCTATACGAAAGGAGCCTTCCGTCGCAGCCGGGGCACCTTTGTTTTATAGGTTACTGGCTCCGCTAGCGGGCGCGGGTGGGTACTACGAGTGGTCGGTTGCTTGCCTACTATATCCTTATATCTTCCCCCTCCCCCTGCTACCGGAAGGGAGCTTACTCCTTACCTACGCACTTATAGTAGACGGGCGGAGAGAGGTTGTTTTATTTATTTTTTATTTTTTAGGATACCCTAATTGTACGTTATTTTACAATGAATTGTGTATTATTATTATTTTATCACCATCCCCCGCCTTTTTTCCGTCGTGGTTTCCATTACACCACTCCTGGTTGGTTGTCTTTTGTGCCTCCGCCATCAGCGGAGCCATAGCCTAGATACCAACCTAGTTACCACACGTATTTTGGCGGGGCTCTGGTTTAATCTAACGTTATCGCTCCGGCACCAGCGGAGCATATGTTAGACTGTAAGTGTTTCTTGGTACTCATGTACTTTTTCACTTACAGGCTACCAACTGCCAGGTCCTAGGGTGTAACGCGACGCTGTTCGACCCCTGTGGACATGATGAGTGCAGGTCTCACGCCCCCTGTGCCACGTCGTTCAACGAGACGATGTCTGGCACCATGAAGCCTGCGCCATATGCTACGACCTGGTCGGTCAGCTGGGAGATGGGTAAGTCCTCTATAGGCTTAATTATCATTTACTAACAACTTCTAGTCATAAGTTTGTTAACCCCGTTCCACCATTGGCAGCTAATCTCACCTTTCTTTCAGGCTACCGGTGTGAGGGAAGTCGCCCTCGCCACCCTGAAAGCGTGGGTGGGCGGCTTCGGAAGAACGCCGCCAAGGGCCAGCCCTACATCTTGGACAGGAAGCTGGCCGTCCAGATCTTCCCCGCGGGCAAGTCTACGGGTTATGCTGACCCCTTGTCCGCTGCCCCGCTGATAGCCTCCATCCAGCAAGACCTCCAGCAATCATGTTTGGGGTCGTAGCCTCCCAGGAGTCGGTCCCGGACGTCGCTCTGCCTTGGACCTTAACCTTGAACCTATGGCGGTAGGGGGGGAGGATTTGTTGGTTGAGGTAGGTATGTCGAGCGCCCAAGGTCTTTCCTTGGGTGCTCCTGGATCTTCTCCTGTCCCCTCTTCTTCCGCTTCTTTCCAAGGCTTTACGGGATCTGAGATCCCTATTCGCCCTCCCGCTCTCTCTGTACCTCCTAAGGAGAAGGGAAAGAGAGAACCGAAGACTCTAGCCAAGACGACTTCTAAGAAGTCGTCTTCGTCTTCTTCGGCTAGGAAGTCGTCGACTTCCTATGCCGATGCGGTGAAGGCAAAGCCGAGCTCTTCTCAATCAAGAGCTCCAGAAGCAAGGCTTCGAAGGAGAAGGCTCCGCGCTCCCGCCGAGTCACTGCCTTCTCCCGCCTCCAACCGCTTCCACTCCGGCTACGCCGGTAGCGGTGGCAGGCACTAGCACCTTTGATCCCTCTACTTTCTCAGCAGGGGTGATGGAACAGGTGGGCGTGCTGGTAGGCTCGCAAATCTCCGCACTAGGGACACGGTTTCGAGCAGATGTTTGCGCAGTTATCAAACAGTCTGTCTCAATCTGGACAGTCAATCCAGATCTCTCTAACAGAATGAGAGAAAATGAGGACCGAGTAGCTGGGCTAGCTCAGGTTCCTCCCCCAGTCTCCCCAGCATCTAGCACGGGGATTCTTCAACTCCCGCCATATGACTCCTTGCCAGCTTTCTCTATGGAGAACCCATGGAGAGTAGCTGCCTACGCTCCGTTCAAAGATGGAATGATCTCTATCTCGGAGTGTGGAACTCGAAGGATTGAGGACTTCGAGTTTTACCCTCCGGGTCTGACGCAGCCTTTCATCGGATATGCTAGGCTGACGCCAACGGCTCTGACGAGGGAAGACAAGATCTCGAAGGAGTCGGTCCTATACAGTAGAGATATCACGCTCAGCGGAATGGGTTCACTGCCTTGAGGACTGGGTAGTGTACAAACACGAAACTCCAGGCCTACAAGAGTCCCTTCACTATTTTCGCGACGGAAGAGGAGGTTTCTCTTCCGTTCGCCACGAAATTAGTGGAGAAATCCCTTCAGGCAGTCCTCAAGGATGAGCCCATCCCACAGTTGAGGGAGGCGGAGTCTACTTCTCCGCTCTTCCCGGCCTTCGGAGAATTGTGGGAGAACTTGCCAGCTACGTTCACGCCTTGGTAAGCTCAAACCGGACTGAGCCATGGACCAGTTTCGGCGAGAAATTACTAGGCTTGGCCGGATATTCCCCCTAATCCAGGCAGAGTTTTGATGCGCGAACTAGGTTTGCAGGTCCCTCAATTCCCTCATAATCACGGAGAAATGGCTGCCCTCTCTTAACGCTACGGAAACCACTGTTCAAGATTCTGGCGAAATCTCAGTTTCAGACGGTTCTAACGGACGCTTTTGACTTCTTCCAGGCTAGGAGGAACTGCCGGAAGCATGTCTTACAAGAGTGCACCATCAGGCATGAGCCTAATAGACTCTTGGCCGCCAGCATGTGGGGAGCGGATCTCTTCCCAGAGTCCGCGGTGAACGAGGTACACCACGAAGCTGCTAGACTCAACCAGAGCCTTAGAGCTAGGTGGGTATTTCCTCAAAGAGGAAACAGGAATCCGTTCCCACTGCTGGCAAGAAACCAAAGAAGGCTGGTAAGAGGTTCCAGCCATACAAAAAGCTCCAGCAACAGCAGCAATTTTCCTTGTGCAGGGCGGTCCCCGGTTTAACCCACCACATGGGACAACCCTGCCAGCTTCGAAGCAGAAACCAGCCTATCCTCCTGTTGCCCCCGCAATCTCAGCCATCCACTTCCTACGCTATCTCGCCGGCCTTCAACCCTACATATGAGACTCAAAGCTACACTCAGCCGAGAGGTAGGGCGAGAGGTTACTTTCGTCAGCGTGGCAGGAAGGGTACGAGGAGCAGGCAGTTCAGAGGAGGGCGTGGTGGCCAACCCGCCCCCATCAACAATGAGGCTCCCCCAGGTAGGAGGGGAGGGGGCTTTGTTCCTCTTCCGCCACAGGTGGGGTTCAGCAATTGGGGCACAGAGCATAGTGTCCAAAGGATTAGGCTGGAGTTGGATCAAAGATCCTCCTCAATCAAATCATTTCATCAGTTGCCGTCAAGGAATTGACAGGATTACGCGGAAGAACTCCTGCAACCTCTCCATCCTTCCAAGGCTTTACAGGTGATGAATTGTATACTCCTCCTGACGCTTCGGTTAGACCTAAGGTCAAGGGTCAAGCAGTGAAATTCCTTGTCTAAGACGTCGTCGTCGTCTAAGAAGACGGCTTCGGCGTCATCCTCCTCGCGTAAGTCTCCGGCTGGTAATCCCGGAGCAGACAGGTCTAAAGCTTCTAGCTCCGGCTCTAAGTCCTCGAGGAGTAAATCCTCCAGAGAGAGATCTCGCCCTCCGGCAGAGTCACCAGTTCCGCTACCCTTGGTTCCGATTCAGAGCCACCCCTCCACCTCCGCAGCAGCTCCGGCCTTGGACTCCAATGCTGGCCTGTTTGCAAACAGGTGGGCGACCTGGTTGGGTCCCTAAAGAGTAGCATGGAACAAATGATCTCTCGTTTGTCGGATAGGATTACTTCCCAGGACTCCATTATAGCCGGACTGAGAGAAGCCCCTCTAGCCTCTCCTCCACTTTCCAATACGAGTGGAACTCAGCTTCCTCCGTATGACCTCGCGTACCTCCGTTCTCGATGAACAATCCATGGAGAGTAGCGTCATACGCCCCCTTCCAGGACGGTCTCATTCAATACCGGAATTTGGAACTCGAAGGATAGAGGACTTCGAGTTCTACCCGGAAGACCTCCAGCCTCCGTTCATAGGCTACGCAAGGTTTACAGCTTCAGCCATGGTTTCGGGATGATAGGGTACCAAAGGAGACAGTCCTCTATTCACGAGACCAGGCTCAGAGAGAATGGCTCAGGTGTTTAGAGGACATGGATTGTTCTAATACAAGATACAACCTTTTAAGAGTCCCTTTACCATTTTCACAATGGATGAGAGTACCCCGCTCCCGTTCCTGACAAAGATCGCGAGGGTCTACCATCCCAGCGGCCCAGAAGGGGAACCCTTGCCTCAATTGAAGGAAGCAGATCCCACATCTACGTTGCTCCCCTCAGCCGGAGAATTGTGGAAGACTTGCCGACACCTTCTCAGCTGGCAAACTCAAACCTGACTGTGCTATGGAGCAGTTTGGTGAAAAGCTACCCAGGCTCCCAGATAGCCTTATTCAGGCTGAATTTGACGCGAAATCGCGATTAGCCAGGTCAATTAACTCTATGGCTATGTCGGAGGTAGCAACCATAGCCTATGGCTCAGAACCAGCTTTTAAACTCATGACCAAAGCCCTGACTCAAACGGTACAGTCGGATATGTTTTGAGTTTGCCCACTGCTAGAACGAATTGTAGGAAGCATGTCCTACAAGAGGCAACCATTCGACATGAGCCGAATAGGTTACTCTCGTCTAGCATCGTGGGGAGCAGATCTCTTCCCAGAAGCTATGGTGAAGGAAGTCCAGTCAGAGGCTACGAGGCTGAACCCAGAAGCCTTAAGGACCGGCCGGTTGGGCCCTTACGGCTAAGAGGAGGCCAAGACCTAACACCTAAAGGGTAAGGGAAACGAGGAAACCTGAAGGCGTTTCCATCCTTACCAGAAAAAGCAGCCACGCTTTCCTGCAGCAAGTTCCAGCGGTGCCCTTAGTGGACAAACAGCCCAACCTTCCACTTCTCAAGGCTCAATCACAACCAATTTATGTGATATCCCCTCAGCCTCAGCCCTCCACCTCTTACGCCATCTCTCCAGCTTACAATCAAGCCTTCGAGAGTCAAGCTTCACAGAAGTATGACCGCTCGGGTAAGGGAGGCAGAGGTAAGCGTTCCTTTCGTGGGAGAGGGTCGGGAGGCCCCCCCCTTTAATAGGGGAAAGCACTTCAGAGGAGGTCGAGGCGGTTACCAGAACCAATGAAGAACTTCAGGTAGGAGGAGGCTGTTTTCACTTTCGCCACCGGTGGAACTTCAGCGAATGGGCTCAGAGCATAGTGTCAAAAGGCCTGGGTTGGAGCTGGTTGGACGAACCCACCTCCATCCAGACCTTTCCGTCAACTTCCTTCCAAGGAATTGACAGAGTACGCAGAGGACCTCCTTCAGAAAGGAGCTATAGCGAGAGTCAAGAGATTAAAATTTCAAGGTAGCTTGTTATCAGCGTGCCAAAGAAAGGCTCACAAAAAAAAAAAAGAAGGGTAATCTTAGACTTGTCCCGCTTAAAACTTAGCCATCCGCTGCGACAAGTTCAAGATGCTCACGATCTCGCAGGTGCGGACCTTACTTCCCCGTGGGGCCGTCACCACCTCTATCGATCTTACAGACGCCTACTATCATATCCCTATTGCAAGACACTTCCGTCCATATCTGGGTTTCAAGATAGGAGACCAGACATTCTCCTTCAAGGTAGTTCCCTTCGGACTCAACGTGGCACCCAGGGTGTTCACGAAACTAGCGGAAGTGGTAGTGCAACAACTCAGGTCACAAGGGATTATGGTAGTAGCGTATCTCGACGATTGGTTGATCTGGGCTTCAACAGTCGAGGAATGCAACAGAGCTACACTGAAAGTGATTCAGTTCCTGGAATATCTAGGCTTCAAGATAAACAGGACCAAGTCAAGACTCACTCCAGAGTCAAACTTTCAGTGGCTGGGCATCAATGGAATCTATCTCCCATATCTGTCGATTCCATCAACCAAAAGGAAAGAAAATAGCGAAGTCAGTCAAGCAATTTCTAAGTCACAAACTGGCGTCAAGGAGAGCTCAGGAGAGGATCCTGGGTTCTCTCCAGTTTGCATTTCTCAGTGACGAACGTCTTAATGAAAGCCAAACTGAAAGACCTAACCAGAATCTGGCGCTCACGAGCAAATGTCAGGTCCAGGGACAAAACTATCCTCAGTCCCTCTGATTCTAAAGAATCGACTTCGGCCGTGGGCGAAAGTCAAGAATTTGTCAGTGTCAGTACCCCTTCAGTTCCCTCCACCAGGGATCACATCCACACAGACGCGTCCTTAAGCGGTTGGGGAGGGTATTCCCAGGTCAAAAAGGTTCAAGGAACTTGGTCACCTCAGTTCAGTCAGTTCCATATAAACGTACTGGAGGCAATGGCAGTGTTCTTGACTCTAAAAAGGTTACGCCCCACCAAAGTACTCCCACATAAAGCTAGTTCTGGACAGCGCAGTGGTAGTACATTGTATAAACAGGGGAGGCTCCAAGTCACGTCATCTAAATCATGTCATGGTAGCCATCTTCTCCCTGGCAGACAGTTCAGTTGGCATCTCTCCTTCTCACATAGCTGGAGTGAGAAACGTCATAGCAGACGCGTTATCCCGATCAGTGCCCCTAGATCGGAATGGTCCACTGGACAACAGTTCGTTCCAATGGATCCTTCAAAGAGTTCCAGGGCTACAAGTGGATCTCTTCGCATCTCAAGCGAATCACAAACTGCCGTGTTATGTAGCCCCAACCTGGACCCTCTGGCCTATGCCACGGACGCCCTGGCTCTAGACTGGAACAACTGGAAGAAGATTTATGTCTTTTCCTCCAGTGAATCTTCTCATGAAAGTTTAAACAAACTCAGAACATTCAAGGGTCAAGTGGCTCTAGTAGCCCCAGACTGGCCGAAGAGCAATTGGTATCCCCTAATTCTGGAGCTGGGCCTTCAATCCTCTTCGGATCCCCAATCCCCCAGGCTCTCCCAGTCAGTACAAACGAAGACTGTGTTCGCTTCCTCAGGGATTCTCAAAACCCTAACTTTATGGACTTCATGAAGTTTTGCGGCAAAAAAGAGATGCGAATATTGACCCTCAGAATATTCTATTCTTGGAATCCGATAAAAAAAAGGGATTCAACTTTGAGACAGTATGATGCTGCTGTCAAAAAAGTTAGCAATCTTCCTGAGAGAATCAGATATTAGAATCATGACAGTTAATTCAGCTATATCCTTTTTCAGATCCTTATTTGAAAAAGGTTTAGCAGCTAGCACGATTACGACAAACAAGTCAGCCTTGAAAAAGATATTTCAATTGGGTTCAACATAGACTTGACGGTATTCCTACTTCTCGTCTATTCCTAAGGCATTTGCTAGACTTAGACCTTCTGTAAGGCCTACGTCAGTTTTCATGGTTCTTAAACGATGTTCTAAACTGGCTTCAGAAAAAACCGATAATGACACATGCTCGTTTTATAATGCTCTTAAGAAAAACCCTTATTTGTTTTTTATTAAGCTTAGCTTCTGGAGCAAGAATTTCAGAACTGTCGGCTTTATCCAGAGATCCGGACCATATTCAATTCCTTCCCACAGGGGAGGTCCTACTTTCTCCGGAACGTAGCTTTTTAGCAAAGAATGAAGATCCTTTGATGAGGTGGGAACCTTGGAAGGTACTACCCTTCCCCAAAGATGTATCTCTTTGCCCAGTTACAACCTTACGAGCCTTTCTGTCCAGGACCTCCTCATCTTCATACGGTCCCCTCTTTAAGAGGGAAAAGGTGGAACTTTATCCATTAAAGGCATCAGGCAACAAATCCTGTACTTTATTAAGCAAGCCAATCCTGACTCTTTCCCGAAAGCACATGATGTCAGGGCAGTAGCCACCTCAATTAATTATTTCCACCAACATGAACTTCGATGAGTTGAAAAAAGTATACCGGATGGAAATCGCCGACAGTGTTCAAACGTCAGTTACCTTAAGTCCTTGGAAGCTCTGAATTTCAGCAGTAGCAGCGGGTAACATAGTTTCCCTGACTCTAGTTAATTTGTAGTAGAAGATTCAGTCCTCCTTTCTACCTGCCTCACCCAACAGTTCGTCTATTCCTGCCGTGTTCATTTACATTCACCTTGTGTCTTAGCTGCTTTTATGATGATGTAGTGGGTGCCCCTTATTTTTTTTTTTTTGCTAGGGACACTCACAGATGATTATAGATATTGATCTCATGGATGTTACCCCCTTATTATTTTTAGCTAGGGATACATCTTATTTATAATGGTTACGGGTTTTGTATATTAAGTCATATACATTCCTTATATATTATCATTGTTGATTAATTTGTTCATTTGATTATCTTAATTGCTATTATATTTTGATACATGCCTTTACACAGTTACCATTTTGTTACATGTAAACCATTTTACCTCTGTACATATGTAAATTACCTTATGATAAGAAACATGATTAGAATTAAGTGTAATTTAAGCATATTTCTAATTTTGTATCACTGTGTATTTGTATCTTTTTAGCAATTATATTCTTTTTTATATTTATTTTCTCTTTTATTTGAGACCTATTCTGATTTATTTTATTACTTTTGTTTACAATCTTGTGCTATTTCTCTGGTACGATTTCGCACAGCGACACGAGCTGAGCCAGGAAAAAGGGATTTTTGACGTAAGGAAAAAATCTATTTCTGGGCGATTGGCTCGTGTCGCCAGCGAAATCCCACCCTACCCATCCTTCGCCCAAGATTGTCTGCTAACTTCAGGATGGCCACTAGAGGCGCAGCAGTCGGCAGCATGGGATGGAGTAGTAGTAGTACGAGCTGCTCACTCTGTGGGTCGGCTCTCCTCTGGAGGGTTTTGTAGTGGGAGATTTCTATTGGCATTTGGCTCGTGGTAGTGGTCTCACTCGGCCTAGTGTTCATACCGACCACCCTTTTGGAGGGTGAGCGAGTCAGTTATACTGACCTTTTTCTTTATTTTATTTATTCTTCTTGGTATGTGTTAGTACATTTACCCTAGAAAGAATAGATTAAAGGATATTTCGCTGGCGACACGAGCCAATCGCCCAGAAATAGATTTTTTCCTTACGTCAAAATCCCTTATTTAGACTTTGCAAAAGCTTTTGATAAAGTAGACCATAATATATTAGCGAAGAAAATTAGAAAAACACAATATCGTGGATAAAGTAGGAAGATGGGTAAAAGAATTTTTACACAACAGAAAACAGATAGTTATTGCAAACGACGAGAAATCAGATGAAGCCAAGTAATATCCGGTGTGCCGCAAGGTACGGTGTTAGCTGCAATACTGTTTGTTATTATGATTGAAGACATAGACAATAATGTTAAGGATTCGGTAGTGAGTAGTTTCGCAGATGACACAAGAATAAGTAGAGAAATTACTTGTGATGAAGATAGGAACGCTCTACAAAGAGACCTTAACAAGTATATGATTGGGCAGAGGTAAATAGGATGGTATTTAACTCTGATAAATTTGAATCAATAAATTATGGAGACAGAGAAAGAAAGCTATATGCATATAAGGGACCTAATAATGAGACAATCACAAATAAGGAAGCAGTTAAAGACCTTGGTGTGATGATGAATAGGAACATGTTATGCAATGATCAAATAGCAACTCTGTTGGCAAAATGTAAAGCAAAAATGGGAATGTTGTTACGGCACTTCAAAACAAGAAAAGCTGAACACATGATTATGCTTTATAAAACAATATGTTCGTAGTTCCACTTGAATATTGCAATATGATATGGTACCCACACTATCAAAAGGATATTGCACAAATAGAGAGTGTACAAAGGTCCTTTACAGCTAGAATAGAAGAAGTTAAAGACCCCTTGACTACTGGGAAAGACTACAATCATAAAATTATATAGTCTAGAAAGGAGAAGAGAACGCTACATGATAATTCAGCATGGAAACAGATAGAAGAATAACAGAAAAATATCATGGAACTAAAAATATCAGAAAGAGCAAGCAGAGGTAGATTAATAGTGCCCAAAACTATACCAGGAAAATAAAGAAAGCACACAGGACATTAATCCACTACGCACCAGCATCGATAATGCAGCGTCTATTCAATGCGTTGCCAGCTCATCTGAGGAATATATCAGGAGTGAGCGTAGATGTGGTTTTAAGAATAAGCTCGACAAATATCTAAAACTGCATCCCAGACCATCCAAGATTGGAAGATGCAAAATATACCGGAAGATGTACTAGCAACTCTCTGGTAGACATTAGAGGTGCCTCACACTGAGGGACCTGGGGCAACCCGAACAAGATGTAAGGTCTGTAAGGTAAGACTCAGCGGTAAAGGAGGTATGTGGTATAAAACCAAAGAAGACGTGGGTGTAAGAATCCCTTCTTCAGCACAAGGGGATTTCTCCAGCTTGGTGGATTCTCAGAGGAGGTCCCTTTTATCCACTGCTAAAGTGACCTGGACCCCTACGGAGACGGACCATCATTTGAAGGGGCTGCTCCGGACTCTTGAAGTATTCAACTTCCTAGACTGGTGCTTGGGAGTTTCTGGATCTGCAATCGAGAAGCCCAGAGTCTCTCAGTCTGGGGGAGCTGTCCAGCGTGTTATCATGCATGGACAAAGCTGTCAGGGATGGTTCAGAGGAGCTGGTCTCTCATTTTGGGACGGCCTTCTGAGAAGAGAGCTTTGCTGTGCAATTTCACGGCTCGATCAGTTACTCCAGCTCAGAAAAGCGGAGCTGCTCTTTTCTCCTCTTACGAACCATCTCTTCCCCCAGACTTTGGTTAGGACCTGGCAAGCAGTTTGCAAGAAAAGGCAACGCAGGACCTCTTAGCCCAGTCCTTGAGACGTCCGGCAGTTCCTTCTACTTCTTTGGCTTTTGTACGACCGCCGAAGAAGGTTAAGCCCTTTTGTGGGGCGGGCTCCTCCCTCGAGAGCAGCTCCTCGAGGGAGAGGGCTTTCAAGAGGAAGAGCTTCTTTCAAACCAAAGCCATCCAAGTGAGACGCATGTCCTTCAGACACCAGTCGGAGCCAGACTGAAGTTCTTTGCGGGAGCATGGAGAGAGAGAGACACGGACCCTTGGTCCCTCAAGATCGTGGAGCAGGGGTACAAGATCCCCTTTTTAGATCTTCCTCCTCTTTCTATGACTCCCAGAGACCTTTCTCCATCCTATCAGGGAGAAAAAGAAACAAGTTTTATTCGATCTTCTACAACAAATGATCGAGAAAAGAGCGGTGGAACAAGTCGCGGACCTGGGGTCTCCAGGTTTTTACAACAGGATTTTCCTAGTACCAAAGCAGTCGTCAGGTTGGCGTCCAGTTCCTAGATGTAAGCAGGCTCAATCTTTTCGTGGAAAAGACCAAATTCACGAGACGCCTCATTCTGTTCTGGGAGCCTTATTGAACCGTGCGACTGGATGGTGTCCTTAGACCTGCAGGACGCGTACTTCCACATCCCGATCCACCCTCTTTCAAGAAAGTACTTAAGATTCGTCTTGGGCAAAAAAGTGTGACAGTTCAGAGCTCTTTGTTTCGGCCTGACCACGGCTCCAATGGTGTTCACCGTAGTCATGAAAAATGTGGCGAGGTGGCTACACTCTTCAGGGATAAGAGTTTCCCTTTACCTCGACGACTGGCTTATCAGAGCTTCGTCGAGAGAGAAGTGTCTGAAGGACTTGCAGTTCACGTTAGCCCTAGCGAAGTCCCTGGGACTTCTTGTCAACCTCGAAAGGTTGCATCTGACCCCAACACAGTCCATCGTGTATCTGGGGATTCAGATGGATTCAGTGGCTTTTCGAGCGTTTCCATCCCAGAACGTCAGCAACTAGGATTAGAGAAGATCTCGGCCTTCTTGGGGAAAGAAACTTGCTCGGCGAGGGAATGGATGAGTCTGCTGGGCACCATTTCATCGCTAGAAAGGTTTGTTTCCTTGGGAAGACTGCACCTCAGGCCTCTCCAGTTTTTCCTTGCGGACGAATGGAGGGTCAAGGACGATCTCAATGCGATCTTGAGAATATCGCATCCAATAAAGAGCCATCTAAGATGGTGGTTCGACCCACAGAAACTACAGGAGGGCTTGTCCCTAAGTCTTCTGAGCCCCGACCTAGTGTTGTTCTCAGACGCTTCCATCGCGGGCTGGGGAGCAACACTAGGAGGGGAGGAAGTGTCAGGCTCCTGGAGAGGGGAACAGGTTAGCTGGCACATAAATGTCAAAGAGCTAGCAGCAATCTTTCTGTCGCTGCAGTTCTTCGAAGGAGTTTGACGAACAAGATCGTTCAAGTAAACTCCGACAATATCACAGCACTCGCTTATTTGAAGAATCAGGGAGGAACACACTCCAGAACTTTGTTTCACCTGGCAAAGGAGATTCTGCTGTGGGCAAAAAGAAGAAAGGTTACGATCCTGACGAGGTTCATTGCAGGAGTGCAAAACGTCAGGGCCGACCTTCTCAGTCGTCGGGAACAAATCCTACCGACGGAATGGACCTTAAACAACGGACTGTGTCGAGACCTTTGGAGGTTGTGGGGATGTCCTCTGGTCGACTTATTCGCGACGTCAAGGACCAAGAGGCTTCCTCTGTATTGCTCCCCGGTCCTAGATCCAGAAGCAATCGCTGTGGACGCGTTGCTATGGAATTGGACGGGCCTAGATCTGTACGCCTTCCCGCCATTCAAGATCATAGGGGAAGTCATGAGGAAGTTTGCGGCTTCAGACGGGACGAGGTTGACCCTTATCGCCCCGATGTGGCCAGCGAAAGAATGGTTCACAGAGGTCATGTCTTTCCTTGTAGACTTTCCAAGGACGTTGCCCTGGAGGAAAGATCTACTCAAACAGCCTCACTTCGAAAGGTATCACCAAAACCTCTCCGCTCTGGGTCTGACTGCATTCAGACTATCGAAAAGTTGGCCAGAGCCAGAGGTTTTTCGAAAGCAGCTGCGAGAGCAATCGCAAATGCAAGACGTGCATCTACAACAGCTGTATACCAATCGAAGTGGGCTTCCTTCAGGGCATGGTGTAAAAAGGAGGGAGTTTCCTCTTCCACGACCTCTGTGAACCAGATAGCCGATTTTCTGCTCTTTCTCAGGAATGTGCAGAAATTAGCAGTCCCTACCTCCAATCAAGGGATAAGAGCATGTTGTCAGCGGTTTTAGGCACAGAGGCCTGGACCTTTCTGACAACAAAGACATTCATGATCTCTTAAAATCTTTTGAGACTTTCGAAGATTCCCCAAACGAGACCGCCTTCATGGAACCTTGACGTGGTTCTTAGGTTCTTAATGTCAAGTCCTTTTGAACCTCTTCAAGCAGCGTCTCTTCGAAACTTGACAAGGAAGGCTTTTTTCCTAACTTCTCTGGCGACGGCTAAGAGAGTTAGTGAAATACAAGCTTTTAGTAATCTAGTGGGATTCAAAGGAGACAACGCTGTCTGCTCTTTGAGCCCAACTTTCTTGGCAAAGAATGAAAATCCTTCTAACCCTTGGCCGAAAAGCTTCGAGATCAAGGGTATGTCAAGTCTGGTGGGCCAAGAACCCAGAACCAGAGAGCCTTGTGCCCTGTCAGGGCCTTTCAAGTTCTATGTGCATAGAACAAAAGAGGTAAGAGGTCCCTCAGGTAATCTCTGGTGCTCTGTGAAGAGTCCAGAGTTACCTTTATCTAAGAATGCGGTTGCTTTCTTTCTGAGGGACGTCATTAAAGAGGCTCATTCATCTTGCCAGAAGGCTGATTTGAGCCTCTTACGAGTGAAAGCTCACGAAGTTAGAGCTGTCGCTACCTCTCTTGCCTTCCAAAAGAATATGTCAATCAAGGACATTCTTGATGGCACCTTTTGGAGGAGCAACTCTGTCTTCGCCTCACATTACCTAAGGGATGTTGAGAACGATTTATGACAACTGTAATTCTCTTGGGCCATACGTTTCTGCAGACACAGCTTGGGGGCTGGAGGTAGCTCTTTCCCTATCCCTTAGTTAGGTTTAGGTTAGTTTTTATTGTTGTGTTTTTAGGTTGTGGTGAGTCTTGTGTGAAGATCTCCATCCCTTAGTTTAGTATTCAAGGGGTCTTTGGATAGTTGGTCAGGTGGTGGTCAGATTGCTTCGTTGCCCTCATATGTATGGCTCGATGGTCTTGTCACGTTGAGGTCACGTCCCCGTTGACAGATCATCAGAGCGCACCAGCACTAACAGGTCTTCACCTGGCTGGCAACTCTGATTAAGCAAAAGCAGGCTTAAGTGACAGTAATCACAGAGTCTACTTTGCTAACAGGTGAGGAACCAAGATATACATCATCTACTTAATTTAAGTTTCCTATAAATCCTATTCTGTCTCTTCCCACCATCCGAAGGTGGGATTCAGGTAAGTGGCATGAAACAAAAGTTATTGTTATAATACAAAAAGTTTGTTCATACTTACCTGGCAGTTATATATAATTAAAGTGCCCACCCTCTCCTCAGGAGACAGGGGCATTAATAAAATATGAATAGAAAAAGGGAATGGTCCTGTATCCGCCTCCCAGCGGCGGGAATGGGTTACTACCACCTGGCCGCCCACTGCGTGTGCCGCGAGTTTTGAAATTCTGTCGGACTTCAGAAAATACAGCTATATATATATCTGCCAGGTAAGTATGAACAAACTTAATTGTATTATAACAATAACATTTTTTGAGTAAAAAATATAGAAAATGATATATATAATGCAGTACAGGTAAGTTAATTTGAGAATTGTAATATCTTCTCTGTGTTTATGTTTATCCCTGATGGGCTGGTACTGAACAGTGTGTATTGCAGACCTTTTCTGTAGAACTGCAAAAGACAAACAAAGAAAAAGCAATAAATATTCTGGTTCACGACTAGCACGAAACAGGCTGCGCTGGTAGTCATCAGTTTTACCAATAGGCCTATGAGTATACAGAATTATGAAGATATGATACGGGCAATAATTTTGCTTTTGTTTTGTCCCCTCACCTCCACTTTGACCTGGATCACTGTAGAGTATTAGAGTGAAATGTAGGGTTGCATCTTGACCTAACCCTCCCTTGACTTGTAATTTAGGTTACCTGGTCTGACATAGTCTGTACGCCCCCCATCCAACCAGTGTTAGATGATATAACTTGCATTGTTGAGTAAACATCCTTCCCTAACCTAGTTATTGCTACAAATAAAATTTATTTTTGATTATGTAACTTAACTTACTCAGTAAATATATAGCTAAGTGTTTCACTCACCGGCAGTTAAAATCTCGAAGTTCGTGGGTTGCACTAATTTTTATGCTTTGTTTTGGCTAGGTAACAACGCCCCAACGACTTTCAATGGAAGAAAGAGGAACAACTTGGCAAAGAGCTCAGTTTGTTTCTGCTAGCCTATGGCTATGGTTGTTGGTTGCAATTATTCCAGGAATTTCTTGGACTTTTTTCTTATTGTGTCATCGCAATTGGTGAAGTACTCTTTCTTACATTAATTGATTTGGCAAACAGTTGAACGGTGTTAAGTTTTTTTTCAATTTTGGATAAAGACTAGATTTTTTTTTAATTTTGGATAAAAAGCTACACAGCTTTTTTTCCTTGGTGACGACGGTCTTAGTGTTGTTGACAATATCTGACACTGGTTCTTCTAGCATTAGATTTTGCACTAAAGGTTGCAAGACTAGGCCAACCAAGTAATCTTATATCTATAATGCACATACCATATGTTACTGAATGTTGAGGGCAAGTATGTTCCTTTGATATATGTAATGAATGTGTTGATTGAGACGAGAGAAAGTGGAAGAATTCAGAGACTCATTTAAAGAAGTTAGAGACAAAAAAAAGAGAGGTTTTACTTAGGGCTAATTCAAAACCAGCTATCCAGAGATCTGATTTTAATTCGGAATTGAGTGTTCCTGTGATATTTTTAGCCCCCGCTCCCACTTCTCTTGCTGTACCTCCTTCTCCAGTTGCAAGCTGCCACACTTCTGTCCCAACCCTATTGCCAGTCTCAAGGAAAAGATCGATGAACGTTTTGCTCGGGTAGTACAGACTATGGGGCAACCTAGTTCATCTGTTATGGTCCTGATGGACTAAGTGAAAAGTGGTAGTGCTGTGTTAGTGGAGGAGGTGGCTGTTCGTCCCATCAACTCTCCTAGGCAAAGATCACAGTCACACTGCCCAGTGCAGGGGAGGTGTCAAACTGGTAGCCTGCGGTTCATGATGACAGATTTGCCTTGATTTAGATGAATTATTCTTTTGTCCATGTATACCATTTCGTTTTGGCTACGTGAAGTGATTAAGCATGCCAGCTTCTTATCATCAGCTTCTACTTTCAATTCTGTGCATGCAAGAGCACATAACATTGGAGAACTAAGTTCCTCCTAGGCATTCAAGAAGAACTTGTCTGTTCACATTATTTTGAGTACTGGTTCTTGGCTTTGCCAAACCAATTTTACTTTCTTCTACCTTAGGGACATTGCCCACAGGTCCTTTTGACACTTTTTTTTCTTTGGTCTGGTTGTGGCTGCTCAACAAGTTGTTGTAGCTCATCCAGTGCCCTAGTGGGAAACGTGTTGGATTGCCTAAGATGATGGTATGAAGTGTGAATGATAGATAGAGATGGCTGGTTTCTTTTCTTTCCCCCTTTTTCCTTTTCTTCTCTACCTATGGTTGATAAGAAGATGGATCCAGCATACACTGGACTGTCCAGATACATGTGAGTGAAGTACGCTTACTGTTAGAGTATTTTACATTCTATACGAATGTGTATACCTTTCAGTAGCAAACCCTTCCTCTCTCTAGCAAGGGAAGAAAGGAATGATAAACTCATATAGGTGGCTACCTTAGTTTATTTGAACAGGCTTAGGTCTTTAACTTCTCCTACACAATGAATCTCTGCATTGTATTTTAGCCCAGTGGTCTAATTGTTAGATACACACACAGTGAACCCCCTTTATTCGTGGGGGATGCTCACTAGAACACCCCTCCCCACGCACAACTTAAACCTGCAAATACTTAATCTTATTAAACTTAAGACAGTATTAATCAATAATAATATTTGAAAATTAGTAAATCATTTTTGTATCATAAAAATGTATTTTATTGCAGTGTCTTACCGAACAATTATACAGCTGTAGGTTCCCTACGAATGGCAGACAATAGATTAAAAACTCAAGCGGTGGCGCCGCCATCGCTGATGTAGGTGACGTCATCTCCCTTCACTCGAGGGAGCTACAGGTACAACTGCCCAGGTAACATCAATTTGTTCTCTGCCAGCTTCTGGTGAACATCGGTGGTCGGTGCAGACTCTTTTCTTCATTTGTTGGGAAGTATTATCTCTCCAATATCGGTGAAGTATTCAACTCCGTGTTTGTAGGATTGAAGCTGAATTTCTTTTCTGCAATTTTGTGGTCTTTCAATCATGTCGGACTCTAGTCCTTCAGTAGTTAGGTTTTGCGCTGGAGGGTGCAAAACTGGGTTAGTTAAATTAATTTATGATTCGCAACTAAGTGCATTAAGTGTAGGGGTTGTGAGTGCTCTAGAGAGTCTACTTGTGATGAATCCAAGGATTGGAGTGAACAACAGTGGAAAGTTTTTGTTTCTCACTCGGGGAAGGTAATGAAGGATAGCAAGAGGAAGGCGGCTCTCAGAGCTAAAAGTAAGACTAGTTTAGCTTCTGCTTCTTCTGCATCTTCTATCGAAGCACCTGCTCCTATTCCTTCTCCTTCTCCTCTTATTATGTCTCCGATCTTGAGTCCTCCTACTCCTGCTCCTGTAACTCCCTTGCCAACTTCCCTTGGAGTTTCTCCTGACACCATTGCCAGCCTTGAGTCTAAATTTGAAAAGAAATTTGATTGATTAGCTAATACGGTTGTGCAGTTAGGTTTATCTGTAAAGTCTTTCATAGAAAAGACTTCTAGTGAAGTGAAAAGTGTCAGTGCAGTGCAATCTGAGGGGGTGGGTGTTTGTCCCGATAGTTCTCCTTGACGAAGAATCCCTGTCCTGCTCCCCCGCCTCAGGGAGAAGACATACCGGAAGTCCAAGGGAGACTGTCGGGGTTTGCCCACAGACAGTCGCTTCCTCCGTCGATCCTGTGATGCGACAGCAGGATTCGACTAAACACCATTGGAAAGGTGTGTCGTTCGGTAACCAGTTATTGACAGAGTCGAGTGATTCGTTGCCGGTTAAACGTCGTAAGTGGCATGATTCTTCAGTCTCACGTCCGTTGAAGAAACGTTCGACTGAAGAGGTGTTCTCTCCGCCCCCTGTGAAGAGGAACAGAGAAGTAGATATCTCTCGCCCGTCTTGTAGCGTAGCTACATGGACTTCGCCTCGTATTCTTACGACAGCGACAACCGCCTTCGACTCGATTGTGGAGCGACCGATTCTGAGTTCTTCAAGATCTTCGACTCATCAAGCTGTCGAAAGTTTACCTTCGACTTCGCATGCGACAGATAATTCGACTGGCACGAGACCTCCGGTGTCGATCGTGTCGAAGTCCACGACCCCAGTTTCTACGACTTCAACTCAAGAAGACGAGAATCTAGTTCCTTTACGTCAACAGTTGCAAGAGCTGATGAACTGGATGAAAAAAAAAAATTTACGAAGAACAATGAGTCGAATCAAGAACCATCTATGTCGCCTATCTCTTCTGATGACGAGGAGAGGACTTAGAAGCGGACTCTATCCCTCTCTCGTGCTATTCGAAACTTTTACGCTACCTTCTGGACATGTACCCGAATTACTTCGTAGCAGCCGCTCCCAGGTCGCCTGCTTCCATCTTCCTGATGAGAAGGAAGAATTTCAATCCTCTTCTCCCGAAGCTCGTACTTTCCAAGGCTGCTAAACATTCACTTCGTGATATAGAAGACCGGTTGAAGTTCAAGAGAGAGCTCAGGAAAGCAACTTTCGCCTATCCTCTGTCAAAACTTGTTAAGAAGAGGTATAGGTTCTACGTAATCGGAGAAGCCCCTGTATGGGAGTGTCTGCCTCCTCCCAGGGGACTTCTCTGGCCTGGTGGATGCAAATAGGAGGTCCGCATTTGCAGCAGCTAAAATATTCTTTACCTCGCCCGAGTTGGACCATTTGGTAAAGAATATTTTTCAAGATTTTAGAGAGTATGAGCTTCTTGGACTGGACGACTCGGAGCCCTCGCTACGAAAATAGAAGGATTGCCCTACTCTCCAGGAGGACTGGCAATCGGACTGGCTTGGGGTATTGTCCATGTGCCGACAAATCAGTTTGGGATGGTTGCGATGAGCTGGCCTCTCTCTTCGTATTCGGGACTCTCAAGAAAAGACAGCTCTGGTGTTCTTTTGTTTCGAGAGGAGTCGCTTCGCCTCAGAAGTCCGCCCTTTTGTTTCCTCCCCTTGACAAGGATCATCTGTTTCCCGAAGAAATAGTGGCCAAGATACTTTCCGCACTGGAAAAGAAGTCTACTAATGACTTGTTTGCTCAGTCTTCTAAGCGGGTTAAACCCTCGACTGTGACGACTACCACCTCGGAATCTCCCTTGCAGAAGAAAGCCCTTTCGACGGGGGTAGGTCTAGACCGTTGGTCAGGCCTCGATCGAATTTACGACACCCGACCAAGTCCTCGACCAAACCTGACACGAAATCATCCAAGTGATCCTTCAATCCTTCATGCTCTGGTAGGGGGCAGATTGAGCCTCTTTTGGGAGGAATGGAGTAGCAGAGGCAGAGGGGCAGAGCCCTGGGTGACCCAAGTTCTCCAGTTCGGTTACTCCAATCCTTTCAAAGACACTCCGCCTCTATCCAATATTCCCATCACATTACCCGCCTACTCTCCAGGCTCGGAGAAGTTTGTAGCCTTAACCCAAGAATAGAGACTCTCATGCAGAAGCCTGTCATAGAGGAGATAAGCGGCAGACCATCCCCGGGGTTTTACAACCGTCTGTTCGTGTCCCCAAGTCATCGGGGGGCTGGAGGCCTGTACTGGATGTAAGCGCACTGAATTTGTTCATTCAGAAGACCAAATTCAATATGGAAACGACTCGTTCGGTGTTGGAATCCCTTCGTCAAGGGGACTGGATGATATCCCTGGATATGCAGGACGCATATTCACCATCCTAATTCACCAGGACTCCAGGAAATACCTTCGGTTTGTGTTTTCATGGGCAAGACCTACCAGTTTCGAGCTCTTTGCTTCAGCCTCTCAACAGTACCTAAAGTATTTACGCGAGCGTTGACTCCTCTGGGAAAGTGGTTACACCTCCTGGGCTATCAGTGTCACTCTAACTAGACGACTTGGCTTCTCCGCTCCTCTTCGGAAAGTCAGTGCAATAAGGATCTCAAGAGGACTCTTTCATTAACTCACTCGTTAGGTCTTCTTTTAAACGAGGAGAAATCTCGGCTAATTCCGACTCAGAACATTCTCTATTTGTGGATGACCTTGAACTCTCGAGTTTTTCGGGCTTTTCTTTCACCAAAGAGAGTCCAGTCGTGTCTGGAAGTAGTACAGGACTTCCTGCACCGCAAGTCCTGTTCCGCCAACCATTGGACCAGTCTGTTAGGAACACTAGCTTCGGTGGAACAGTTTGTCAAACTTGGAAGGCTGCACATGAGGCCCCTACAATTCTTCCTGAAGGCTTCATGGTGCAGAAAGACTCAACCGGACTCGACAGTATTCTCGATTTCAGACGAAATCAAGGAGGACTTAGCGTGGTGGCTTCCAAAACCAAGACTGGTAGAGGGTCTTTCACTTCGTCCGCTCCACCCAACCCTTCAGTTCTTTTTAGACGCCTCCGACGCAAGTTGGGGAGCCCTGTTGGGGAAGAACGAAACGTCGGGAATGGTCACTCTCTTCATATCAATGTGAGGGAGCTATTAGCAGTGTTCCTGGGACTTCAGACATTCTCTCATCTCGTCACGGAACAGGTGGTAGCAGTTCACGGAGACAACTCCACAGCACTTTCCTACATCAGGAAACAAGGGGGAACGCGCTCCCTCACCCTCTACAACCTTGCAAAAGATCTGCTTCTGTGGGCAGAAAAATTTCAAGTTACGCTGATCCCTCGATTTGTTCAAGGGAAAATGAACGTGTTGGCGGACGCGCTAAGTCGCCGTCATCAAGTACTGCCGTTAGAATGGACTCTCGATGCGAAGGTCTGCCTAGACCTATGGAAACTTTTGGGGAAAGCCGATGATAGACCTCTTTGCAACCTCGAGGAACAACCGGCTTCCGCTGTTTTGCTCTCCAGTCCCGGACCCTCTTGCATGGTCAGTCGATGCAATGATACTAGACTGGTCGGGCCTAGAAGCGTACGCCTTTCCCCCTTTCGGCCTAATAAGACAGGTGCTGAACAAAGTGTCATTCCACAAAAATGTTTCTCTGACACTAGTCACTCCATTCTGGCCAAGGAAAGAATGGTTCCCAGATCTCCTCGACTTGCTCGTAGACTTCCCCAGAGTTTCTTCCGTTCAAGAAATGTCTACTCAGACAACCGCACTTCGAAAGATTCCACCAAGGATTACCCGCTCTGGCACTGACAGGATACAGACTGTCAGGAGTCTCGTCAGAGCGAAAGGTTTTTCGAGACGAGCTGCAAAAGCTATCGCGAACTGCAGAAGAGATTCTTCTAACAGACTACAAAACAGTCTAAATGGGAAGTGTTCGAAAATGGTGTAGACAGACTAAAGTCTCTTCTGAAACATCTTGTACGAAATAGCTGATTTCCTTCTTTTCTTAAGGGACATTAAGCGTTTAGCGCCTTCGACTATTAGGGGATACAGAGCGATGCTGGCTTCCGTATTTAAACACAGAGGACTAGACCTACCCACGAATAGTGATCTTTCCAATCTAATTAAATCGTTCGAGACTTCCAAATTGTCAAAGGGCTCAATAGCATGAAATCTCGATATAGTTCTTAAACGGCTTTCGGGTCCTCCCTTTGAACCATTACTTTCTTCGTCTATGAGGAATCTCACCAAGAAGACGTTATTTTTAGTTGCATTGGCATCAGCTAGACGAGTTAGCGAGCTACACGCGATGGACAAAAAAGTGGGATTTTCTCAAGGCGACGCAGGTTGCTCCGTGGAACTCAATTTTCTCACGAAAAACGAAAACCCTTCTAATCCGTGGCCACGTAACTTTGTTCTCAAAAACCTGACAGACTTGATAGGCCAGGAAGAAGAAGAACGACAAGTGTCCCGTGCGGGCATTAAGATATTACCTCCGCAGAACAGAGAAGATTAGAGGTCAGTCGAATCGTTTGTGGTGCTCGGTTAAAAATCCCTCTTGTCCCCTCTCAAAAAACGCTATTTCCTTTTTTCGGAGAGAGTTAATTGTCAAAGCGCATTCTCAAGCTAACGACGCAGTGTTTCCTTTACTGAGAGTGAAAGCTCACGAAGTTCGACGCGGGTAGCGACTTCCCTCGCTTTTCGACACTACTTGTCACTATCTGCTATCCTCCAAAGTACCTTTTGGAGGTCTAAATCTGTGTTTGCTACGCATTATTTGAAAGAAATTGAGACAGTGTTTGAAGATTGTAAGTCTCTCAGTCCACTTACGGTAGCTGGCATGGTGTTAGGAGAAACGACATAGGGGGTTGCTCCTTCTGTTGGCCTATGTTTCGCCCTGTACCAAGGTTGACGAGTTAAAGGGAAGTCTGGGGGTACAATGTACCTGGAGTACTCACCAGTCATTTAGTGATAGTTTTGGTGGGTAAAGGTTTTTATTTCGGTGTACGTGACATTTTTTTCATGTTGATTATTCTGGTCTTAGCCCAGGGCAAGGGCAATATTTTGTTGTATCTTCGTTGAGTCAGCGGTGAACACCATGACTATGAGGATCTTCCACTCCATGTAGAGGCACCCATTGGTCACATTCCAAGCCTTCTACTATGTAAGATGAGCACCGACCAGAGGCAGTATTCTCCTGCAGTAGCTCTCTTACAAGGTAAGGTACAACAGGCACTAACAATGCTTTTGGGTATAACCTTATTTTCAAGAATCATATGTTATTTTTGAAGTAAATCTTAAATCCACAGCCCCCCATCCTTGCAATGGGTAATCAGCTGTATAATTGTTCTGTAAGACACTGCAATAAAAATGGAATTTTCATTATAAAATGAAATTTTATTGCATACTTATCGAACAATTATTAATCAAAGCCCTCCCTCCTCCCCACAGGTGGATGGCTGGGCAGAACGAATTGATGTTACCTGGCCAGTTGTACCTGTAGCTCCCTCGATTGGAGGGAGATGACGTTACCTACATCAGCGATGGCAGCGCCACCACGGAAGTTTTGAATCTATTGTCTGCCATTCGTAGGGAACCTACAGCTGTATAATTTTTCGGTAAGTATGCAATAAAATTCATTTTATAATGAAAATTCCATTTTTGTCATAAATATAATCTAAAATACACTAAATTTTTTAATTATTGAATATTTATCGATGGAAAACCCCGCGAATGAGCAAGTCCTCCCGTGAATAAGTTTTAGATAGGTCCCTCACAAAAATCTCAAGAACATGAATACTATGGCGATTGACTGTATAACTACAGCTCAGAGGCTTGGGAACTCTCACACAATACCTTACTGGATAATCCTACCTATTGTGTTACTAACTCCTAAATACTAATCAGTTTATAAATAATTCCAGTCTTTCCCCTTTGTTTTATTGCACACAAACATTAGAGTAATAGATTAAAGCAGCGTGAACACCACCACTGGAGCCTCTTGAATGTCTGTTATCAGCAATGACTTGCATATGTGGGTAGCCCAAAAAATCAGTTTGTTCATGAAACTTACCTGTCAGATATATATATAGCTGTATTCTCCGACGTCCGACAGAACTTCAAAACTCCCGGCACACGCAGTGGGCGGCCAGGTGGTTAGTACCCATTCCCGCCGCTGGGAGGCGGATATCAGGAATCATTCCCATTTTCTATTCAGATTTTTCTCTGTCGCGGTAGTGAAAACACCTGTTTCCACTACCTCCGCCTAGGATTTTGAAACTTCATTAGCCGCTTAAGTATCCTACTTATTTTTTGAATGATTGACTTGGATTTGTGGCTAGGCATACGCTATCATAAATTAATTAAAATTTTTTCATTGCATATGATGTCTGAATCTAGTTAGCCTAGTTTCAGATTTTGTTGTCTGCAACGGGTAGAAGGGGAGGCTACCGAAACCTCGGTAGACACTCGTTTAGTATACATGTTTTCTTTGTTGAGAGATCAATGTAATTAGTGTAATGTTGACTGATTCCGAAAGAGACGTATGATTCGTATGTACGCAAATTAGAGCGTGATAGAATCAGGAGGTCTTCCTCCACAGTACCAGTAGACTTTATTTTTGCCTACCCTGTGGTATGGCTTACGGGCCTAGAGGAAGTTCTGTGAGAAGTAATGCCCTTTCTATTATTGTGGATTACATCAAGTAAGCTTGAAAAAGTGCTCGCTCTCCAATCAGTGTTGTGAGTGTAGTGATGTTGATTTTGCCCCTAGTGTGTGGAGGGGGCGTCAGATCGGTCCTTTAACGCCTCTAGGTCTAAACCTCTGTCGGACTCCCAGGACCAGGGAGGGGGCAAGTTGAAAACCGAAGGAGGGTTACGGGAACCCCCCCACCGATCTGGCGTCCCTTCGGCAGGATAAGGCTGCCAAAGATCGTGCACGTGCACGAATCATGAAAGATTGCTTCTCGTCCTCCGAGGCGTCCTCCCCGCAAGGTTGGAGCTCTCGGAAGGACTCGCGCCCTCTAAGAAGCTTTAGAGAAGAGGACGCTTCACGTCCTCTCTCTCGTCAGGAGGGAACGTCAGATCCGCCCCATAACGCCTCTAGGCCTGGACCTCTGTCGGACTCCCAGGATAGGGAGAGGGCATGTCGAAAGCGAAGGAGGGTTACGGGGAACCCACATCGATCTGGCGTCCCTTCGGCTTGACTTAATATCGATAAGCGTGACAAAGACGCAAAATGTCGCACAGGCGGCTGTCGTCTTGGTCAAGAGAATAAAAAGTGTCCTTAAGGCAGGACCCTCACAAGACGCCTTTCGAGACATTCAACGCTCTATCGAGGAGGAAGATTCGTTTGCACTTCCTCCATCTAGACTGAAAGGGAGAGCTGGGATCTGGTACGAAACAGGAGAAGAAGCAGGATTGAAAGCACCGTCTTCTTCTCAAAGGAGATTCGCCAATTTGGTGGACGCTCCAAGGAGGTCTTATTTGTCATCGGCTAAGGCTTTCCTCCCCTCATGGCGTTATGTATACGTTATGTGACGTTCGCTTTACTACGAAACGGGATATTGTTCAAGCTCATAAGATTGACGTCCGGCAAGCTGATTGCATAGTCAAATAGCTCGCCAAGACGCATCTTACTCGTCCCTAAGGGACGCTCTGTCAGCGGACAGAGATGACACTGGACAGACTATCCTAGTTTTCGACAGGAGAAGGGCAAAGAATTCCTCATACCCAAGAACACACAGGCGTCCTTTTAAATGCCCTTCTGCAGTGTCGATGACCGTGACAAAGACGCAAGATGTCGCACAGCCGGCCGTCGTTTTTGTCAAGAGTGGCGAACGTCCTGAAAGACTCGTCCTGATGACGATCACCGTACTTATGCTTAGGACGCTCGCGTTTCATGAGCGGCTCTCCCCTCGCCAGGAAGCCTCTCAAGTTACTCGTGTTGACGCACGTCATTCACTATGACGCTTCCCTTGATGTTCGTCGCTCTTCTATTCCGGACGCTCTTCAAGACGCTCAAAGAAAGCAATCAGGACGTTCGGCAAGCACCTCGCGACGATGCCTTTCGGAACGCTCGGCGTTCCTTTTTTGAGCGCGTGCTGGATATGTTCATTTGCATTACTAAGACGCAAAATGTGCACAGGCGGCCACCGTCTTTGTTAGAAGGTAACGAAAGTCTTTAAGGCCGTCTTGGAGACGATAGCCTTACTTAGTCTTCCTATAGGGCTCTCACACTTCAGGAGCAGTGTGCGGCTCTCCAGGACGCTTTTCGGGTGGCCTTTCAGAAGACGCTCGACGTCATAAACATTGATAAGCTTTTTGGAAGACGCTCGATGTCTTACACATCTGGACGCTCGCCAGGACGCTAGCGAGGACGCTCGCCAGGACGCTAGCGAGGTTTTGACGCTTTGAAGACGCTCGGCATCCTACACGTCATGACGCTCGGTAGAGCACTGCCAGGACGTTCTTCAGAACGATAGGCGTCCTACGCATCAAGACGTTCGGCAGGATTCCTGCAAGAACGCTCTTCAAGAGGGCGTCGTCGAAGTAGAGGAAGGAGTTTGGTCTCGTCAAGATGTCTACTTCTCTTTCTACGAAGGGAGCGTTCAGAGAATCCATCACTTGATGAATTCCAGGAAAACTGTAAGCAGATTTCGGTGTCATAAAACGCCCTCGTCTGCTTTCGGGATTGCGCTGCCGAAGGGACATTAAGGTCCTTTCCTGTCGTAAGCCCAGTCTCTAATCAGGAATCCTACCCCTTCCTCGATTTCTGCGGGAATCGGAAGGCTATATGCTCGAATTCCTGGATTACTTTCCGTCATGCAATTGGGTTTAGTTTCTCATTGACAAAGTTCTTAATAACATTTTATCGCATAAGCGGATAAGTAACAAAATTTCGAAAGAGCTCTCATTCATTAGTCAGAGGCTCATCCAGGAAAAGACTTATAGACTACGTCCATGAAGTCTTATGTCAAATATCATAAGAAGCTTGAACTTTCCTTTTCGATCTTCGGTTCTCACTTGAGGATTTCCATTTGAATAATATTATTCCTTTTCTTGGCAAAGAGAATGAAGACAGTCGATTTCCATTCTCTCTCTCTTCCTCGTCGAGGAAAGAATGTAGTAGAGAATTATATGTTCAAGTGACTGCAATACTTAGGTATTTTAACTTCGCGTCATATTACTAATGTAAAGTTCAAGTCATATACGCATATCGTGGTTACCTCTACAGATGGCAACCGAAAGGACTGTTATTTTAAGTGTATTTAATCGGTACTTCCTGCAACTTCCAGGAGTTTCCGGTGTAAGGACAATGCTTGAAGGTATGTTACAACAAACACCAACTCAGCTTCTGCATGTAGCGAATTATGTTTCGCTTAAATATGCCTGCTTGAGAATTTTCTTATGATCGATAATAGTAACGAACCTATTCCTTCGTAGAGAAGAGTAGCTGGTAACTCAGGCAGAATAGTGCGAAACGAGAGGTTTGCTGTCATTGTGGATGACGCAGTATATTTAATCGGTACTCCCCGGCAACTTTCCAGGAGTTTCCGATTTAACATTTTGGTTAATTAAGCGTAATGTTACGAACAACACAAAATCAGCTTCTGTATTAGCGAATTCTGTTTCGCTTAGATATGCCAACTTGAGAGTTTCTGTTCAAATAATGGAAATCTATTCCTTAGATGATAGAATAGCTGGCAACTCGGCATAAAGACTGCGAGAAGGTGAACATAAGCTGCTGCCTGTAACTGTCACAGTGTCTCACACTGTCACCAACTCAGTGTTAGGTAGCTCGTTGTACTGCTCAGTCGGTTACGTCTCTCTCTCCCGCGGGATTGATTTACGAACCGTATCTCTGCCCTACAATCATGACTTTCGCCTCGGGTTGAGGGGATTTCTGGTAATCATGAATAAACGACTTCCCCTTTTGCTAAGAAATTTTCAACAGAGATATCTCTTAGACATGTTCGGCGCTGCTTACCGCACTGTAACAGAATTCTGTACGAGTCTACCGCAGCATAGCACTATAATAATGCTCTCCTGCTTATGCAAAGCGCAGCCTTATTAGGGAAGGAAGCATGCTTAGTGAGGGAATGGATGAGTCTGCTGGGGACCATTTCCTCGCTGGAGAAGCTTGTTTCCCTGAATAGACTGCAATTCAGACTCTACAGTTTTTCCTACAGGAGAACTGAAATAACATCAAAGATCTAGAGATAATTCTAAACGTCTCTCAATGGTTAAGGATCACCTCAGGTGATAATGAGAGGGAGCCAGGCATCCGGACAGAGGTCCTGGCACATAATCTAAAAGAATTGGAAGCAATTTGGTTGGCTCTCCAGTTCCTCGAAGAGTGAGGTTTTGGTCGAGTGGTCCAAATCATCTCAGATAATTCCGCAGCTCTCTCATATCCCAAGAAAAGAGAGATGGTTATCGGCATAGGCACGGAAACGTAACGATCCTTAAGAGGTTCGTTACACGATTGCACGTCCGTGCGGATCTTCTCGATCGACGGCAGCAACTACTGACTCGTTTGACTTTTGAGTAATCCTCGCTTAGAAGTATGTCGAGAGTTGTGGAGACTTTGGGGACGTCCTTTCGTAGATTTTGCAATATTGAAGACGAAGAAGCTTCCTCTACGTTGCGCCCTTATTCTCGATCCGAGAGCGGTAGCAATAGACGCCATCCTATAGTATGGAATGGGGATAGTTGGTTAGCCCTTTTCCCCTATTCAAAGCTTAGGAAATGTAATAAGATAATCGCTGGCGTCAGAGGGAGTGAGAAAGACGCTGATCGCCCCATGTTGGCCTTCGAGAGGATGGATTCACAGAGGTCACGTCCTTCAGAGAGCACTTTCCAAGGACCCTTCCCGAGAGAATCGGTCTACTCTAACAGCCTCACTTCGAGAGGTACCTAAAATCTCTCCGATCTGAGTCTGAATGCGTTCAGACTGTCAAGAAGCGAGAGGATCTTCAAGATTAATTGCAAGTCTCATTGGCCAAAGCAAAGCAGTGCTGCATATTTTGCAGTGTACCAATCGGAGTGGGTCCGTTTCTGGACATAGGGCAGGAAGAATGACTGTTCCTCTACCTCTGACCTCTGTGAATGACTTTACCGCCTTCCCATTCCGTCTGAAGTATGGGATAAGCTAAACAGTCCCAACGATTGTAGAATACGGAAATATGTTGTTGACGGCCTCTAGGCTCAGAGATTCGGATCTGTCAAACAACAAAGCCTTCACGATCTTTGAGGTCTGCGGAAATCTTGATGGAACTTAGACGTAGTCTGAAGTTCTTGAT
>NC_061109.1:51937610-51942610 GCF_015104395.2 Macrobrachium nipponense
GTGGTAGTGGTCTCACTCGCCATAGTGTTCATACTGACACCTCTTGGAGGGTGAGCGAGTCAGTTGTACTGACCTTTTCTTTATTTATTATTCTCTGGTATGTGTTAGTACATTTACCTTAGAAATAATGGATTAAAGGATATTTCGCGCAGCGACACGAACTGAGCCCAGAAAAGCATGTTGTCAGCGGTTTTTAGGCACAGAGGCCTTGACCTTTCTGACAACAAGGACATTCATGATCTTTTAAAATCTTTCGAGACTTCGAAGATTCCTCAAATCAGAGACCTCCGTCATGGAACCTTGACGTGGTTCTTAAGTTCCTTATGTCAAGCCCTTCGAACCGCTTCAGGCAGCGTCTCTTCGAAAACTTGACGAGGGAAGGCTCTTTTCCTAACTTCTCTTGCGACGGCTAAGAGAGTTAGTGAGATTTCAAGCGTTTAGTAATTTAGTGGGATTCAAAGGAGACAATGCTGTCTGCTCTTTGAACCCAACTTTCTTGGCGAAGAATGAAAATCCTTCGAATCCTTGGCCGAAAACTTCGAGATCAAGGGTATGTCAAGTCTGGTGGGCCAAGAACCAGAGAGAGCCCTGTGCCCGGTCAGGGCTCTCAAGTTCTATGTACATAGAACAAAAGAGGTAAGAGGGTCCCTCAGGTAATCTCTGGTGCTCTGTGAAGAGACCAGAGTTACCTTTATCTAAGAATGCTGTTGCTTTCTTTCTGAGGGACGTCATTAAGGAGGCTCATTCATCTTTCCAGAAGACTGATTTGGGCCTCTTACGAGTGAAAGCTCACGAAGTTCGAGCTGTCGCTACCTCTCTTGCCTTCCAAAAGAATATGTTAATCAAGGACTTCTTGATTGCACCTTTTGGAGGAGTAACTCCGTCTTGCCTCACATTACCTAAGGGATGTGAGAACGATTTATGACGACTGTAATTCACTGGGGCCATACGTTTCCTGCGGACACAGTCTTGGGGTCCGGAAGTAGCTCTTTCCCTATCCCTTAGTTAGGTTTAGGTTAGTTTTATTGTTGTGTTTTTAGGTTGTGGTGAGTCTTATGTGAAGATCTCCCATCCTTTAGTTAGTTTAAGGGGTTTTTTGAATAGTTGGTCAGGTGGTGGTCAGTTGCTTCGTTGCCCTCATATGTATGGCTCGATGGTCTTGTCACGTTGAGGTCTCGTACCCCGTTGACAAATCATCCAGAGCGCACCAGACTACAGGTCTCCACCCGGCTGGCAACTCTGATTTAAGCAAAAGCAGCCTTAAGTGACAGTAATCACAGAGTCTACTTGCTAACAGGTGAGGAACCAAGATGTATATCATCTACTTAATTTAAGTTTCCTAAAAAATCCTATTCTGTCTCTTCCCACCATCCGAAGGTGGGATTCAGCTATATATATATATCTGTCAGGTAAGTGGCATGAACAAAATGTTATTGTTATTCTACAATTAAGTTTGTTCATACTTACCTGGCAGATATATATAATTAAATTGCCCGCCCTCCTCCCCTCAGGAGAGACAGTGGCATTAATAAAATATGAATAGAAAATGGAATGGTTCCTGATATACCGCCTCCCAGCGGCGGGAATGGGTACTACCACCTGGCCGCCCACTGCGTGTGCCGCGAGTTTTGAGAAATTCTGTCGGACTTCAGAAAATACAGCTATATATATATCTGCCAGGTAAGTATGAACAAACTTAATTGTATAATAACAATAACATTTTTAAGCTAAAACTCTTACAGTTTAGTAATATTCAATCATTATCATCATTTTGAAACAAATTTGAAGTCTAGAACAATATTTAGATTTAAGGTGAATTTTTGAAAAAAAAAACATTTTTTTACTTCTGAGCGTTACAAATTCATGCATCATTTTGTGTTAATATTTTCTCTGTGTTGCTTTGATTGTTTTACAATGTGTTATATACTAAAATGATTGTGATTTATTGTACAATACAATGAAGAAAAATTAACTTTAGCTTTAACGTTTTGCTCACAGCGCGATTTTAAAACAATTATATATGAAATTTTGTTTTTGCACTGTCATATATCGCATTATGTATATATGATAATTATATTTTTTTCATATCTGATGGTTGCATACTAAACTTCAGGCAATGACAAAAAAAGGAGCCAAAAATGAACTCAATCTTGAAAACTAAGTGCGCTGTGATTTGTTGAAAAAAATATTTTTTCCGCTTCGGTGCTCACTCCGAGACCCCCTCGGCATACGGGAGACGATTTTTATTATACCCCTTCGGCGTAAGAGGGTTAATGACCCACCCCAGCTGCCTCTTGCTTTGGTACCATAGCTTCAAGGCAAAGTGGAATGCAGACCGAGTGGGGTCGGGGCTTCCCTTTCTCTGTCGATAGTCAACTACCTTGTCAGGAAAGTTCAAATAGTCATTCCAGCTCTCATTCACAAGCTAAATCCATTTGAAAAAGAATTTCAGGTTTGTTTGCTAGTTAAATTACAAATTACTTGAAAAATTTAATTTTTTTCCAATATGAAAATTAAATTGGTCTGCTTTTCCAAAAATAATGACAATAAGTTATCTGCAAAGAAATACTTAGGGTTTAATACTGTGGATTACTAAATTTTTCTTACAAATTGTAAGCACTTATGCAAAGACTTTAGATTTACTTATTTTACAGGTACAAGGAACTGTTGCCATGCAGCATTGACAACTTTGTTGATTGAGTTTATAAAAGGAAGTCATAGTAGTACTGTTTTTTCTTCTGCCCTTGAAGATTTGAATTGGTCAACAGGTTAGTGTGATATGAGTCAACAGAATATAGAAATTTATTGTCTTTCAAATAAGAAACTAATAAGTTTGTTCTATGCAACCTCATTTGTTGTAAGATGTCTGATTACTGCAAAGGAAATCCCACTTGCGCCTAACTTTTGTATCAAAAAGAAAGAAAAAAGGAAGCACTCACTACACATGGTTGACCTTCCTGTGACTCCTCAGCATCTATCATTTTGTTGTTCAACTTCACAATTTTTTCACATTGCTCTCTAGTGTTATGATTTTTACTATTATGCCAGTTACCATTCACCAGCCGTTTTCTGAGTTTATATTGTAAATTTGTTTCTTTAATTCTACTTTTATTTTAATATTAATATATTCCCATTATTTTGATTTTATGAGTTGGCATGATCCTATGTCTGTTTTGAATAAAAACCTAGCCTAACTAATATATACCGTATTTGTAGGCATATAGGATGCACTTTTTTCCAAAATTTTGGCTCAAACAATTGCCCTGTGTCTTATACATCATAGGTGAAGTTTGAGACCTGTAGGCCTAGGCTAATCTTCTCTCTGACGCTCACTAACCCAGCTTATGCTCAGTACTTTTACCTACCCTAAGCTCTATGCATCCTTATTTTATTGCTGGTATTATTGTTTTATTACCAGTGCTTTAAAATTGAATTCGTAAAAATGAAAGCAATCTAATCTGAAATGCTGTGACTAGAGTTTATAACATCAGGTGATCGGCGCTCTGGCTTACCGGTAATGCCATCTGTTGACATGGAATAAAACTTCGGTATGATCGTTGCCAGGGCTACCTGATGTAGCCCTGATGTATGATCCAGTGCCGTACGACTTACAACATTTTGATTTAATTAGCAAATTTGTACAATTTTTTTGTTTATGTACGACATTTTCAATGAATTGTTGATTTTCTAATGATTGTACATTTTGAAGCCTTATTGTACAACAATTGACTACAAAGTACGGTATCTGGCAATGCTGATCATTGCCAGTTCGTGTAGTTGGAGAGCATATAGGTTAGACATCTTGGTACAACGAGTTCATAATCATAACAAAAACACAGCAACACTCACCATCATTATTTCCTGCTATTGAGATGTCATGTGTATGCTTATTGCTTACCTGTACTGCCAAATTGCTTTTATACAGCTATGTTTCTGCTTGTGTAATGTACAGCTAGACTGTTTTCAACAATACATGCTTAAATACACTAAAAACTTTTTTTCCTGAATCTGACTTGCTGAAATGAGGGTGTGTCTTATATGACCGTGCGTCTTATATGCTGTCAAATACGGTAACAGTTATTTAATTTATTTACCTACTCTAGTCTTATTGTTCACATAAGTCAGCTCATGACATTAGTAAACAAAAGAAAGACTTACAAACCCAACTAACAAACCATAATCGAGAGCGCTCGCACCCTTCCGTTACCACCGCACACTCCTAACTCCACCATATGTTTTTCCAACTATACGTACTGTCTACTGTGCGTCTTATGACTTCACAACTGCAACCACTGCCCCATTCCAAACCTAATGAGAGGACTGGCAGTATATGCCCTTGCAGAGCTTTTCTCCATGGCGAATAAGGATATAGTAATGTAAAAAATATATCAATCCTATTCTACTTAGCATCATTTCTAACATAACTACGGTAATTTTTCTACTATTCTACAACGGTTGAAATGCAAGCAAAACTGTTGTTATCGGATTCAGTTGTTCATAGCAAATCAGCTGTTTCTGGCTGTATGCATTCATGCAACAAGCAATGCAATATTCCTTTTTCAATATACTGTACTATATTTCTTTAGTAAAAGAGTAAATAATCAACACTAAAAAGACTGAATAACAGCCCAAAAATGGTTTAAAAAGTTTTTGGTGCTTCCAATGAACCATTTCTGGGGATGTTTCGGTGTTCGTGGCTTGAGGAATGTTTCTCAAACAGGAACACAAATTTTTTGAACATCTGGTTCATAACCAGATTTTTTTTGTGAACAGGACTGTTCGTGAGTTGAGATACCACACACACACACACACATATTTATATACAGTGGTACCACGAGATACGAAATTAATCCGTTCCGAGGCGGCCTTCGTATCATGAGCTTTTCGTATCTTGGACCACATTTTACATGTAAAATGGCTAATCTGTTCCAAGCCCTGCAAAAACACCCCAGTAAATTTCATAATAAAGCTAAATTGACCTATAAACAAATACTACAACA
>NC_061109.1:51950110-51970110 GCF_015104395.2 Macrobrachium nipponense
ATTAAAAGGTATATAGTAAAAAAGGAACCAGTTCTCACCAAACCATCCAAAGGAGAAGAGAAGAACGAATGACCAAAACTTGACACCAACCTACGACTTCAGTTATGCAAGATAAAGAGAAGTGGAAACGTTAGAATCAAAGAAGGAACAAGCCGTTTGATGTATAAGGACTCAAGGGTAGTTAGGTAATTGCTATGACTTGTTCCACCAATAATATAGAAGTGCTTTTTACTTATTTCAATTTTGCATATGGAGGCATGGTTCTTTATATTAGAAAATTCTGGTTTGCTTAATTTTTGACCCGTTCTAAAGCTGTATCCCATATGGCTACAGTATCTCATCTGCAGTAACCTACGACTTGATCCAACATAAATACCGGGACATCCCAGCCACTTGAATTTATAAACAATGTTGGATCTCATGAAGGTTTGCAGTTTGTCTTTATAGCTGAAGAATACGCCAATCTTGAGTGGATTGATTGGAATTAAATCGCAGGTCGATGGAGTTGCCATGGGCTCCCCATTGGGACCTGTGTTTACTAATATTTTTATGTCCTTTTTAGAAGAAACCTTTTTAACTAACTGTCCGGATGTGTTTAAACCTGTCTATTATAGACGATATGTGGATGATACATTTGCGCTATTCAAAGAACCCTGGCATAGAGAGATGTTTCTGGACCATATCAATAGTCAACATGAAAATATAAAATTTACCATGGAAAAAGAAACCAACTACTCTTTACCCTTTTTAGAGATCAGTGTTACTAGAGACAATGGTGAATTTACTACATCTGTGTATAGGAAAAAATCATACACTGGGCTTGCTAACAATTTCTACAGTTCATGCTTCAAGAACTTTAAACTGAATTCTATTTACACTTTGGTTTACAGGGCTTTACGTTACTCTTCGAGTTGGTCTCTCTTTCACAATGAGATATTGTTTTTAGTTAAATTTTTCTTACAGAACTCCTATCCTGAAAAACTGGTATATAAAGTCATTAACAGACTGCTGTCACAAGATTTCTCGAATCCGATGCCCTCTTATAATGTCTTAAAGAAAAATGTATGTGCCACTATCCCATTTATCTCTGACGACAAGTTTTCTGCCAAACTTAAACAAATAATAGAAAATGAATTTGGCTGCCTTAAATTGCATTTAATTCCAATCAATCCACTCAAGATTGGCGTATTCTTCGGCTAAAAAGACAAACTGCAGACCTTCATGAGATCCAACATTGTTTATAAATTCAAGTGGCCGGGATGTCCCGGAGGGATTTATGTTGGATCAAGTCGTAGGTTACTGCAGATGAGATACTGTAGCCATATGGGATACAGCTTTAGAACGGGTCAAAAATTAAGCAAACCAGAATTTTCTAATATAAAGAATCATGCCTCCATATGCAAAATTGAAATAAATAAAAAGCACTTCTCTATTATTGGTGGAACAAGTCATAGCAATTACCTAACTACCCTTGAGTCCTTATACATCAAACGGCTTGTTCCTCCTTTGAATTCTAACGTTTCCGCTTCTCCTCTTTATCTTGCATAACTGAAGTCGTAGGTTGGTGTCAAGTTTTGGTCATTCGTTCTTCTCCTTCTCCTTTGGATGGTTTGGCGAGAACTGGTTTTTCCTTTTTTACTATATACCTTTTAATTTGTATTAATTTTAATTTTTGTATAATACTTTTTTTTTCTTATCTTAATCTTTTTTATATAAAAAATCATGTTTTTAAACTTTAACGTATTTTGTGTTGTTCTTACAGATTGAAGATGCACATAGATAATGTGCGAAACGTCTCTTGCTAATAAATATGGGCCTTTTTGATGTGTTTGTTGGACCCTGCTGAATGCTGTATATATATATATATTATATATATATATATATATATATATATTATATATATATATATATATAATATAAATATACACACACACACACACAGTGGTACCTCGAGATACAAAAAGGCTCAATTTACGAAACTTGAGATACGAAAGCAGATACGAAAAAATTTTACGGCTCTACATACGAAAATTGCTCAAGATACGAGAGGTTGTTGCTGTAAAGTCCAAGATTCCCCAGGACCACCGATAACAATTTTGAAACTTGCGCACCGCCAACTGAGTAGACTCACCACCATCCTCCCGCTCTCCCATTGGTTCCTGATTTGCTAGTCCCACCGCCAATGGAGGAATCCTTCTCTCCTATTGGTCAGCATAACCTCCCATCATGCATCTACTACGTAGCGCATCTACTATTCGCAGGTTCTAGCTATTAGCAGGGGGGTCTGGTACCCATCCCCCACAAATATGGGGAACTATATATATATATATATATATATATATATTTATATATATATATATATATATATATATATATATATATATATTATATATAATATATATATATATATATATATATATATATATATATATATATATATATATATATATATATATATATATATATATATATATTATATATATATATATATATATATATATATATATATATATATATATATATATATATATATATATATATATATATAATATGTATATTACATATTATATATATATATATATATATATATATATATATATATTACATATTATATATATATATATATATATATATATATATATATATATATATATATATATATATATATATATTTCCCCATATTTGTGGGGGATGGGTACCAGACCCCCCTGCTAATAGCTAGAACCTGCGAATAGTCGAAACCCCTATGAAAATGCATAAAACCACTTATTTTCTTAGTTAAAACTCAAGAAACCCCACTAAAAATGTTTATAACTGTTTTTATAATAATCTTATCACAAATAGTGCATTTTATGATGAAATTGAAAATAAAAATTAGGAATGTGTGGATATTTCTCATAGAAAAATACCATGAATAATGGGGGTATAATATGTTCCAGAGAGAAATATGCAAATATGTGAGTCCGCAATTACATTGTTCACTGTATATATATACATATACAGGCAGTCCCCGGGTTACATTGGGGGTTCTGTTCTTGAGACGCTTTGTAAGCTGAAAATCGTTGTAAGTCGGAACATTTTGAAAAATCCTAAGAAAACCTTACTTTTAATGCTTTGGGTGCATTGAAAACTATGTAAACTGCATTCTTATTGCATTTTTCATCAAAAAGCCTTCAAATATTGATTATTTTGCATTTTTTGTGTCATATTTCTTTGATCAGCGTTGTAGGCGTCATAAACCTGGAACATGTGTCGTAAACCTGGAAATAATTTCTGATAAATATAATTGAGAAGCGTTATAACCTCGGAACGTCATAAGCTGAACCCATTGTGAACCGGGGACTGCCTGTATACTGGTAGTTCCCGGTTATTTGGGGGTGGGCGGTTTTCTGCCCTTGGCAGGGTGCCGACAAGCGAAAACTGCCACTTAACCGAAATTGCAATTTATGGCACCGAGTTTTGGTTAATGGCGCTTCAGATAAGTATGTTATGGCGCCATAACTATATTATCGGCACCTGGTCCAGCTTGTGCCGATGGAATCTAATATAGAAAAGGTTCTGGTTTGTATTTTCATAGAAACAGACAACACTACCACAAACTACAAAATCCAGTTACCTACAGTACTTAATAACAATTGCTTTAGCTTCCACGGTAATATTTCATTAAGATATGATAATTAATGCAAATAATGTACATTATTTAAAAGTACGGTATTTCCCCAGATCGAGTTGAGAAAACCGTGGCAAGTTTAGACATGTGTCGTCCTGTGATCCGCTCGAAATTAGCCTCCACTGGAACATATCCACCTCACGTAATCGACGTTGATTGGAAATTAAACTATAGAGTGAGAGTAAGTTGCAACACCTTTTATCAGTCTGTAATAAAGTTTTGTATGCAGGTAAAAGTAACCTCTTCGTAAGTGCCCTAATCTCGCTAGCAAAAGTTAAGAGTGCTAGGTCAAGTTTTTATGTCATTTTTAGACTGCATTGAATTTGTGAAAAGAAATAACAAAAGTATTGTTCAGAAGAAATAGTGAAAGTTATTGGTGATAAGAAATAATGAAAGGTAGTCTATTCTTTGTCTGTATAGGTACGCAGTTGATTCTTTGAAGTCATTTCCCACTAATTTGTCAAATATGTACTAAGTACAGTACTGTACAATTATGGAGAAAAATAGATTCAAGTTCTGTGGCTCATGAAAGTTCCACTTAATGTCAATTAGTAAAAAATAGCATTAAAAAGTTTGACGATGAAATTAAATAGTGTTAAAAGTAGTTCAATGTAAATACTGTACTTAACAATTGAATAGCATGAGACTAAATGAGAATATGAATCTGAAAAGAAATTGTACGAAAATAACTTCCCTGTGCATTAACAGCCCTTTTCAATTTAATATAAATTGAAAATTATCATTTTGTTTACTTTTTGGGTTTAGTATATTTTGTTGTGTCTATCAAACTAACTAAATTGCAGCTTAAAAAAGGTCAAAATCAGGGAAACTTTATTTTTCTGGCCATTTTGTTGTGAGAAAATATTTTATCATTACTGTTTCTAATGCAGCACGATTTAAAGGGCTTGTGTGAAATTCTACCACTCATGTCTTTCCTGTGAACCATCTTCCTCAAATCTCCACTTGTCCCCAGTCTTCATTCTCATTTTCTCATCCAAGTAGATCTAAAGCTTCCAACTGTTCTGGTGTCCACAAGAGCCCAGCTGACACTATCACATACTATTCTCCTAGAGGTTGTGTGAAGGACTTGGTCAAACCATCTCCAACTCCATCTCTTCACTGTCTCGGCTAAACAGGAATCTTCTGTAATTTCCCCTTTGGTATCATTTTAACTCCGTTTTAACATCTGATTCTTAATATTCTTCTTAAAGCAGTTTATTCTCAAGTCAAATATATATTTCTAGTTATGGTGTCATCATTATACCAACATTCATGTCCATATAGTAATACAGATTGTACTCAACATAGGTACAATCTTACTTTCATATGCAATTTAGGATCCTTTAGTTGATTTCCAAATTTTACTCAACCTTTTCATCCTCAGATTGACCATGTTTAGCCTTTCACTAAATTCCAACTCAGGAGTGGGTGTCAGTGTTCTTAAATATATGGACGATTCCCTTTTAAAATTCTCCATCTAATGTTATTTCAACCCTCAGTGCATAATCTATGCATAAATCTGTTTTTTCTTTTATTTACCATGATGATGCTGCAGCGGGATCACAAGCAAGCAAAGAAAGCAAGCAAATCTCCCCACAGTTACTTTAGTTGTACAGACTATCAATGTTTTCCCAGCCACACTTTCCCCTTTATGATACTATTTACTGACAGGACAATGGCTCACTGACAGACAAACAAAGCTCTCACATTCATGTACTCACCAGATATGACTGTCCTCAAGGCAAGAGGCTGTGCTGTCCGCTGGATAAAGTCGTTGAAACGACCACCGCCGAGAATCACAACACAAAACAACCAACCGAGTACTACAACCATACAATAACTCGACAACAAATCATTGCGCAGACAAACACCAGCAACATTAAAACAACAACCTTACAAGTCCACATACAACCACTCACAAACAACACCAATAAATCACTACAGTTCACCAACAACAACAACACTCAACAACTCACAAGCTCAACAACCTTCAAGCACCAGCACAACAACCTTCCAACACTCAATACCAATAACAACTCATATAACAACTCCAGAAAAATGCAATACAACTGACCATCAATACTATCTTCCAAAAGACCACTCCTGACTATGACCATCACAGACCCCCACCATAGACTGCTTCGGCGACCACTCCAACAGACAACCCAGACACTCGCGCCCACTATCAAACCACTCCTTATTATCCAGCCACCAATTACGATCTTTCTCTCTCTCTCTCGATCGCTCACTCACTCACTCACACTCTTCAGATAAAACACATACGCACTTACATACTATCATACAGCAATACAAAACATGAAACACGACATATCAAACATACGAAAACATTTAAACTCTCAACCCAACGACGCTCTCTCTCTCTCTCTCTCTCTCTCTCTCTCTCTCTCTCTCGTCATCTCTCTTCTCTCACTTCTCTCTCTCTCTCTCTCTCTCTCTCTCTCTCATAACCTTTGAAGATGTTGTCAAATGTAACTACCATTATCACTCCTCCATAATGCAATCTACTAGTAAGAAAACTTTATACATTTTGTGAATTTTTACTGTTTTAAAACAGTATCATCATCACATTGTAAGCCTGTCAAGTTTCTATTGTTGCTCCAGTCTTAACCTTCTATTGTTCATATGTGGAACAAACCTTCGGTCTTAACAATAGGATATTTCTTAGCGCTAGCTGGTAACCGGTTAAAAACAATCGAAGATTGTAAGCAAGGATTCTGTGAGATCTGGCAACTCCTGCGTGTACGTTGTGATAGCTGGTCAGAAGCCACGCACCGCCTTGTGACATATCCATTCTTTCCTTAACCGCTTTTCTCTAGGGATCAACTGGATACAGTTATTGACAGGTGTCTAGCTGACAATAATGGTCATCTTGTTCAGCAGACAGTGAGTAAATCAACAGCTCCTTCTTGCCCAAACATTCCAAAGAAGAATCAGCAGTCTCCTCCCAAGAAGCCTATAAGACCAGCTACTATGAACAAGATTTCTCAACCTGCTTCATCTCCAAAGAAACCACCTCGGCAACGTCACTTTCTGACCTGCTCTTCAAGACCAGGAAGGGGGAATAGAGGCAGAGCCAGGGGAGGTAGATGATATCGTGGGTGCCCCTCCCAATTCTTTGCCACCAGTGGGGTATGCCTGGCAAGTTGCCATTGGGCTGCGTGGCAGAGTTAAGGAGTGGAGCCTTGGGTGGTAGATGTCGTTTGTGTAGGATATCTACTTGCTACTTCGTCCTCCTCCTCTCCTCCTCCTCCCTCCGACGTCCTCTCCTTCACCTCATCTACGCCTAGACTATCCCAAACACCTAGCTCTCCAAGAAGTGAGGAAGATGATGGAAAGAAAGGGAGCAGTTAGAGCAAGGGTAACAAACCGCCCTTCCCCAGGGGTTCTACAGGTTTTTTTTTTTTTTTTTTTTTTTTTTTTTTTTTTTTTTTTTTTTTTTTGTCCCCCCCCCCCCCCCCGGGGGGGGGGGGGAAGGGGGGGTTTTTCTTCCATAGGTCCCCAAAGCTGGCAGTTGGAGGCCAGTGATAAACCATTCAACATTGAACCTCTTCATCAGGAAGACAAAGTTCAGGATGGAGACTCCTCGAACAGTCTTAGCAGCTGTCAGAGACAACGACTATTTGCTGACTATAGATTTGAAGGATGCTTACTTCCAGATCCCTATCCATCCCGCCTCTCGGAAGATTCTGTGCTTCAGTCTCGGAGAACTGGTGCTCCAGTTCAAAGTCCTTTGCTTCAGACTAACATCAGCTCCCTAGGTGTTCACAAGCTTTCCCCCCTAGTGTTAACATGGGCTCATGCTCAGGAGATCCTAAGCTATATCGACGACTGGCTGGTTTTAGCGTGTTCCTGAGAAAAGATAATTTGAGACAGGGACAGTCTTCTCCAATTTTGCCACTGCTTAGGCATCATGATATATTTGGAAAAGTCCAATCTTCACCCCAGCCAGAGAGTTCTCTACCTGGGAATGATCATAGACACAGCCTTGTCAAGCACCTTCCTGTCAAACCAGAGGATCGCCAAAAATCAGTGATTTTTGGCACTAGATAAACCCCATAAAACAGGATCGCCATCAACTGAGCCCGCTGATAACCGGGGACTGCTTGCACTGCCATATTCCTGAAACTGGGAAGGTGCAATAATTCTCCTGACAGACCTCATGTAAGTAAGTAAGTTATATCACATCCACAAGGGGATAATAAATACATAGGTTTGTGTGTTTCCTGTTCTTTATTGCCAAACCCTAATGGGTATCAAGAAAAGGAACACGGCACAAAGAATAATACATATATTAGTCCTAGTCCTTGTGTTGTGTCCTGTTTTTTTATTGTCAAAAGTGGGTATCTGGATTAAAGGAAATGGTTGATACCCTGTGACCTTACCTTGGATAAAAAATTCCTGAAATACTATTGCCATGAGTGGTGATCATGGTGAGGTATTGCTGGGAAGGTGCAATAATCCCATAGCCAGAACCAACATTATTAGGTAAGTCACCTTGGAACCCGAAAGAATATCAAAAACTCATGGGACTGGGGTGAATATTTTATCTTGCACAAACCCGATGTGTAATGAAGGAGACAGCCGATATATGCACTGTTGTCACATCTGTACAAGTAGGATGAAGGAAAAAGGTGAGGTAGCCATTTTAAGGTAGGGGATATACATATAGCCCTCTTGTCCCGGTCCTTTATATTCTATCACTGTGCTAACTAGCACTATTGTGGCCGAGACTCATTACTATAAAAGAATTCTCTGAGATTGGTTGGTTTGTCTTATGGAGCCTTAGGGGGCATGAGATTATAACTCATTTGAGGACTCACAGCAGCTACCAAAAATAGGCTTTTCTTATGTCAAAAACATCATTTCTGGGCTCAGCTCGTGTCGCTTGCGCGAAATATCCTTTAATCTATTATTTCTAGGGTAAATGTACTAACACATACCAGAGAATAAATAAATAAAGAAAAAGGTCAGTATGACTGACTCGCTCACCCTCTAGGAGGGTGTCGGTATGAACACTAGGCGAGTGAGACCACTACCACGAGCCAAATGCCAATAGAAATCTCCCACTACAAAAACCCTCCAAGAGGGGAGCCGTCCCACAGAGGGAGCAGCTCGTACTACTACTACACCATCCCACGCTTGCGACTGCTGCGCCTCTAGTGGTCATCCTTTTCAGTTAGCACTCACGAGCACACGTGCTATTTTTCTTTCTCTGTGTATTTTGTGCCATTTCTTCGGATTTTCGATAATGGAGCGCTGCAGCTATTGCAGCAGCTAAGTTAAGTACTCAGTATTTACGGTTAGCGAGTCTTTTCCGTCCCCGAGACGGTATTTGCCGTTTTTTAGGTATAGATACGTTCTCGGGGGCTGGAAGCATGGCAGCATGGTCCTGCCGCATGTTGGTTCGCGTTCTTGGTCTCCCATACCTAGAACATCCCTTATTATTTTACGCTCTATTTTGATTATCCGCCTTTTTACGTCTACTCAAGTTGTTATACGTGTATGTATTTCACCTTATGTAGGCTTTTTCTATCCAGACCCTAGTTCAGGTTCCTTGTATCGGCCCCTGACTAGCTTTGAGTGGTAGACTTGCCTTCGGCTAGTCGCACACTCCTGGATTTTTTCTCCTGCTATATTTTTACCTTCTGTCTTTCATTTTTATTATATATTATATTTTTATGTTTTGTTATTGTTAGGTTAGTTGGCGTCTGGCTTAGCCTAGGGTCCTTGGCTCATAGAGCCTTGTCTACCAGTTGATCAGTCGGTCGCTTCCTCATAGCTTCTCTCTGATCAGTTGGTTTGCGCCCTATGGGCCTATATGCTTACCGCTTTTCAGTTCTAGTTGCTTCCCGATAGCTTCTCTATGATCAGTGGTTGGCCTAGGCATTGGTTACCGTATCTTAGTTTTACCGACCTCGTGGTCACTACGTTGATCATCAGGGTCAGCCAGGCGCCTGCCAGTCCCCTTCCCCCTCTCCCGCTCTCCCATAGAGTCGGGCGGGGGTGGGTCGGTCTGTCCTTGCTCGCCCAGCATGCCCGAGCCTGCCTCCCCCTTCCCCTCCCCCACCGGATGGGGCCTGGGAGTCCGACAGTCCCTGACTGGTTCCGACCTCTCCGCGCTTCTCGGCTCGGCGGGTGGTACGTTGTGGGGGGCTCTGGCCTTCCCCCCTCCGTTACTTCCTGTCGCTCCGGGTTAGCGCGAGTCTGTATGTCATCTCGCCCTTCCCCCTTACTAGAGCTCCTCCCTACCGAGTCCTGGTATCCAGCGGAAGGGTATAGTCCACCATAGTTGGACCGGAGCATACAATAGGTCTTTACTAACCGTACCGTATTGCTGAGTTACTACACTCCGCTTCACTGGACCTAGTCCGGTTACTTGCATGTAGGTTTAAGTTATCTTTAAGTTTATCTTAAGTTTCTTTAAACCATCCCCACCCCACCCCTCCCTTAGTATTTACCGGATCTCTCCGGGATTATAGCCTATTCAGGCCATGCAGGGAGGGGTTATGCCCAAATTTTTTCCGAGCTCCGCCATGTAACGGAGTTCTTTTGTCCTTAGTCTGTAAGTGTTTCCCCCTTTAAGATACTCATGTGTCTTCCCACTTACAGGCCACCAACTGTGAGCATCCGGGATGTTCCGCTACACTTCAGGACCCCTGTGGACACGAAGTTTGCCGGTCCCATGCTCCATGCGCGACTCCGCACGGGGACATCCAGGTCTGGTACCATGAGACGTGTACCATATGTTACGATCTGTTGAGCCAGCTTTTGGAAGGCGTAAGTATTCCATCTCCGCATGCCGCTCCGCCTCTTTTACTTCTTAAGTTTTCATCATTACTTTAACTTAAGGCATCTAGTTTAAGTTATATCCTAAGTTTTAGTTTTAAGTGGTTCTTAAATCTAAAATATATCCTCTCTTACAGGCTCCGGCAGTAAGAGATACGGCATTGGCTACCCTGCGGGCCTGGGTCGGAGGTTTTGGCAAGAACGCCGCCAAGGGTCAGCCCTACATTCTGGAGAAGCGTTTAGCTTTGTTAATCTTCCCCGGAGGCAAGGCGACTGGATACGTCGATCGTAGAGGCGGACCCCTCTATTGCCTTTATCCAACAACAGCTGGCGGCCTCCTTGACTGAACAAGGACCAGGATATCTCCACGGATGTCGCAACCCTGGATATAAATGTTTGAACCTATGGTAGGTATAGACGACCTGTTGGTCGAGGTAAGTAATGCAGGTACCCAAGGGTCCCCCTTGGGAACGACTGTTTCTTCTACCCCTGCAACTTCACCATCCTTCCCAGGCTTTACCGGTGATGAGTTATATACTCCTCCAGAGGCTTCGGTTAGGCCTAAGATCAAGTCTAAACATATGACCTTGACTAAGACGTCATCATCCTCGAAGAGACGTCCTCGTCTTCTTCTTCACGTAAGTCTCCGGCTCGTAATCCCGGCTCAGAGGACTAAAGGGTCTAGCTCCGGCTCAAAGTCCTCAAAGAGTAAACCTAAGGAGAAATCCCGTACCCCGGCAGTATCACCCAGTTCCACTACCTTTTGGTGCCTATTCAGAGTCTCCCTCCACCTCCTCAGCAGCTCCGCTCTGGACGCCATGCTGGCCTGTTGCAACAGGTGGGCGACTTGGTAGGCTCCCTTAAGACGAGTATGGAACATATGATATCTCGCCTGTCGATAGGATAACTTCTCAGGATACCATTATAGCCGGCCTAAGAGAAGCCCCCCCTTGCCTCTCCCTCAACCTCTAACACTAGTGGATCTCAGCTTCCCCCGTATGACTCGCTGCCCGCTTTCTCCATGAACAATCCTTGGAGAGTAGCGTCATATGCTCCCTTCCAAGATGGTCTCATCTCCATACCGGAGTTTGGAACTCGAAGAATAGAGGGACTTCGAGTTCTACCCGGAAGGCCTACAGCCCTCCTTTCATAGGCTACGCTAGGCTCACGCCTTCGGCTATGGTTAGAGATGACAGGGTGCCAAAGGAGACAGTCCTCTATTCTCGGGACCAGGCCCAACGTGAATGGCTTAGATGTCTAGATGGACATGGACTGTTCAAATACACGATCCAACCATTCAAAAGTCCCCTTTACCATTTTCACGATGGATGAAGGTACCCCGCTCCCTTTCCTTACCAAGATAGCGAGGTCGACCATCTCAGCAGGCTCAGAAAGGGGAACCCATGCCTCAGCTGAAAGAAGCAGACCCCACTTCTCCGTTGCTCCCGTCAATTGGAGAATTATGGGGAGGACCTGCCTAACACTTTCACAGTTGGCAAACTCAAACCTGACTGTGCTATGGAGCAGTTTTGGTGAAAAGCTGCCCAGCTCCCGGATAGTCTTATTCAAGCGGAGTTTGACTCGAAAAACAAGACTAGCCAGGTCAATCAACCTGATGGCTATGTCCCGAGGTAGCAACCATGGCTTATGGTTCAGAACCAATTTTTAAGCTTATGACCAAAGCCCTGACTCAACGGTGCAGTCAGACATGTTTGAGTTTGCCACTGCTAGAACAAATTGCAGGAAGCATGTATTGCTTGAGGCAACCATTCGGCATGAACCGAATAGGTTACTTTTCTTCTAACATCTGGGGCGCAGATCTCCCATTCCCAGGCTATGGTAAAGGAAGTACAAGCAGAGGCTACGAGGTTGAACCAAAGCCTTAAGGACCGTTGGGGTCTTATGGCTAGGAGAAGGCAAGACTTGACACCAAAAGGTAAGGGACAAAGGAAGCCTAGACGTTTTCCAACCTTACCAAAAGAAGCAGCCGCGCTTCCCTCAACAAGTTTCCTACAGTGCCGTTAGTGCAGACAGCTCAGCCCTCCACGTCTAAAGGCCAATCACAGCCTATTTATTTGATATCCCCTCAGCCTCAACCTCCACCTCATACGCCATCTCTCCAGCCTACAATCCAGCCTTCGAGAGTCAAGCTTCTCAGAAGTATGACGCTCGAACAAGGGAGGCAGAGGTAAGCGGTCCTTTCGTGGGAGAGGATCGGGAGGTCCCTTCAATAGGGGAAAGCACTTCAGAGGAGGTCGAGGGGGTTACCAGAACCAATGAGGAACTTCAGGTAGGAGGGAGGCTGTTTCACTTTCGCCACCGGTGGAACTTCAGCCAGTGGCTCAGAGCATAGTGTCAAAAGGGCTGGGTTGGAGCTGGTTGACGAACCCACCTCCATCCAGACCTTTCCGTCAACTTCCTTCCAAGGAATTGACAGAGTAGCGCAGAGGACCTCCTTCAGAAAGGAGCTATAGTCAAAGTCAAGAGGTTAAAATTTCAAGGTCGCTTGTTCAGCGTGCCAAAGAAAGGCTTCAAACAAACAAAAGAAGGGTAATCTTAGACTTGTCCCGCTTAAACTTAGCCATCCGCTGCGACAAGTTCAAGATGCTCACGATCTCACAGGTGCGGACCTTACTTCCCCGTGGGGCCGTCACCACATCTATCGATCTTACAGACGCCTACTATCATATCCCTATTGCAAGACACTTGCCGCCCGTATCTGGGTTTCAAGATAGGAGACCAGACGTTCTCCTTCAAGGTAGTCCCGTTACGGGCGGGCAACGTGGCACCCAGGGTGTTCACGAAGCTAGCGAAGTAGTAGTGCAACAGCTCAGGGCTCAAGGGATTATGGTAGTAGCGTATCTCGACGATTGGTTGATCTGGGCCCCATCAGTCGAGGAATGCAACAAGGCCACACTGAAAGTGATCCAATTCCTAGAATATCTAGGATTCAAGATAAACAGATCCAAGTCCAGACTCACCCCAGAGTCAAACTTTCAGTGGCTAGGCATTCAATGGAATCTATCCTCACACACTCTGTCGATTCCATCCACCAGAAAAGAAAGAAATAGCGAAGTCAGTCAAGCAATTTCTAAGTCACAAACTAGCATCGAGGAGAGCTCAGGAAAGAATCCTCGGCTCTCTCCAGTTTGCTTCAGTAACGAACATCTTAATGAAAGCCAAACTGAAAGATCTAACCAGGATCTGGCGCTCTCGAGCAAATGTCAGGTCCAGGGACAAGCTATCCTCAGTACCTCTGATTCTAAGGAACCGGCTTCGGCCGTGGGCAAAAGTCAAGAATCTGTCCAGTGTCAGTCCCTCTTCAGTTCCCTCCACCAGGGATTACCATCCACACAGACGCGTCCTTAAGCGGCTGGGAGGGTACTCCCAGGTCAAAAAGGTGCAAGGAATTTGGTCACCCCAGTTTCCGTCAGTTCCATATAAACGTACTGGAGGCAATGGCAGTCTTCTTGACTCTGAAAAGATTACGCCACCAAGGTACTCCCACATAAAGCTAGTCCTTGGACAGCGCAGTGGTAGTACATTGCATAAACAGAGGAGGCTCCAAGTCACGTCATCTAAATCACGTCATGATAGCCATCTTCTCCCTAGCAGACAAATTCAGTTGGCATCTTTCCTCCACCCCACATAGCTGGAGTAAGAAACGTCATAGCAGACGCCCTATCCCGATCAGTACCCCTAGAGTCGGAATGGTCTCTAGACGAGAGTTCGTTCCAATGGATCCTTCAAAGAGTCCCAGGGCTACAGGTGGATCTCTTCGCATCTCAAGCGAACCACAAACTACCGTGTTATGTAGCCCCCAACCTGGACCCTCTGGCTTACGCCACGGACGCCCTGGCTCTGGACTGGAACAACTGGGAGAAGATTTACGTCTTCCCTCCAGTGAATCTCCTTATGAAGGTCTTAGACAAACTCAGGACATTCAGGGTCAAGTGGCTCTAGTAGCCCCAGCCCCAGACTGGCCGAAGAGCAATTGGATACCCCCTGATCCTGGAACTGGGTCTTCGTCCCCTTCGGATCCCCAGTCCCAAGCTCTCCCAGTCAGTACAAACGAAGACTGTGTTCGCTTCCTCAGGGATTCTCAAAACCCTAACTTTATGGATTTCATGAAGTTTGCGGCAAAAAGAGATGCGAATATTGACCCTCAGAATATTCTTTTCCTGGAATCTGATAAAAGGGATTCAACTTTGAGGCAGTATGATGCGGCCGTCAAAAAGTTAGCAATCTTCCTGAGAGAGTCTGATATCAGAATCATGACAGTTAATTCTGCTATATCCTTTTTCAGATCTTTATTTGAAAAGGGTTTAGCAGCTAGCACGATTACGACAAACAAGTCAGCATTGAAAAAGATATTTCAATTTGGATTTAACATAGACTTGACAGATACCTATTTCTCGTCTATTCCTAAAGCATGTGCTAGACTTAGGCCCTCTGTCAGGCCTACGTCAGTTTTCATGGTTCTTAAACGATGTTCTAAAACTGGCTTCCGAAACCGATAATGACACAGGTGCTCGTTTATGATGCTCCTAAGGAAAACTCTGTTTTTATTAAGCCTGGCTTCAGGAGCAAGAATTTCAGAAACTGTCGGCTTTATCCAGAGATCCGGATCATATTCAATTCCTTCCCACGGGGAAGTGCTACTTTCTCCGGAAACGTAGCTTTTTAGCAAAGAATGAAGATCCTTTGATGAGGTGGGAACCTTGGAAGGTACTACCCCTTCCACAAGATGTTTCCCTTTGTCCAGTTTCAACCTTACGAGCCTTTCATCATCCAGACCTCCTCTTCCTCATCGGGGCGGGGCCCCTCTTTAGGAGGGAAAAAGGTGGTACTTTATCCACTAAAGGCATCAGGCAACAAATTCCTGTACTTTATCAAACAAGCCATCCTCGACTCCTTTTCCAAAAGCACATGATGTCAGGGCAGTAGCCACCTCAATTAATTACTTCCAACATATGAATTTTGCTGATTTAAAGAAGTATACCGGATGGAAATCGCCGACAGTGTTCAAAACGTCACTACCTTAAGTCCTTGGAAGCTCTGAAATTCCCCAGCAATAGCAGCGGGTAACATAGTTTCCCCTGACTCTAGCTAGATTATAGTAGAAGTTGCAGTCCTCCTTTCTACCTGCCTCACCCAACAGTTCGTCTATTCCTGCCTTGTTCATTAACATTTACCTTGTGTCTTAGCTGCTTTATGATTGTATAAGTGCCCCTTCCTGTCTGATTAGGGACACTCACATCTGATTACCATACTGATCTCATAGATGTTATCCCCTTATTTTATGCTAGGGGATACATCATAATGCAATGGTTACGGGTTTTGTATATTAAGTCATATACATTCCTAAGATATTTTATTTTATCATTGATCAAATATTTATGTAAATTTATACTAATTGCTATTTCTATTTTTGATACATGTTGTTACACAGATTTATTGTGATAGGTAATCATTGTACCTATTTGTATATATTTAAATTACCTTATATTATTAACATAATAGATTTAAGGGTAATTTTAAGCATAATCTGATTTTGCTTTACTGTGTACTTGTATCTTTAGCAATTATATTCGTTCTTTTATTTTGTATCTTTCATTTGAGACCTATTTTGTTTTATTATATTTTATTTTACTTTGTTTACAATCTTGTGCTGTTTCTCTGGTACGATTTCGCGCAAGCGACACGAGCTGAGGCCCAGAAAAGGATTTTGACGTAAGGAAAAATCTATTTCTGGCGATTGGCTCGTGTCGCCAGCGAAATACCCCCCCTACCCATCCCTTCGCTCAAGATTGGTCTGCTAACTTCAGGATGGCCACTAGAGGCGCAGCAGTCGCAAGCGTGGGATGGTGTAGTAGTAGTACGAGCTGCTCCCTCTGTGGGACGGCTCCCCTCTTGGAGGTTTTGTAGTGGGAGATTTCTATTGGCATTTGGCTCGTGGTAGTGGTCTCACTCGCCTAGTGTTCATACCGACACCCTCCTAGAGTGAGCGAGTCAGTCATACTGACCTTTTTCTTTATTTTATTTATTCTCTGGTGTGTTAGTACATTTACCCTAGAAATAATAGATTAAAGGATATTTCGCTGGCGACACGAGCCAATCGCCCAGAAATAGATTTTTCCTTACGTCAAAATCCTTTTTTTAATAACTAAAAATCTTTTTTTTTTAACATACAAAGTAGATTTCTTTTTCATACAAGCTCAAAACATATAGCATTTTATTTGTCACAAAATATTCCTCCTCAGATAGATGTTCTTTGAAGAAAAAAGATCCCTCAGTCTTGCCGTTTGATCAATGGGCCCAGCAAGTCTTCAGTGGCATCCAGATTATTTTTTGTTGGGCAAACCTTTGACAACTGGAATGTGGGGTAGGGAGGAAGGTCAATAATATGTTATAGGTCTGCATTAAAAAAAAAATTAGTTGTTTGTATTTCTAGAAAGAATTTTATTTTTCATTGTAAACCATTTTAGCTTAGCAAATATAAGTGAAGAGGATTAGAGTTATCAAGTTTCCAGAGTCAGATTGAGAGACTGGAGTGTAGATATAAGTTGTAGATCTTGTAGCCATCCATATAGACTGTTAATATAGTGTGTAAAGCCTTTAGAACATTAATAGTGAATACAGATTGTATAGCACATTGGATCTGGTAGATTGAATCACACAGTTAAAGAATCGCCCCACAACAGGACCAGGCAAACCAGAAGACTGCATCATTAGAATGTCATTATGGAGATTAAGAGTGGACCAAGAATTGGGTATTCAGAGTGAGTTGTTAGATGTAAGCTCCTGCACTTGGAACTGGCCCTTCCTAATATGATAAGGCCAAAGCTTCTCTGGGGGAATACAATATATTGAAACCTAGTACACTTTGTCTCATAAAACAATATTAAGATTGTTGACAGACAATTATGGAAATGTAGCATCTGCAGAAAAATAATCCTTTATTGGAAAAATAGTATTGGTGAAAAGGAATGTATATTCATTGCCCTAAAGAAAGATTTTCATATTGATGACTTTTAATATTACATTAATTATATTAATATTACATTAATTTAGTGCATCAGAGAATCTTTTCTATCAGAATATAGGAACAGAAGAAGTGTTCTAATATAATGCACTTTTACATTCCACAGAGCAGTACAGGGGAAGAAGGTGGTGGTGCCATGTACCTCATTACTCTTCACACTGAAGAAGCAGATGGCCAACAAGGAAAAGTTACATTTTCATGTTCTTTGTCACAGCTTACCCATCTTGTTACAAGTTTAAGACAAGCTAGCAGGTGTATTCAAAAATATGCCAGTAATAGCTGATTAAATAAATGATTAGGCAATTATTGTTACAACATATTATTGCTCAGTCAATCATTGTTGGTGCTAGACTCCTCTCTTATCTAGAATTTTCAAGTTAATTAAGTACCTTAAAGGCCATTGATTTCACTAAAGCATTTGACAAAGAAATTTACACACACACACAGGCAGTCCCGTGTTATCGGCAGGGGTTCTGTTCCAATGACTTGATGATGAGCAAAAATTGCTGATAACTGAAAATCAGCAATTTATGGCGCTTATTGCATTGACAACCGGTTAATTGTGCCTCTATTAGGTATGCATCGGCACCTCTATTTTCGGTGCTTGCAACTGGAAATTGGCACATTATCGTGCCAAGAATCGCCTATTTTCCACCCTCCAAAAAAATCATTGATTTTTTGGCACTAGAGAAGCTCCATAAAACCAAATCCCCAGTAACCAAGTCTGCCGATAACTGGGGGAGAGGATTGTAGATATATTAAATATACTAAATTATATTAATACAAAACTTTAAGTATTATATAATAGGTATATATATAATAATATACAACCTATATAAAATTATATATATTATATATAATATAATACAATAATATACAATATATATATATACCAAATATATAAATTAAATACCATATAGATTAATTTTAACAATATATATATAATAATATATATAAATAACTGAATAACTTGATCACCAAGTATGTAAAACATGAGATGCCTATGGTATAAATAAAGGTTTTGCCACAGAGGAAAATAGAAAGTTCTTAGCCTCTCACCTTTCTATTTTCCTTTGTGGCCAAACCTTTATATATACATATATATATATATATATATATATATATATATATATATATAATATATATTATATGTGTGTGTGTGTGTATTGGAACTCAAAAATTTTAGTGTAATACTTTCAAGAATATGGTAACCTTAATGTCTTTCCAGTAATTTGTACACTTCTGATTAATAAACTCATTTATCTGCTGCTTTTTTCAATGCAGCTACATATAAGCATATCACATATAAATAGTTTTTTAAAGTGACATCATTGATACTTTAATTGTAAACAAATTTTTGTATACCCTTATTTTGAAATGGTATACCTGTCTGTATAACAAGATGAGCATGTGTGACTTGCCTACCTCTTCTAATGGACAGCATTTTGAATCTTATTATCAGGATAATTTAAAATTTACACACAGTAAATATGAAGATTGTAGAATATAAAGCCATTGGTATTTTAATCTTGGTATTATATATCTCAAAAGCATGCTCACATATTTATGTAAATAATAATGTCTGTGTCAAATGACTTTAATGGGAAAGGAAGACAGTATAATACTTAGTGGTGTCCATTAGAAAAAAATTTTATTTTCTAATTTTGTAATGGTCATATGTCAATTTTACATAAAGAATTACTCATAATACAACTCTTGTTATGACATGCTTCATTATGATCCACTCATGAACTCCAGTCACTGCCCATGAAAATTTGTATTTATTACTCAATGACTGTAATATTATATTGTATCATAGACTTCATAACTCTAACATGTTTTGTTTCACAAATCCTATATGTGATTTTCATTGTGATTATATCTTAAGAAAATTTTTTATTAGATATTGTAAGCAATCAAAAACTGGGATATGTATTTGCTGTATTCATATGCAGGTGAAATATAAACCCTTTTTAAAAAGTCTTTCCTTGTTAATGCATTTTAAGACATAGCCTCATGCCAGACTTCAACATTGAAAATATGATGTTTGGCCAGAGATAGACTCCACATGACCTCTACACAATACTTCTTATGTTTTACACTTACTGGCTTAAAGGTTTGAAGCATTTTTTTTATTTGAGCCATGGCCTTTACTTTATGATAGTTTCATGAAATATTTGACTATTTGAGCCTGAATTGATGCTGATTTCCAAGATTTATTGTAGTGATTTTGATGTTATGGTTGAAGTATGTGTTACAGTTTTGATGCATGCTCCATGATGACACGATATTGGCTGGAGGAGCTGAAAGAAGCCAATCATAGAGCTTGTAGCCAACCCCCATATCTCTCTCTCTCTCCCCCTCCGTGACAACATACTACTGGCTGGAGGGTTGAAAATATCCAATCACAAAGCTTGTAGCTCAGATGCTTTGTGAATACAAGTCAGAAGCTTGAGTGGCACTCTCTCTCACTGAGAT
>NC_061109.1:51980110-51985110 GCF_015104395.2 Macrobrachium nipponense
GTGGTGTTAGGCGGAAGATAAAGAACCTTGATGAAGGAATACTCTGCTAGGATATCTTCCTCGAGGCCAGGAGGGTGGGGAGGGGCATGGTCCAACACCAGCAGACATTTCAGAGGGAGGCGTTTCTCTTCCAAGAATTTCTTCACTGTCGGGTCGAAACACAGATTTACCCACTCGGTGAACAAAAGCCTCATTACCCAGGCTTTCGCATTAGCCCTCCACATCACTGGAAGCTTCTCCTTAAGCACTCTGTGGGCCTTGAAGGCTCGAGGAGTCTCGGAATGATAGACTGGTATGGGCTTCACCTTGCAATCCCCACTGGCGTTTGAACAAAGTGCGAGCGTAAGCCTGTCTTTCATAGGCTTATGCCCGGGTAGCTTCTTCTCTTCCTCCGTGATGTACGTCTGACAAGGCATTTTTTTCCAAAAAAAGGCCAGTCTCATCACAGTGGAAGACTTGCTGAGAACTGTAGCCTTCCTTGGTCATCATCTCGTCGAACTTCTTTTTAAAGACTTCGGCCGCTTTTGTGTCCGAGCTGGCAGCCTCCCCATGCCGCACCACCGAATGGATACCAGTCTGTTTACGGAATTTCTCGAACCACCCATGCAAAGCCTTGAACTCTGGGGTTGGCGTTGATGTCCCTTCTCCTCCGTCGTCTTCCGCCTGGGCAATCAAATCGCCGAAAATAGCGCTGGCCTTGTGGCAGATTGCCGTCCCCGTTATTGTATCGCCAGCGATTTCTTTGTCTTTTATCCGGACAAGAAGCAGCCGTTCCATCTCGTTGTGCACGTGGGTCCTCTTGCTGGACAAAATAGTAACGCCCTTGGAAGGTGTAGCTTCTTTGATGACATCCTTGTGCTTAAGGATGGTGCCTATTGTCGACGGATTTCGGGCGTATTCCTTGGCGATCACACTCAATCGCATACCAGCTTCATACTTCTTGATAATCTCCATCTTTGTCTCCAAAGAGAGCATTCTCTTCTTTCCGTGAATTTCAACTTTCTTGGGACCTATGACTACGTATATACTATACGTAATTTACGTATAAGTAGAGTAAAGTTCTCACACAACACAATAAAGTACGTATACTGCAACGAAATCACTAACGAATTTACGTTAATAAACGAAATCATTAGAATGAACAAATACCGCATGCGTACGATAACGATGCTGGTACCGAGTGGCCGAGGCACGCTGCTACGTAGTAAGAAGCATGATGGGAAGGATGCTGACCAATAGGAGAGAAGGATCTCATGGCGATGACTAGCATCAGGAATCATGGGAGGAGCAGGAGGATGGTGCGAGTCTACCTCAGTTGGCAGCGCGCGAGTTCAAAATTGTTATTGGTGGTCCAGGCAAGTCTCAGACTTTCCAGCAACAACCTTTCGTATCTTGAAAAATTTTTGTATGTAGAGCCGTAAATTTTTCGTGTTAGCTTTCGTATCTCGAGTTTCGTAAGTTGAGCCTTTCATATCTCGAGGTACCACTGTATATATATATATATATATATATATATATATATATATATATATATATATATATATATATATATTATATATATAGTGGTCCTCCGTATTCGCGTTCTCCGGATTTGCGTTACGGTCACGATTTGCAGACTTCTCTCTGGACCATATCTACCCATTATTTGCGGGGAATTTTGCCTATTCGCGGGATTTTCATCGAAAATCATCACTAATTAGTGTATTTTGGATGTTTTATAAGACTAAATGCATTTTATGGTACAAAAAATGATTTACTAATTTTATATATATATATATATATATATAGTATATATATATATATATATATATATATACAGTGGACCCCCGTATTCGCGTTCTCCGGATTTGCGGACTCACTGATTCGCGGACTTCTCTCTGGACCATATCTACCCATTATTTGCGGGGAATTTGCCTATTCGCTTTGGGATTTTCCCGCCGAAATCATCACTAATTAGTGTATTTTGATGTTACTTTCATGACTAAATGCATTTTATGGTAACAAAAATTATTTACTAATTTTGCAAAAATTAATACTGATTAATACCTGTATTAGATAAGAATTTAATTAAGATTAAATGATATCACATAAAAATAAATTTTCTCTCTCTCTCCTACAGAGATGTACGTTTTTTTGTATGATGAATAATTGATTTACTATTTTCAAATATTAATATTAATGTATACAACAATAATATCAATTCATTAAAGATTTTAGTTTATAAATTTGAAGAATTATGTAAGAATGAAGGAAATCCCAGTCTTCTTTCTCGAACTCCAGGTACTAAAGCTGTCAGATATGTCAAGTAATGGGACGAAGGGGGAGGAGCTGTTGTGTTGTTGCCACCAAGTGTTCATGCAATTTCTCTCTCTCTCTCTCTCTCTCTCTCTCTCTCTCTCTCTCTCTCTCTCTCTCTCTCTCTCTCTCTCTTCTTTTCATTTAGAGACTCAGAATTTTTATAGTACATGGACTATTTGTTTTTAATACTTTAAAATAATAATAATAAAAATAATAATAATAATAATAATAATAATAATAATAATAATAATAATAATAATAATGATAATAATATTAATGTAACTGTAAGTACAAAATTCATATTATGTGATAGTATTTTAAAGAAATACAATAATCTATCCATTTCACTCTTTTAATTAAGGATAACTTTCTCTCTCTCTCTCTCTCTCTCTCTCTCTCTCTCTCTCTCTCTCTCTCTCTCTCTCTCTCTCTCTCTCTCTCACCTTTGGCCACACAGGATATGCATGTCATAGTGGTAACCACAGATATTAAAGCATAGATGCCGCATCGGCCTGCCGGATATACGTCATCAGGTCCGCCATCTTGGCGCGGTAATCGTAAACAGGTGGTTTCAGATGTGGTTTTTTCTAAAATGCCTCAATATTATGCTGCATTTGGCTGTAACAACTTATCGAAATTTACATAGCCAAGAGCAGAGCATCACATTTCATAAGTAAGTTTATTGTAGTATGTACACAATCTCATTTTTTGTCGGGAACAGCAGCAACAGCCCTATTTCTGCAATGTAATTGAATGTTGCAAAAGTAGTTATGGTTAATCCCGGGTTATCTTTCCTGTTCTGATAGAAAACTAGGGTTGTCATACATCATTTTAATCGCCAGAATGTAGTCTGTCCATCTGCTAGGGTCTCTGTTTCTTTATATTTGTTGTAGCAGTAATACAAGCAATAATACAGAGCAGTTTTAGAATATTTTCTGCTCAGCTCTATCTGTCTATCATGTTAAAGTTTAAGTTTCACACTTTCAAGGTCAGTGCAACTAAAGTTCTGCTGATCTATGTGATTTTTGTACATGTATTGTTATTAATCTATCTATCTAAATATGTATTGTAGATTTTCAAATGAAAATGAGCTTCAGAGGAGATGGGTAGTTGCACTGTGGAGAGAAGGGTTCCATGCTAGCAGCCATTCAGTTCTCTGTAGCAGTCACTTTACAGAGCAGGACTTTGACCGCACGGGCCAGATTGTCCGCCTCAATATTTGACTTCCCAGTGCATCTTCAAGTTGTAAGTTATGGCTTTATGTTGAGCTTACAATAACTAGCAGATCTAGCACTGTGTTTTCAGGGGGTTGATATAGTATTTTATAAATCCTTACAGCAAGTGCAGGGTGGGATGGTGACCATTTAATACTAAGTAGTATTGCACCAATCCACCTTTTCAGCTACCGATACCAATACAGAAATTTAGGTATCGGCCAATACCAAGTACCAATCCGCTACAGAGTTTGCCTCTGTATTTTTATGCTAGCTCCCTGTAAATTCTGCTTACCTTTCAAAGCAGTTGTCACTGAAATCCAAGGGGTATTAGCATAGTTTAACTCCAATTTAACACATAATTGCACTTCGGTTCAGTTATAAAAATCTGCATAAACCAGACAGGGAAAAAAGGGGTGTAATATATTTACATTGGCCAATACTGGATCGGCAGTCAGCTACTGATACCCGATCTAGTATTTAGGCCAGTATTGGCAGCCGATATCGATACCAGTATCGTATTGGTGCAACACTACATCTAAGATCATAAATTATCTCTATAAAATGTTGTAATAGGAACCTCCAAGACCCAGATCATCTGCTACATCACAGAGGGCAGCTGCTGCTGCAGAGGTGATTCATGACAGTGATGAAACATCAGCCACACACAATACTCAGGACGATGATGTATGTCACATAATTATTTTTTAGGTTCAAAGTAAACATCATAAATTTATGATATGACATATATGTATGGAATTACTACTAAAATGGTCCAGAGTGGCATAGGACCCAATAGCAGAGACTGCATAATTTTAATATGCTAACTGGTCAGTATAATTTTTAAAGCAGAATGCTGCAGACACCAAATAAAAATTGACATCAATGCTAAACATGGTAAAGTATTCATTGTGTAGTGCATTGTTAACATTAGTGGACAATTGTTATAGGTACATTCTTATGCAAGTGGGTCTGCGGAGAGCATGAAGGAGAAGCTGGCATGGTATCAGCAGCAACTTGAGGGCTTAAGGAAAGAAATCAGAAATTCCAAAGACAGAGAGAGAAGAAAAAAGAAGAAACTAACTGCACCATATAAAATTAGGTCTAGAGATAGGTCACTTTTGCCACAAGACGAGGTCTCTTGATCCCCCCTAAATTTTCCAAAGCCAGGTCTAGAGGTCGGAATTCACTGAGGAGCATCCCATTCCAAAAAATTGGAAGAACCCCCCTCCCCCCAGGCTCAAAGGAGCAAACAGAGATGCAAAGGCTAGATAACACAGAAATCTTAGTTATTCTAGGGCCTACTGTAGTTTATTTTAGGCCCAACCCTACAGTTTTATGACCTAAACTTGTAGGCCTGTGCCAAAAATTATATTGGGGGAATTTTTAACAGAGCACTTCAAGAGACAATGATTTTACTTAAGTTGCACAGATCCATAGCTGTAGGCCTACTTTAGTAATCTGTCTTATCACAGCATTTCAAATTAT
>NC_061109.1:51990110-52020110 GCF_015104395.2 Macrobrachium nipponense
GTAATTTCATTGTTTCCTTTTTCTTTTTTTCTTTTTTTATTGGTGATTAATTTGCTCATAACAGTGTTTTTGTTCTGATGTCCTTCAAGATTTGGAGGACATTGGGGGGATATTTGATGATGGTGAGTTACGCCCTAGAGAGAGAGAGAAAGAGAGAGAGGGTCGATTATTAAGCTTCTGACAGAGAGAGAGGCGGGGTGGATGATTTGTTGAATAAAGTGGTGTCTCTCTCGAACTTTTTTTTTCTTTTTTTTGTTATCTTCTCCCTGTTTTTTTTTTTTTTTTTTTTTTATTCTCTGCATGACCTTGTATTGAATATTAACAGTTGTTCATAGCATGATTTACTGGGCGCAGTGCATGTTTTTTTTTTATTGGGGGATGTTTGTATTAATTTTTCTGGATTGGGATTTGTGTGTATAAATACATTAATGTTATTGAGGTCAGGAAATATCATAAAGCATAAAAGCTTTCATAAAGATAGCAAAATGGTAGACGCAAGTGGTATGACGACTCTGCCTCATCACATTACGAAGGTTAGTGTGTGCATGAGTCCATTTTGTGGAGTCGTAGATGGAGTTCTTTCGCAGCCAGTACAAATCTTTATTGAAGGTGTAAGTAATTATTTTAGTACAAAAAAGATAACAGATGATGTAGAGGCATTCAGAGAGGCTAAAGCTTTGTTAGATTTCAATAAGGGTGATCTTTCCTATCGTTGCAGGAGATTTCAATATGCAAAATGTCGAACCTAGGCTGATTTGCAAGCATTTTTAAGAGCAGCTTATGGCTCAATGGGAGAATGGATAGAAAAATTGAAAGCATCTAAATGGGTTAAAGGAGGTAGTGTCTCACTTGACAATTTACATAAACTGATCCATTTTGCGATGCTTTTGTACAATGTTCTAGATGCAATAGTGAATAGTTTTGATGAAAAGATTGAACCTACATCAGACGAAGAATTAATTTAAGCCCAAATTCCGAAACATATGTCTAAATGTCCCACTGTAGATAGTACATTTTTTAATGGAACTGGCCCGAGAAATACGGTGCTAAGAGACAGAAGTTTCTTCTCCCTATTTGTGTGCAAAAGTTTAATATAACAGAAGAGCGATCGATCAAAGGCAACAGCAGTTGCGTTGCTTCAATTGTAATAAAACAGGGCACCTAAAGAAAATGTTTTGAGTTAATTATTGTGGAATGTGTAAGAGTGCTGATCACTATTGGCAATCTTGTCCGTCTCAGATACGGAAAGATGCGAGGCCTACACCTCAAAGTTCTGGGAGTTATAATATGAGAACTTCCCAGGCGGGTCATTTAAGGGGGCAAAGGTTTTGGCGAAATTTTTGGAAGGCCGATCAACAAAAAGGGTACAGTTGATTAGTACGTGCCATTGTGGTCTCATGGGGGACGCCCCTGAGCCCAGGCTTATAGTTTACGCAACAGTGGAGGATGTTGATATCCCAGTATTTATAGATACTGGGCGCAAGCATGAACTTGATGGATCACAATTTGTATCAATCCATGTTCTCCCATTACCCTTTGAAACCCTCAACGGAGACAGTGTGTGATGTGCAAGCCCACTCTGGGTTGTGTTCCAATACAGTTTACTCTCGGTGACAGAGTCATTTTTGGTTATAAAAGGGGTTGCTTTGGGCAACAGACTTTTCCTGGGTCATCCTGTATGCAGGAGACACGAGATTTCTATACATGTGGATGTTAATGGATAACGGTTGAAATACTTGGTGTTTTTCTTCCTTATGAGGATGTGATTAGAACTGAGGATATGGAGATTATTGAAAAAGGGGATGTGTTTGGCGGTGCTAATGGTGATGATACTGGGGTTATAGGGAGTGGTAATATTAAAACCCTCACTGGTGATACGGGGAATAACTGCCGTGATGCTATGCGGCATATTGGAGTTCACGGTGGTAACAATTTTGGTGAATGTGGCAATGGTATTATGGGTGGTGATACTGATGCTAATATTGATGTTATTTCTCATACTAACAATAGGTTGGATGTAATGAGAAACAAGGGTGGTGATGTTTATGGGATTGTGGAACGAGGAGGTATTAACCACAAATATAAAGGTATTTTTTCAGAGGATGTTGTGTTAATGCCAGGTTCAAAGACTATGGTAAAAGTCAAGTTGAGGGAAGTGAGAAAACCTGCAGATGTGTGTTATTGAAGGTAGTGAGAAGCTAAGAGGCATTATCAGCACAGCATCAGTGAACAGTGTATAAAAAAAACTGGGGTTACATGCTTAGAATTATTAAACTGTAATGATACAGTTAGGAAATACCAATGGAATACATATGTATTGGATCTCCAAGATTGGAGGGGAAACCTGAGTTTTTAGTGGCAGAAATGCAATCAAGGAAACGAATTTTTAGAGAACATTTAGCTAATGCGGATTATAGTGAGCATGTTGAAGCGATAAGCGAGCACTAGGCAGAATTTGGGGATACAGTAGCCTTACAGGATGATAAAAAGGTAAATTTGGAGAGTGGCACAAAACCTATTTATATTCCTGCATACCGCTTACCTTTCAAAATCAGAGAACAGGTAGAGAAAGGTCAATAAATGGGAGGAAGAAGGAATCATTAGGCCTAGTGTGTCTCCATACAACTTTCCCTTGTTAGCAGTGCCTAAGAAGGATGGTTCTGTCCATGTATGCGTCGATTTTAGACGTTTAAATGAAAAGACACTCCCTGACCTTTATCCAGTTGCGTGCATACCAGATCTTTTTGTTGAAATTGGGGGACATAATATTTATAGCTCAATTGATTTGGCGCAGGGTTTTCTGCAGGTCCCTCTTAGTGAAAATAGCAAGAAATATACGGCTTTATCAGTGTCCAAGGGACACTATGAATTTATGCAAATGCTGTTTGGTTTATCGGGCAGTCCGATGACTTTTACCAGGTTGGTAAATACAGATTTGGACGGGTTATTGGCTAAAAATGTTTTTGTATTTATGGATGACATTTTAGTAGCAACAGACACAATTGCACAACACCTGGAAGTGCTTACAGAAGTACTTAGGAGGCTTAGATTAAGGGGATTGAAAATTAAGCTAGCTAAGTGTTCATTCTTGAAAAAGCAAATTACATATTTAGGCCATGTCATATCCAAGGAAGGGGTTAGTGTAAATGACGATAAAGTCAAAGCAATAGCGAATTTTCGCACCCCGAAATCAAAGAAAGAGATCAAGTCATTCCTGGGTATCGCCGGTTTCTTTGGGAGGTTTGTGAAAGGGTTTTCTAACATAGCAGCTCCCCCAACAGATATATTGCGGGAAGACGCTCAATTTCAATTGGCGAAACCCCAGTCTGAGTTTTTTCAAAAGCTTAAGGACGCGTTAATGAAATCCCCCGTTCTGAAGTTTCCAGATTTCAGCAAACCATTCACATTAGTGATTGATGCCAGTCAGGAGGGTATAGGTGCCTGCCTTATGCAAAAGTTTGATGGGAAATTCAATCCCATAGCCTTTTATACCAGGAAGTTTAGGACAAACGGCAGCAATGAGAGATCAATGGCTACCATAGATAAAGAAGCCTTTGCAATAGTATCAAGTTTGGTTCATTTTAAAATGCTACTGATGGAGAATAAAGTAGAAGTCCTTACAGACCACAAGCCATTGTTGGATCTTTTTAATAAGCCTGATTTGTCGCCTAAAAAAGCTTGATGGTTTCTAACTATTAGAGATTTCGATGCAAAGCTCAAATATATAGAAGGCAAATTAAATGTAGTAGTGGACGCCGTAGTAGAAGTTTTTAAGACACGGCAGGATGAAGATGAAGTTCTGGCAGACACAAAAGCATTTCTTAGAGGGGAATTAGTCAGGAAACGTTATAAGTTACTTTTTTCGGGTTTAGAGTCAGAAGGTAATCTATTGGTCAGGAAAATTAAATATAAGTTGAGAACTAGTGAAAGTAAAGGAGATACGACACAGATCATAATTCCGAAAGTCCCAATTCCAGTGGTTTTGGATATAGTACATTGCAGGTTCGGTAGTCCGCACTTGCGGATAGAAAAAACATACAATGAGGTGCGTGCTAAATATATTTGGAAAAACATGGTAAGAGATGTGGAAAATTTTGTGAAACTGTACAGTATGCAATGCATGCAAACCTGCAAGGATAACTTCATGCAAATTAGGGCCATATCCGATACCAAGTAGACCTTTTCAGAGAATACATAATGGATATCCTAGGAAAATTTTGTGAATCTTGATATGTGAATAAGTACTTGTTAGTAATAATAGATGAACTTACGAGGATAGTAGAAATTTTTCCACTTAAGCATAAAACGGCTGAAGAGGTAGCTATAGCATTTTTCAATGATATCATTTGCAGATATGGCTCACCCGAGGTTTTATTGACTGACAATGGCAGAGAATTTGTAAACAAAACCTTAGAATGTTTAGCAGAAGTCATGGGGATACAGAAAGTAACAATTATTCCATACAGACCTGAAGCTAATGGGTTGTGTGAACGAACAAACAGGAAAGTGCTCGAAGCTCTCAGGAAGACTGTAGGTGGTAATGATTAAAATTGTGACAGATATTGATGTTGTTAGACATAATATTAACACTATGGTTAATGATTCCATTAAAATGTCTCCATTTGAAGTTTTGTTTGATTGTCCAGCATGAAGCACATTCTATCTGTTAATTATACCTCATCATGGGAAGGATACAATCGAATCATTAATATCTACAGCGAGAGAGAGACATGCCTGTCTCAGTCGCAATCTCGAGGCCACGACTCGAGAAATGGTAGAAAGAAGTAATAGCAAAATATCTGACCCTAAGATCAACGTGAGAAATTAACTAAATTACAAATTGGGTCTGAAATTTGAGGGTCCTTTTAGATCACTGAGAAAAAAAGATTGGAAACAGGTTTGTAGTCTTAGAGGAAAAAACAGGCCGGTCAAAATTAACACATATATCAAAGCTGAAAAGAATTGGTTGTGGCAACTAATATAATGTTGCGCAGTTGCATTTTTTTTTCTGGTTTTTGCAAATTGATGGTGAAATGTGTTTGTTTTTTTCTCTTTCATTTCTTCTACTATTTTTTTTATTCTGCGCAAACTGCGGCATTTTGGCGTAAGATTCAGAGGTAAATATTTCATGTGGAAAATTGGGTTGAGAATATGGCAAATTTCTGTTAAGCTGAGAAATATTATGATAAGCTCGTGGTGGTTCCTGTGTGTATGGGTTTAGTGGGACTGAATTTTGTGGTTTTTTGGTGGGGGATTTTTGGGTCTGAGTTTTTTTTTTGTGGCTATAATCTTTGGCGGTGGATTTTTTTTGTGGTTATAGTTTTTGGTAGTGATCTGCAGTTTTATGGGTCAAGAGAGGGTTATTGTGGTTTTATGGGTTTCTGTGAAGAGGTTGTATTTTATTCCACCAGTGGTTATATTTTGCGGTTTATAATGGGTGAATTGTGATTTTCTGTGGTTTATATCCCGACAAGGTGGCTATTTGGTTTTATATACTTGTGGCAGTATCATGAATACGTATGTTTTCAAGGACAATTTTTGGGTACCTTTGGTGATGTCCTAGGGATAATTTTGTGGAATGTGGTAATATAGCATCAGTATAGAATTTTTGGGCTATTTGGAGAATAACGATTTCTGAGGTTGCAAGTCTGACTAGACAAATCTATAGTGCGATTTGAGCACATGAGGTGTTCACAGGTGGATTAATGCTCATAATGCTGAGATGAGACCGGTTGCTGATTTTTCCTTTCAGAGTTGATTACTCAGAGATTTGCACTGTTTTCAGAGATGTTGATTATGACATTCCATGGGGATGTATGTAAGGGGTCAATTCCGGTCGATGGGATATGTTGCGGCAGTAAATTCCGTAACGATACATGTTGCGTTTATGGGGGAAAGCGTGGGATTATATATGTTTATTTCTCCGTGTATGTTTTGTATTGGGGAAAGTTCAATTATTATTGTTTTTTTTTTCTTTTCCTCCGAGGGATGTTCGTAATCGGAGTTAAGCTTTACATAACATTTCTATTATATATAGGAGGTATAATTCATCGGGGTATATGAGTTAGATAGAAGGGGTATTCGGCATTATATTTCATGGGGGTTAATTATATAAACAGTACAGGGGTTTTGCTGTTAGACATTATGGAAGGTTTTTTGATAGTATGTTTGTCAGATATAGTATTACTTGTGAGGATTCAGTGGGTACAGATCATATTTTGTTTAGTGAGGAATTTTTAATAATCGACTATGAAATTGGGTATATTAGTTAATGACAAGATTTGTGTGGTAAAGCAAGACTAGTTATTCTATGATCATGTAGACTTTTCAAATACACACACACAATGACTTTAGAGAATTCCCAACTTCACATGGTGGTGATGTCAGAAACAGCTTGGTTCTACAGTACTAGAGGTCGAGTCTACACATGAGTGGCGATTCTATGGATCGCCTTTGCAATGGACGAGATGTCGTCGGTGGATCGTCTCAGGATATGTTCTGGGACAAATCAGGAGTCTACAATTTTTTACGAGGCGGGTGCGAGACGCACTTGCATGGAAGTCACAGGATATTTCCTTGTCAACGAGGTGGTGGTCAAGATTCCTTCATCGGAAGACGTTGAATCTACAGTTCGGCGACGAGGGGTAGTTGGATACACTCACGGGGGTCGCAGACGCTGAATAATGGCACATGCTGAATTGTTTCAAGATGGTTTACGTGCTCAGCCTGGGTCTACAACTATTCGACAGAGATGTTTGTGAAACACTTACATGGACTCACGAGGCAGTTCAAGTTCCGCCTATCTTAGAGACGGATGCATTCTTCTTCGGCGAATGCTACACAATTCCAGTGACTACATTTATGGTATCCATAGTGATAGTCAATATATGTGTTATGGGGGCTATCTTGCAAACATTATGAATTAGTATATACTAGTTGCTGGTGTGGTATGCGACGGGAGTGCACAAAAGACATAGGTGGCCGAGCCATCTGAAAAAATAGGTGTGGTGGTGAATTACTAATCTCAGCTTTTTCTGCTTAGTGACAGGAGGGCTTAGCGACAAGCACTTGATTCCTCGAAGAGTGCTGAAATGAAAGAACAGTCAGAATTGGTGACCATGCGATATGAGTTTGACGACCCCTTCGGAGATCACGACTGGGTGCGGAGCAGTTGCTATGCCATTCCAAAAGGCGTGTCCGTGTGTGTGTTCGTGACGTGTAATGTATGGGGCCCAACAGTACGAGGTGCCAAAGGAGATGACACTCTTTGATTACCGGTGTTGTGGTATAGAACACATTTGGAGCGGACTCGAGGGCACACCCATCACAAGGTAGTGTAATATTAAGACTTTGGAAAAGTTACCCTTTGAAAAGAGAGAGAGAAGTGTAGTGTGTACACATTCATTTAATTATCTTTTACATGTTGGAGTGATATAATACATATGCATCCTTATTTCAGATGGGTTCATGGCATTATATAGAGAATGGGTTCTCTAAAAGACTTTGACCATTTAAATGCATAATTAATCAGACTGTGAGGTTCAGGGGGATGATTACCTAATCTAGTTCAGGAGATTAGAAGGACAGTTTGCGGTTTTTTGAGGTCAGACTTTATTCTTTTTTTTTTACTCCATTTTATATTCATTTTGTTCCATTTAATGTTTAGCTAATTTGGGAAATAAAAAGTATATTTTTGTATCTACGAGGATTCATTAGCCAGCTTGCATTTTTAGCTCTTGCAGAAGGATAACCAGCAAAGAAAGGTAAGAGAGTTGCCTGTTTATTTAATTTGTTTAAAAGAGTGCCATATAGTCATAAAGACTCGGCAAGATATATATATGCATATATATATATATATATATATATATATATATATATATAGTAAATATATATAATATCTATTCTATCTATATATATATATATTATATATTAATATATATATATTTATATATTATCTATTATATATAATATATATATATATGTAATAATATATATAGCATATATATGTATATACAATATATATATATATGTATCTAATATGTATATTTAGATTATATCTATATAGATATATATATATATATACTAGAGATAGAGACAGAGAGTAGATGAGATGATCAGAGATAATATAGGTAGTATAGTATATAGGATATTAGAGATATATATATGAGAGAGACTAATATATATATATGGAGAGAGGATAGCGAGATGATATAGAGAGATAGAGAGAGAGTATTAGTAGAGATAGGGAGATATAGATATGTATAGAGATGATATATATATAGATCTAATATAATAGTGTATATATAATAGTTAATATTATAGCTATGATATATATATGATATATAGATAGATATATAAATGTATATATATATATAGTATATCATATATATATATATATATATAAGTATATATATATGATATATATATAACATATATATATATATATATATATGATATATATAGTTATATATATGTATATATATATATATATATATTATGATATATATATAAGTATATATATACTGATATATATATATATATATATATATAGGATATATATGTATACTATATATAATATATATATATATTCTATAGTTATTATATGTATATATATATATATATATGTATATATATATGGATATGATATCTATATATATGCATATATATATATCTATATATATATCTATCAATATATATACATATACATATATATATATACACATATATATAGAATACTTAGAACCCACGCTAAAAATGCTCATAACTGCCTATCTTGAAAATTCAAATACCAAATGTATACCTTAAATAACATCCTACTTCAAATATACCTTAGTTATCTTTTTACTGTAATAAACTTTGAGATTATATTATTAATACAATTTCAAAGTCATCTTGAACATTTTATCATTAAAAATATATACGTACAGCTAATGAGAGAGAGAGAGAGAGAGAGAGAGAGAGAGAGAGAGAGAGAGAGAGAGAGAGAGAGAGAGAGAGAGAGCATTGAATCGGCACCATCATATATCTATCCATCAAGAGTGAAATTATGGATTATTTCTGACATAGGGAATAATAATGGAGAGAGAGAGAGAGAGAATAACCCCTCCCACTCCTCCCCCAACCAATACTTTATTAAACTGTCATTTACTCCCCCTTCCTCCTTTCTCAAAGTGGATAAAAAGACTGGGAATCGCTATTTCTTTTATTATTCTTATTAATATTTGAAAATTAGTTATTAGGTAAATCTTCTTAACAGATAAGTAGTGGGAACAACAGAGGTGTGAAGGACTTGTATAAGCATATGGTGTTTCAGGACCTCCATTTAGATGTATTCCCATCGTTTTTTCTCATTTGTAGAGGTAAGATCAAGACTCCTCTGAGAGTGATCAAAATGGTTTCTTTCCCTTTCCTGGTTGAGGTTTGGGATAGAGAAGCAGAGCTAAATACAACTGTTGTTGTTTGGGGAGTGGAAAATCCTCATTTGACACCACCAAACCATTCTGTTTCTTCTTGCCCAATCTTCTCCCTGTTCCTTCCAAGCTTACACAGCTCTCTTAACTGAGCTGGATCTATACACAGGAAGGTGAGTGATCTACACTTGCTCTTGAATTTGGCTTTCCCTAGCTGATACCCCTACTTGTGCCTGCTTCACTTCTGTCTACCCAGACCATGTCAAGTGTTCTATCTGATGTTCCTGCTTCTGGTAAGGAGTTGAATAATGTTTAGCTTACAGTAGTGGTCATCCTTCCTATGGTAAATGCCCTGCAGCACTGACCCCAGATACTGGTCCTGCAAGAGAAGAGTAAGACACAGCAAGGAATAAGGTAAAGAACAGCAAGCTTTTTCCCTTCTCCCACCCACTCATCTCCCCTTCCTCCTGTAGGAAGAAGAGAAAGGAGAATCCAGAAAGTCCTCTCACAAGAAGTCCAATTGGGCTCTGAATTAGCATCATATCCTTCTATGGGCAAAACTGGTATTCATTCACCTGTAGAAGTTATATCAACCATTAATAAGGTAACAAGGGGGTTCCTGAGTATGTCCATATCTTCTGGGAAAGGAGGACTGCCCATAACTTGTACACCTGTGCTTCTCCCAAAGTACTGTGGAATACTGTCCATACTGTGCTAGTGGAGACAGGGGTTGAAACATGACAGGGTACTGTAACAATGTGTGCAATCAAGTAAAATGATTTATTTGCTCTCTATGTTAAAACAAGTGCTGTAATTTCTTAATGATCTTTTTGTTTTATATTTCTTACATCTGTTTGACTTAATTTTTCTATTTCATACTGCACAGTTTTGGATTTTTTGTGATGTAAACTGAACCAGTCAGTGCTGTGTAAGGTATTTTTAAATTTGAAGTAGCCTTGTATTTACTCAGTGTAATCTATTGAAGACATTATCCCCTGTGCTTTTGCTGATGGGCTACATCAATGAATGCCCCAATAAAGATTTTGGTGCTAAACCTGCACTGTTGTAATTTAGTTGAATGAATTTGTTAAGAACTGATATGTGAGACTGTGTTGTTTCATACTGGAGACTATGCTTGGACATTAAATCAGCTAGGGTTAAAGTAAAGTTTTGTAAAAAAAATTATTGTATATAGAATTGGCCAAAATGAGCATAGGAAGGGTTGAGTATGGCCAATGAGTGAGTATGTGTAAAACTTTTTTTAAATACTGTTGGATTTAACCAGCTGTAAACAGTTGCAAAATTTGTAGATCTTTTGCTTGAAGTGCCATGGACCATGATTTCAAGCTAGTCTACCTCAAATTGATGTTTGGCAGTCGGTACCACAAGGTCCAATTATTTGTGTTCATAGTTTGAGAGTACTTATGAGGGCAGGCTGGCATGTCAGCTTCTCTTTCAGGGGATTTGAGGGATTTGTTAGAGCCTGAAGGTTTTCCTCCTTTAAAACTCCTTCAGGCATTGTTGGAATGGAGGACCATTGGACTTTGCAAGCTTAATATCTTTGGGGGGAAGTAACCACTGCCTGCAACTTAGTCAAGTCCATCTCACTGATAGAGCATACTAGGGTTCACTCAGGAGTTGAGTCATTTGCTCTAACTGCTATTGTTGCTGCTTGTTTGTGATGTCTTGGAACAGGTTAACAGTCTGACCTGTGGATCAGAGGGTTCCTTGCTTCCAGCAATCAAGCAAGCTATTTTCTTGTCATTAACATGCCAGAGGAAGTCAACTTGCATGAAAATGCATAGAATACTTAAGTATGTAGTCTCCTCCCAACAAGTAAAGTGGAAGTAGTTTCCGTGGAGTGGGTCAGTTTTGGGTTCCTATTTCAGCATGAAAACAACACAGCCTGTGTTGGATTCCATCAGAGAGGGCTGCTTAATGCTTTTGGTGGATCTGAAGGATGTGCAATGTCAGGTACTTATCCATTAGTGTTCCAGGAAACACCTCCACTTTGTCTGTGATGAGGCTGTTACTAGCTCCAAGCTCTGTGCTTCGGTTTAGCAACAGCCCCAAGATGTATATGTGCGTGTGCACCATATGTAGAGATGGCTTGGGCCTGTTTTGCAAATTTTTGGCTGCTACATTTCCTCAAGAATTTGTTATTTTTGGCTTCTCGAGAAGTGCAGATACTCAATTTGTTACAACCTGGGGATCACAATAAACCGGAGAAACTTAGATTTCATGCACAAGCAGCAGGTAAATTATCTGGGCAAGCCTAGACACAGCAGCAGCATGAGTCTTTCCTTCAGACTTTTTATGTCAGCAAGCCCAAGAAGGGGCTAGCACAGTTCTTGTCACAACAGAACTAACCAATATGTGATCACCTGTCATCCTTGGAGAAACTCATCCTGTACTTAGCTCCGCCTGCATTTGTTTCAGTGGCAATTAAAAGGACATTTGTCAGCTCAACTGACCCTTCCTCCCAGAAAAGGCACTGGCCATCCTCAAGTGACTTTTCCTCCCAGCTCTTGTTCTTGAGCAGGTAGCTAAAGTAGGACCTTGTTTGGTGGCTGGATGACAGGAACCTTCTTGTGAGTCCCACATCCAGAGATGCTTCTGTCCTCTGATGCATCAAAGGAGGGGTAGGATACACACCTAAACAGCCTGAATACCTCAAGGGTGTGTATGCATAGGGCAAACCTCATCTACACATCATCATTTTGGAAATACGAGTGCCACTGCTAACCCTGCAAGTATTCCAAGTAGTGTTGATAAGTGACAGTGCAACCTGAGTGTCTTACATCAAAAAGCAGGGTGGGGACATTTTTCCTTCACCTTTGCCAGTTGGAAAACAGATACACTAGTGGATGGTTCACTATGCTATTGAGCTGTCATACAGATAAGGTACATTCCAGGCAAAAGGAACGTTTTGGCAGACAGACCAGCTCAACTACAAAGGGCAGGTAGTGGGAATAGTGGTCCTTACACCTTCCCATAAAGAAAGGCTTCAAACCCTTAGGAACACCAGTGATTAACCTGTTTGCCATGCTCCTGGACAGGAAACTCCTGGTGTTCCACTGCGTGGGGTAGAGGGGTTAAGTCGAATCATCTAGACGAGGAGAAGGAAACCCCTCCCAAGAAGGAGAGTAGAAACTCTGCAATGCTCCCTCCTCTTAAAAACATCTTCCACTGCGACTTAGGCCAGGCATGACATTCTGGGCAGGGATTAATAATAGTACAAAAATTAGATCGGCACCTACTGCATGTCGAATGGGGGTCTGAAACTGTAGAAGCCAAAAAACCTAGAGCACGGAAAACCCTGAATGCCCAGACACATGCGTTGACGAGGCCGTGAAGACTCGAAGGACTCCATGATACACACAATCACACACACACAATCTGAAAACATAGAATCATGGGGAAACAAAGCAACCAGCTTGGAAGGAGAGGAAGATTGTCTACTCTCCAAGGCAGTCAAAGAAAGACTAATGCATCACGACTCATGAGATGCTTGCTTGGTCGCAGACAACCTTTACCTCATATACGTATGAGTTGCCAGATCTCACAGGTTCCTTTACAATTTTTTATTTTTTTAACGGGTTACCAGCTGGCGTGACAAGATTTATTCTATTGTTAAGACTGAGGGTTTGTTAGCTATGAAAAATAAATTAATTAAAAATTTGTCATTTGTTCAAAGATACCAAACCCTCCATTGGGGCCAGTTTCAGCAGGGAACCTCATGTGTTGTGCATTTAGCTGCACCAACTTCTTAGCCTTATAGTTTTCTTCTATTTCCACTTCTGAATCTTGTTGTTCAACCTCTCTAACCATTGTTTCTTAGTGTAACTTCCTAGTTCCAGTAACACCTTCGGATCCTTTTAATTCATCTTGTTTATATTCCTGCCGTCCAACAAGTCTAACTCAATTTTTCACTACCTTCAGCACCAAATCACTATAAAAGAACCCCAGTCTTGGCTTCACAGCCTGAAATTTGTGATTCATTCAGGTACCAAAATAAACTAAGATTACTTAGCTTAAATGACATCAAAATTTGCGTTCTATTATAAAAAAGACAATGATCTCCGTGATCGTGATCTGTAAGCCATGTGTGTGTGCTTTCTGGCAACGTTTTGGACCTCCCCAAATCTCAAAAGGATCAATAGAAATTTGAAGAAATATCTTCAGCCAGATAACACAATTGAGAGAAGATTTGGGATCATTTCTGGATTTGTTTGTTACAGTAAGTGCTCAACAGAAGGAATGTTGGAGAAATGGATGGAATAGGAAGAAGGTCTACAGCTATCAGGCATATGTATTTTTGGTTTATTTGTGTATAAATATTTTTTAAACCTATTCCAGAACTTGTCAGAACAAATGAATGAAAGCCATATATAATTGAAATTGTTATCATGTATTTAGTTAAAACCTATGTAGCATAATCTAAAAATTATTTTTTGTTCCTATCTAGACTAAGCTGTAACAATTAAATAGTACCTGTAATTTTCCTCTACTCTCAAGGTATATCAATATGTTGCAATTACGCTATACCAGAAAGATGCAATGTCGTATAATAACTGTAAATTCATATTTCACTGTGTTGTACAGTCTTTTAGGCACATGAAATATATTTCAACATGTTAAATCTGCCATGAAGCAGGGAATATGACAATTTTCTGCCTTGTGCTCTTGTTAGAATCAAATTATATGTTCAGCATTGCATTTTCAATCGCATTATGATTGAAGTTCCAAAGGGTGCAACAGATAGGGCTAGATAACATTTTCAGTACAGATTTCTAAGGGCTGAAACATCTCACATTCTTTGCCAAAGGAATTTTTTTATTAATACTTCTGTCTTCTGTTACACAGTATCTTTTGATGTACTGACTTCTAATATCTTTGTTGTGATACATCTGAGCATCTGAAAATAGCCTTATGCATTGTGTCCTTCACATGTGTGCGTGTTGAAGTGCACAGCCTTCACCAACTCACCACAAATCTTGGGCCGGATTTTCAGCTGCAGGGCAGGTCCTACGAGTTGTACACTCTGTCCATTCACCTTGTACGTACAAGCTGTCCTTAGGACCCCATCTGAGTTGAAAGGGATAGTAGGGTCCAAAGTAGCGCAGTTATGGTACCAAAATCCACTCATTTTGGTTTCGGCACAGTTTCTGGCTGCAAGAATAAAGGAAATTTATATAACAGACAAAATGAACACCTTTTGTCATAAAGAATTATAAAGTTTACGAAAAAGATGTCCATATATATTATATATATATATAATATATAACTATATATATATATATAATATATATATATATATATATAGATATATATATATATATATATATATATATATATATATATATATATATATATATATATATATATATAATATATATATATATATGGGGTGTAACATGAGTTTATGCAAATATTTCGAGAAATGAAAGCAAAAGTAATTCTAAGCAGAAAATGTCCTATAAACATATACATTTTAAGGCTCCTTCATCGCCCAGCCATACTCTCATGGGTGAGTTGTCTCACTCCCTCCCAGCCAGTAGGGAGAGACCCCCCATCTTGTCAGTTGGATGGGCTGGGAGAAGGGAGCTGGAAGAAAGTTGAGAATCTCAGGGGCACGCCTTGCCATTCTCCTGACGGTGGATGGTAAGGGCCTTCACTTTTTGGAGGCAGAGGTTACTGATGTCTCCTTCCCGGATCTCTGTGTCCCCAGCAATCTGCAGCGCTCTCGCCCAGTGCAGCAGATCGCCAGGAACACGGAGATCCCAGACAGAGACATCAACCACCTATGTCTCTGACATGCTGTCCTCCGACGTTAACTGTCGCTGGAGGACCCAGGATACCCTTCTCTTCCCTACAACTGTCAGGAGAATGGCAAGGCACGTCCCTGGGATGGCCCTTCAACCGCCGCTACTTCAGGCAGGGTGTCCTTCGAGCAGGACTCGAGACCTGGCACCAGCCAAACAGCTCCTTCGGTGCTCGGCCATAATCTCATGGGTTGGGAGAAGGGAGGTGGAAGAAATTTGAATCTAAATTGATCAGTGAGCGATCTATTGTTTCCGAACCAGGCTACAGTTCAAATCCCTCCAGAGACAATATATATGTATATATATAATTGTGTGTGTGGTTGTATGTATGGAGGGTATGGTATGTTTGTATGTATGTATATGAATCCGTTTCTACATACACACACACACACACACACACATTATATATATAATATTATATATATATATATATATATATATATATATATATATATATATATATACACCCATGTGTTTATATGTGTATATGTATAACTGAGTCACGAAAGTTTTGGAACGTGATAAATCCATAAATAAAGGTATGAACCACGAAAGAAAAATAAACTACAGAATTTCTGCAAGATCTTTCGACTTGACATCCTTTACTCAGCAGACAAACAGTTTGTCTTCTGAGTAAAGGACATCGGGTCGAAAAATCTGGCAGAAACTCTGTTGTTTATTTTTCCTTCGTGGCTTATCCTTTATATATATATATATATATATATATATATATATATATATATATATATATATATATATATATTATTTATGTGTGCATATGTATATGTATACACACTTCTCTGAGATCTTGTCGAAGACATGCATCATTTCCCAGAGGCAAACCCCCATGATCTCCAATTGGTGGGCCTCTTGTTGTTTCACCTCTTTCACAATTGCTTCGATTTCCAAGTCCTTCTTTAGTTCATTCCTAAGAACTTCTACTTCCTTCTCACACTGAACAAGTTATTTTCCATCTCCACTAGTTCCAGCTTCTTGTTGAGGCTGTCCTCCTGGGCCTGGGCTTCACATTCCTTTAGCAGGTTCTTTTCCTGCTGAACTACCTGGCACAGGTAGATAACCTCCATTTCCTAGTCGGAGATCTTGTTATCAAAGGTATTCCTCTTGCTCCACCTCTTTCATCATCTCTTCGATTTCCAAGTCCTTCTTCTTTAGTTCATTCCTAAGAACTTCTACTTCCTTCTCGCACTGAACAAGCTTGTCCTCTTCAGTGTTTCTCTCCTCTAATTGTTTTCGAAGTTCATCAGCTTCTCTCTCTTTATCAATTACTAATTTCTCATTCTTCTGATTTTCAATGAAAAGCTCACTGAGTCCAGATAGTTCTCCTTCTGCTGTTTTCTGTCATTCCTCAGCCTCAGCAGCCAGCTGTTTTAGATAGTTATTTTCCATCTCGATTTGTTCCAGCTTTGAATATAACACTGTAAAGATGTTACTGTTTTATGTGAATGTTAGCAGACAGTTAATTATGTAAACAGAAATTTAGAACTATATCATCATTTTGAATAACATATATGGAAGAGACCCAATGATCTAGATAGAAAAAAAGCATTCCAACATAATCTAGTTAGAGGAAAGCACAACATATTTGATTATCAACTAACAAGGAATCATAGGAGAACATATCAAAATAGGTTCCTTATGCAACCTAGTGTACAGTGGATTACCGGTAGTTACTGCGGTATTTTGCCACAACAAAGATATAGATTAGTGAAGAAACCATGACATCAAAATAAACATATGAAAAATATAATTCTTACAGTTCCCATCGTTGTCGAAATCAAATGTTGAAAAATATTTGCCATGATGCTGAGCCATGCAGTTATCAGTCATACTGAAGGCTTGAAATCCAGGAATATCTAGCTTATACCTGTAATGGAAAGGTTAGTTTTAACTCTTGTTTAGAATTTCTTTACATGGTGATCACTGAACTACTAACAAACAAACAAATTGATGTAGTTCAGTAGGGTTAAGTGGAACAGAATAGAGCCAATCAGCTGGGTAAGCTAGATGGAAAACGAATTGAGCAATACGAGAGGGAAAATGAACTGGTACACTGAAAGGAGAGAGCAGGGTAACTTCTTCACTTGTCATTATGTGACTACGTAAGTCTCATATTCCACCTACCACAAACATGGTCACCTGATATGTAATGTCAATCAAACATGCAGATGCTCCTAATTTACTCTGATACAGTCTTGTAAATATTAATTGTAATTCCAATTAAGTAATGTTAAGATGGCCTTATTCAAACCTTTTATATGTTTGTCCAAAATTAAATATTTTTTTATTACATTTTTAATTTGACACAATATAAAAAAATGAATGCAGGAAATTATTCCAGCATCTGTGATACCAAAATCTATAATTACTATGGTTAGCACACCTTAATATATGAAACAGTGAGTAGCCCCTTTTTTTGTAAATGTACATATTTTTCTGTTTTATATTTAAAAAGATTGTAAGCAAGGAATCTGTGAGATCTGGCAACTTCTGCGCGTACAAGGTGATAGCTGGTCAGAGACCGCGCACCACCTCATGAAGTATTTAGTCTTCCCCCAACCCAGGAACTATAACGGAAAGAGGGACGGCTAGAGGTGGGCAGTAAACGTTAAGACCCCAAGTTTGTTAGCTATGAAAAATACAAATTGATTATAAAATTTGTCGTTTGTTCATATGCGGAATAAACCTTCGGTCTTACAATAGGATAGACTTATACTTGGTGGGAAGTACAAGTATCCTAAACCGGCTGGGAGTTGAGCCACCTGACCACCCCTCTTAGTAGAAGAGTGAGTTCTATAGAAGGCGGTCTCATGCCTGTGAGAAGATAGATAAACCGATATTTAACAACTCGGCCTTCTGGGTTGAAGTACAGTGATATATGAGTAGATTCATTGCAACCAGGGAACCAAAGAAAATTCTGACTGTTCAAGTAACAAATCATATACTCACAGGGGTTTGTTACCACTCCCATCTGAAAGTGAGGTATACATAATAAATACTGGCTCCTCATGCTTTACTCTGTAGCCATCAAATTTAAAGTTGAATGGGAAACAGACAACAAAATTCCTTTTCTTGATGTTTCAATAATCAGAGACATGACAGAATACAAATTTACCATTTACAGAAAACCAACGTTCTCACTTTCATACATTCACTACTTTAGCTATCACGACATTGCTATCAAGATAGGTGTAGCCAGCAACCTGTTCTTAAGAGCCTTACGAATTTGTTCCCCAGATTTCCTGGAAAAAGAATTTGAACTAATTCGTAAGCAACTTTCGTCTTTAAAGTATCCTGACCATATAATTGAGAAAGCAATTCACAAAGCAAACGTAATTTTCTACCGACCCCCTCAAGACAAGACCATAGAGACACCCAACAATAAAATAAAAATTCCTCACCTGGACGAGATTAAGACGGTGACTCAGACCCTCAGAAAATCGAACCCTTTTGCATTTACTTACCCAAACACCTTAGCCAAATCCCTGATTAACGTCCAACAAAAGACATCCCCCAAGGACTCCAGGGTTTACGAAATGCCATGCCAGGACTGTGACCAATCTTACATCGAATTTACAGGAAAATCACTTCCCCAGAGATTAATACAACACAAACAGTCAGTTAGGTATGGACAACAGATGTCAGCTATTTTCAACCATATAAATGAACATAACCATAGAATAAACTGGAATTTGTCACGTATAATTTATAGCAGCAACTGCCGGTACAAGAGTCAAATGATGGAATCGGTCTTAATAAAAGAGAGGCAGGTAATGAACATCTCAAAAGAAGCATGGGATTCAGATGTCATGGACAAGATTTTCATTCAACCAACACTTGAGAAGATTAAAGGAAGATTATCAGCGGGAGTGACCTAAATGGGCTTACCTGTGGATGGATCTCTTGGTATAAATACCACCTTTTCTGTAAACTTTTCTCATTCATATACCTGAAGAGGGAGACAGCAGTCTGAAATATAGTACTTTTCTCTCTATATTTTGGTGTTTCTATGGGTTCCTTTTATTATATGGAATTCTGTTGTAACAGAACATTTTTACCAGTCATATATAAGTCATATATATATATAATATATATATATATATATATATATATATATATATATATATATATATATATAGAATATATAATATATATATATAGATACTATATACTATACATATATACATATATATATCATATATATATATATATATATATATATATATATATTATACTATATTATATTATCTACGTATATATATATATATATATATATATATATATATATATATATATATACATATATTACATAAGTAAATCTATATATATATATAGATATATATATATATATATATATATATATATATATATAATATATATACACACACACACACACACACACAATAATACCCGATCTTACACGAGGTTAGGTTCCAGATCCCCTTCACGGAAGGGGAATTTTTGCATAAATTTGATGCGGTCTCTAAAAATATTAATAAATGCTTACTAATAGTGTTTGAATGCTAGTTATGACCCTAATCATGCTCCCTAAGTATTAAGCTAACTTTTAAGTGAGATTCACGGTACTGTAATTTCATTTGAAAGTAGCATTATACATTACCCTTGAAAAAGAAGTAAATAATTGGTAAAAATATAGAAGTTTGTGAAGATTACATACTACAACATATTCTCTCTTCTCTCCACGAGAGCGCAAAAAACGTGTGCAGCTCACGAAAGGCTATCAAAGGAATGACGTCACTGATGCTACCTACGCGGTAGCAGAAAGTGAGCCGTAGCACGGCTCCCCTTTTCTAAAGGGTTTTGATGTGGAAAAGGCTAATTGGAGTGGCTGCCTAGGTAGTGTTTTTCACTCACCCCAGATCCTTACCGACACCTTTTAATAAAGGTGAGCGAGTCAGAATATTCTGGCATGTCCAATTTAGCAGTTCTCTGGTATTATAGCAATATTTTACCTTAGAAATAGCGCTAAAGGAACGTATTTCACTGGGCGACACGGCTTCCTCGCCCAGAAATAGATTTTTCCTACGTCAAAATCCCTTTTTAGAAGCCTTCTCAATCACTAATAAGAAATGTTTCATTCTGTCTGTTTGTTCGGAAATTCCTTTTCATGAACAAGCAGTGCTTTTCATTTGGACTGATACTACTCTTAGTTATGTGCCCATCACCATCAATCTTTAGTATTAGTTGTTCAACTTGGAAACACAAGCAACTCAATCTTTTGTTGACCTGCCAGGTTCTTCTATCCAGGAATCTGAGGTGTAATTGCTGCCTCTTGGAGAACCCCGTAGACTTGTCAACACTTCCCAAACAGTTCACCACTTTATAACCTCCAGGAGGAACTTAAGCAGGTTTGGCATTGGCATTTCTCACAGGCAAGAAATGAGAGTCTTTTGTTTTTATTTTGTGTACAGTACTGTAAAGTGGTTTGCCTCTTGCTTATAAGCATACAGTACTGAAACTTAATTTTACCTGCTTCTTTAAAAAGGTGGTGGCTCTGTCATCACTTCAAGTCCATTAACAGGATTTTCTTGTGGTAGTTATCACTTACGTCCGTTATCACATTTTTCTTGTGTGATAAGATTCTATCAAGCAGCAATGCTCTTTTCAGTCTGTTCACCATAAAAAAGTATACCTTTTTAAACGTTTTTTTTTATCATCTCCTTAGATAGAATAGACCCATTTTCCTGCCTGTCACACCTACCTGTTGGCTTCATTTGCTACGGTGAACACAGGCCACTCAGCCCATCTTGAGCTTCCTTCTGTCTGTTCAAAGTCAAGGCGGAGTGAGTATTCTCTTGTGTTTGTCATGATGTTTAAGACGTCATTTCCTTCAAAGTATAAACAAGTGGACATTAGTGGAAGAAGGAATTTTAAAGTAAAATCCAAATTTATATTACTATTTCATGATCATTGGCTGGTACATCAAGCAACAAATTTTCAATTTTCTGAATTAGGAATATGTGGTTAAAAATCTTTATGGTCACGAAATTAATAAGAATAGTAAAACTTAATACCTTTGCATCAGTAAAATAATGGAATTTGTTTGAAAATGCAGCAAGATAATTAAATTTGAGTGATGTCTCCAATATATACACAGTGGTACCTCGTTTGTCAAAAATTTATTATGTCAAACATTCTGTTTTTCGACCGAAATTTTCGAAGAAATTTTGTGTTCTTTGTTAAACAATTATTCGTACAAAAACCTTACTGAGTGCCTTTTTTATACTTGTACTTGACGGCCCTCCACGTCCTACGAGAACGACTGCATTAACATATGTATATAGTTTAATTATAACCATATTCAGCAGAATAAATAAAAGGATAAAGCATTTCACAATAAAATTCAACCTAAACGAAGAACAAAATCATATGTCATCACAGTGATGCACAGGTGACTTTGCGGTAGAGGGAGGGAGTGTTTAAACACTTGAGAAAAGAAGAGGCCATAAAAACATTACGTATTTACATAAAAAAAGGGGGAATTTAATAAATTTAACAATGATACAATATAAAATCAATAAAGTGCAATAAAGTAACAATAAAAAATCGAAAGACAATCTTACATTAGCGAGTGTTTGGGATTGCGGAATAAGACGGTAAAGGAGAAGGAAGGGATAGTGGTGGGTTACTAGGTGGCAGACAGGAGTCTACTTCCTGCTGACTTTCTCTTTCACTACATTTCGCCCTACACTCAATTCACCTAAATCACCTCTTCTTGTTATGGTAAAATACCTATCGAGTGGCACTTGCTTTTTGCGATTTTTAGCACAGTAAAAGTAACGCATCCCCACAACAAAAAACATGTTTAAACGACTTCCTTGTGAAAAATGTGATCTCTTTTTCCTTTTACTTGCATTCTTCACTTATTATTTATTTGTTTGCACAATCCTTGTGTGTGTTGGATTATATAATTCTATAATTAATATCCTCCTTGCACTCAAGATCAAAGTGTAAACACGTTGACAATCATACACACATACACACATAAGGGATTGTTTTCACATCTGCTGGATGCTGAATACTCTCTCTCACTCTCACTCTAACATATACACACAGACACAAAATCAGACACACACACACTATCGATTCCTTTGATTATCCTTGCAAAATTAGAACAAAATTGATTTTGTTATTCATCCTGGCTTACTGCAACCATTTCTGTTTCCTTGAGAGGAACCCGTCTCTCCTCCCTCAATCCCAGCTGGCTGATCACCTTTTTCATCAAACAATTCGAAAATCGAATTTTAGCTTATAAACAGAAGCAGAATTTTTCTAAAATTTTACTTGTATAGAATACTGTTTTATTACTTTACACTATTGATTTAACTTTTTAACACACTAACACTGTAATAGAAAAAATTTGAAAAGGGGGAATTTTTGGGTGGGTTGGAACAAATTATCCTGATTCCCTTATGGAGAAATTTGTTTCATATTTCGAACAAATTGCATTTTGACCAGCCTTCTAGAACAGATTAAGTTCGAAGTCCGAGGTACTACTACAAGAAAACCTGCCCATTTGTCTAAAAAGAGAACATGAAAATCCAACAACAAGAAACTCCATCACAGATAAAAGATAAAATATACATATGTACCAAACAGTCATACCAGTCAGAAAAACTAAGACAAAGGTACATGGCACTCAAGTATGTAGTATTACAACCTCTTTGAAACTTTCAACTATCCAAAATAATAATGCTCCATGAGAGATCATTCCAGAATAACAGTACAAGGAGTGAAAGGCAATGCGTTACCTCAATGGCAAATATAATACAGTCAAACCTCAGTTTTCGTATGCCTCTCTTTTCATACGTTTCAGTTTTCGTAGACTTTTGCTATGAAATTTTGTCTTGGTTATTGTACATTTCCTTGGTTTTTGAACACTCAGAAATGCTCCATCAACAAGAGCTGCTGTTGGTGAATTTAAGGCCAGCAGAGGCTGGTTTGAAAAATTCAAGAAAACGAATAAGCATATGTAATGTGCCTACTTCAGGGATTAAGGACACGTTTGCAAAGTGGAATGATGTAAAAAATTTTGGGGTGAATTATTATCCCAACAGAGGAGCTGTAATCCGTGTCTCCAACATCTTTAATATCTTTAGGCAAATTTTAAAGAAATGCCCGAAACAAATGTCTCTGGACAGTTTTGTTGTGCAACAGGGGTCCAGTAACTCAAGCTGGTCCTAGTGCCAGCAAAAAATGAAGAGGGGAAATAACCTCGGATAATGCCGGGTAAAAAACGAAGAGAAGTAACCCCAAATAGGCCCTTGATATCTGATGGAGTACCTGCATTGTTAAGATATGTTTTCCCATGGCGAGCAGGCGCCAAGTAAGCGTGCCGGTTGGAGACGGCAACTGGCGTCAGTATGTAATTGAGGACGTAATAAATCATACGCCTCCACCACAGTGTATCTCTTGTCCCACCTTGACATCCAATATGGCGCAGTGATTCTTAAGGACCAACGTGACCCTCACCATGCCCTTCCAACGTCGCTCAGCGCAGTCCACCCCAAGGGCCGCACGCCCTGTCGTCCCCTGTGGGCTCGTTCCTGCCCTGCAAGAAGCCAGGCAGGCCATGGCAGCACAGCAACAAATGATCCACTCCCTCCGTGACCGGATTACGACACACGCTACCCCTGCACCTCGTGTCCCTTTGTCTGCAGCCCCGGAGAACTGTGAAATCGAGCTGAAGCCCGCCGCGTTCAGATCCTGGAGAAGGTCGATGGAATGTTGGATTGAATTGTGCAGACTACCGCCGCACGAGGTCGTCCACCACATCAGGCTATACTGCACGCCCCCTCTGCAATGAGCGCTGGACGCCAGATTCACCTCTCAGGAATGGAGTAACCTCACCGCTACGGAAGCCATGGATTTCATTCGCGATATTGTGTTACGCTCTACAAACCGTGCTGTGTTATGGTCGGAGTTTTTCAATGCGATACAAGGCCCAGGCGAAAGCGTTAGTGATTACTTTTTAAAGTGTTCCCAAAAGGCCACTGATTGCAATTTCCAGTGCTCTCAGTGTCAGTGTAATCTAGCCGAATATATGTTATTACCTAAGTTAATGGTGGGCCTAAGTGATGAGGCTATGCGTCGTCATGTGTACCAATGTAGCAATGACATTAATAGTGTTAGCGCCCTTAGGGCTAGGTGCTGTGCTTACGAGGCGGCCCGTGTTAATGCCGCTGCGCGCCAATGCAATTGGTGGGAAACTGCTCACGTGGCTGGCAGCGAGATACCCGAGGCAGATCATCCGAATGCAACCGTCGCTGGTACAGGTAGGGGCCACCCACCCCCTCCCTGTGGGAACTGCTGCAAGCAGGACCACTATCAAAAATGCTGCAGGAAATCCCATGCAAAAACGGCAGAATCCTAGACAGATGTGTCTAGTGCTGTGCTTGTTGCGGGCGCAAACCTCACCCGCCACCCAGTAGTGGAGGTAACAGTCGTCCACACCGCCACAGGAGTACAAGCGCCTGTCGTCACCGTGGCGGACACCGGGGCACAGGTATGTGTGGCGGGGCCCTCCCTGCTGTCGCGCCTCCAAGTCTGCCCAGCAGCCCTTACACCCCATGCCGGCTTGCAGGATGTAGCAAACCTCCCCCTGAAGTGCCTTGGATCTGCCGTGTGCCACGTACCTTGCAAGGCTGCACCACGGAGCAGGACCTGTACTCCGTGCAGTCGGCAAAGCACCTCTTCCTGTCGCTGGATGCCTGCAGGGACTTGAAGCTGGTACCCAAGGAGTTCCCCCACCCCTCCCCCGCGGTGGCACACGTGAGCTTGTTCGATGGCGTGGCCTGACGGGCCACCCAGGTACCACCCCGACCCCCCGAGGTGCCCCTGCCGCCCCAGGAGGAGCATGCGGCCAGACTGGAAGCCTGGCTCCGGCAACATTTCGCCACGACGACGTTTAACACAGCCAGAAAGCCACTGCCAGTGATGCAGGGGGAACCGCACCACATCCACCTGCTCCCAGGAGCTATGCCCTATGCATGCCACACTGCAACATCAGTGCCAAAACACTGGGAAGAGGAAGTGAAGGCCCAGCTCAAAGAGGACGTCGCCCGTGGCGTCATAGAACCAGTACCTGCTGGGCAGCTGACCGAGTGGTGTGCCCGCATGGTAGTCGTCGCCAAGAAGTCAGGACAGCCACGCCGTACAGTTGACTACCAGCGCCTCAACGCATCCTGCCTGCAGAAGACACACCATACCCCAGCCCCATTCGACATGGTGTCCGGGGTACCCAAGCACACATTCAAGACTGTGGTGGATGCATACTGGGGATTGGAGCTAGACAAGGAAAGTTGCGACCTGACCACATTCATCACCCCATGGGGGAGATTTCGTTACCGACGTACCCCCATGCGACACTGCTCCGCCGGCGATGCGTATACTCGACGATTCGACGACGCCATCCAGGACATCCAGAGGAAATACAAGTGCGTGGATGACACCCTGCTCTACGACGACAGTATCGAAGGGGCTTTCTGGCACGCCTACGACTTCCTCGAAACATGCGCAGCTAAGGGCGTCACCCTGAAGCCGGAGAAATTCCAGTTCGCAAAAAGAGAAGTGGAATTTGTGGGCTTCAACTTGGGCTGGGAGGCCTACAAGCCAACAGAGGAACGTTTGGCGGCCATCAAGAACTTCCCGATGCCATGTCAGCCCTCTATCACTGACATAAGGGCGTGGTACGGATTCGACAACCAGCTGGCACCCTTCCTCGCAACAGCCCCCATCATGAACACATTCAGGGAGCTCCTCAAGAAGCCAACGGGGAAGTTAGTGTACTGGGACGAGGCACTCCGCACCAATTTCCATCATGCCCAGGACACAATCTGCCAATTAGCAAAGGACGGGTTGGCCTACTACGACAGGAGCCGCCTCACAGCAGCCATCACCGACTGGAGCAAAGAGGGCATAGGGTTTGTTATCCTCCAGCAGTATTGCGCGTGCAGCTCCGCCGCCACACCCTTCTGCTGCACGAGCGGGTGGCGCCTGGCGCTATGCGGCAGCTGCCATCTCACCGCCGCTGAAGCTGGCTACGCCGCCGTGGAGGGGGAAGCCCTCGCGGTAGCCTGGTGTCTCCAGAAGGCGAGGCTGTTCCTGCTGGGGTGCCCCAACCTCACCGTCGTGACAGACCACCGCCCATTAACCAAGTTGCTGGGGGATCTGGCCCTTACGGAAATCTCCAACCCCCGTCTCTTCAGGCTGAAGGAGAGAACCCTGCAGTACCGCTTCAGGGTCAAGTATCTGCCGGGGAAGCATAACAGTGCGGCAGACTTCCTGTCAGGATATCCCGCCTTGAAAGCCAATCCCAGCACCCACGACGTGGACCTCGACGAGGACCTCACAGATGCCATAGCGGCCGCTGTCTTGGCAGCAGTAGAGCACGACAGCTGCGTCATGGACGAGGCGAGTGTCAGACATGCCGCTGTCAGCAACCCCGTGTATCAGCTGCTCATGGCCAAGGTCTTGGTCGGGGACTGGGCCGACAGGAAGTCCCAGGAAGTTGCATGCCTTCGGCCCTTCTACGGTGTCAGGGAGAGGCTGGCCGTCATCCAAGACTTAGTGACATACATATTTGAACAGGGCAACGTCCGCCTAGTTATACCGCAGCCCCTTCGTCAGCAGGTGGCTGCCAACCTACACGCGGGGCACCAAGGGCTGGACTCCATGCAATGACGAGCCCGCCAGACGGTATACTGGCCTGGACTCAAGGGGGACCTGCAGTATCGCCGCTCCTTGTGCGAAGAATGCGACGTTCATGCACCATCCCAGGCAGCGGAGGAATTCATCATCACGCCGCCCCCCGAATACCCCTTCCAGATGACGGTAGCAGATATGTTCCAGCACGACGGACACATGTACATGGCTTACGCAGATAGGCTCACAGGTTGGCTGGAGCGGGCCCACTTCCCCCACAGTACCTCCTCCTCTCTCATCAAGACCCAGCTACGTCGCTACCTCGCCAGGTGGGGGGCCCCGGAGCAAATCTCCACGGACGGGGGCACTAATCTGGCAAGCGTGGAAATGGGGGAATTTTTCAAATTGTGGGGCGTGTCCGTGCGACTATCATCTGCCCAGTACCCGCAGTCCAACGGCAGGGCAGAGGCCGTGGTCAAGGTTGGGAAGCGGATAATAATGGTCAACACGGGCAGTGGCGGCAACCTCGACACGGACAAGTCTTCTTTGGCTATGCTGCAGTACCTCAACACACCCCTCCGCGGAATGAATAAGTCACCCGCCCAGATGGCAGCAGGCAGGCAGCTCAGAGACGGCATACCTACGGCCCGCTGGCACCTCACGGTAGACAAACACTGGGGGGCAACCCTCCGGCATAGAGAACGTCAGATGGCTGACAACGGTGCTGCCCTCACCGAGAACGGACCCTCCAGAATGCTTCCCATCATCAACCCGGGCTCCCAAGTACGAGTGCAAAATCAAGTCACCAAGCTGTGGCTCCTCTCCCTCCATAACAGGAAGCACCTGCGACTCACATCATCGGGGCCCCAGCCAGGGCGAGCCACACCTGCCACGCATCTAGCCCCTCCCATGCCCAAGCAGCCACCAGTCAGCCACCCTATGCCCAGCCCGCAAGCAGTGCAGGAGTCACGCCCATCATGTCACGCCAGAAGGCCAGCTTGGATGAATGACTACATATGACGTCTTTGACTGTCATACACCCTTCTTATGTGTAATCATGTACATTACAGCAGCATCTGTTTATTTTGTTTTATTGGATCTGTCCCATTACTCTGGCGCATGCATCCAATTTAATCCATGTATATCCATGTATTGTTCTTATTATTTCCTATCCATGTATACCCATGTATTAATCTCGGGGGGGGGGGGGGGGGATGATGGAGTACCTGCATTGTTAAGATATGTTTTCCCATGGCGAGCAGGCGCCAAGTAAGCGTGCCGGTTGGAGACGGCAACTGGCGTCAGTATGTAATTGAGGACGTAATAAACCATACACCTCCACCACCGTGTATCTCTTGTCCCACCTTGACATCCAATAATATCTGAAGTCCTTCTGGAGGGAGATTCCCCTTCCAAACAATGATCTCTCCTCCTCCATCTCCCCTCCTCTCCGTCTTCCATATGCTAACCAGTGTTTATTTATTCATTTCATTAGTCATTTATATTTATTTCTGATTGTTTTCTGTATGTAAAACTGTGTTTATTCCCTACAAAATGTATTTTTTGTTAACAAGTGTTAATCCTATTGACCATCACCTCAGTATATAAGAATGACAAGAGGGGATTAACAACTTTCAAGGGAATGGAAACCAGGACAGCCATCACATAAACGACAGCTCAACAAGAAGTTCCAGAAGACTGCTGGACCTTAACCCAGTTTGACCACTTACACATCTCTTGAGAAAGGGCCACAGCTAGGGCCTGAAAGTACTCGAGTGTTAAGTAAAATACGTACTATGTAAATACTTACAAGTAAACAAGTTATACTCATCAGTCTTGTGGGTTTCTTTTTCCATCTTCAGAAGATTAATAATAATGTAAATACAACAAGCCATGAATAAAATGTAATTTTTTCAAAGCATATTGAATATTAAGGTACTGTAATACACTACTTGAACTTCCCAGTATTTCCCCATGTATGGAAAAAAGGAAATGGGACTGCTTCAATACTGTATGGGAGAAAGTGGATGGACTACTTGAAAATAGGGGTAACTTGAATAGTTTTCACACTTAGTTGTAAGCCATCTATTTTTAAAGGGCAATGTTGTAAGATGATATCGAAATGATATTAGAGTGTTTTAGATGATAGTTTAAGGTATATTCTGTGTAAGATGATAGTTTATGGTATACATTTGGTGTCTGAACGTTTAATATAAGCAGTGATCAACATTTCTAGAGGGGGCCTTTGGTATTTGAACTATATAATAGCCAGTTATAAGCATTTTTATAGGGGGATGTCAAGTATTCGCGGATTTTACCTATTCGCAGGTGGTTGTGGTCCCTATCCCCCCTGAATAGGTGTTGACTATGTAGTACACTTGACTTCTCCATTTACCTCACTTGAAGATAACACTCAAGTTGCTTTTGTAAGCTTTGCGGTAATAAGATGCTTACATTTTGGAACAATTCCATCACTATAGTACTCTGTTTTTTTTTCCATCTGTCCATCCGCCTGTGGTGGTCGCGCATGGTAACACTGCGTCCCGAGCTTTAAACAGTTACGCCATGTGTAAGTTTTAGGTAAATAAATGGGTATCTGAGTGCACATTTGCAACTGAGAAGTGTCTTAATAATTTACTGTATAAGAATTACACCGTTAATATTTGAAATAGGATATTATTTAAAGCCCAGGATGCAGTGTTACCATGCGTAAACACCACAGGCAGATGGACAGTTGGAAAAAAACAGAGTATGGTAATAAATTACCATTATGTACAGAGGCACTTTTGGCCATTCAAACAGAGAAAAGAGGGAGTTAGAGCGGTTGGACAGCAAGATAAAGAGATCCAGAAAATGAAGGTGAAGTTGAAGGGTATTTAAGGAGACCTGGGTTGCAATAAGAGTTAGTGCAGTTGGACAGCAAGGGCAAAGAAAGAAAGAGGGAATGAAGCTGAGGGCCAAAGTGATGCTGCAAAGACCCATCTGTAATCCCTACAGTACACCGAATAAAGAGCACCGATGATGCTACCCCTGCTCTATCAGGGCATGACATTAAAGAAAAAAAAAATTCACTAACAGAAAAC
>NC_061109.1:52025110-52027610 GCF_015104395.2 Macrobrachium nipponense
GGAACTGCGCTCAAAAAGATAATGGATAAAAGTGTTCAAGTCTACACCGATATAAAAGAAACTCTAATATATTGTTGTATATGTGAATGCATGTTTTTTCCAATAAAACATATCTATACCCTGTACCCCTTAGACTATAATGTTTATAGCTGCATATTTTAACAGTTTACTGCCAAATTTAATAGTTCAAACAAAAATACATCTTACATTATCATACTAAAACAATTTAATATAATTTCAATAAAAAATATACACTAAACCATCATCCCAAGACAACCAAAGTCATCTTTTACATTACCCTCCTAAAACTATTACTCTTATGTATATACTACACCCCTAAAATGCTTATAACAATGATTTACTAATTCTAAAATATTAATATTAATGTTAATACAGAAAAATATCTAAAAACCTAAACATTTTATGGAGAAAAGTAACCATTTGCAAAAGTTGAACAGTACATCTATGTTTATAATGATGATGATTTAAATAAAGGTGGTTTTGCTTGCTGCATCCAATCACAGTATGTATTTAGCATGTAGGCTATATTATTACATGTTGTATATTGTTACTGTATTACCGAATATAAACATTGCCATCGTACACAATTTGCTTTTGATATTGTTTAATCTCAAAATCTCACCTGATTGGAAACTACCAAGACCACCAGATACTTCTTCTTGTAAAATAACATAGTTGTGTTGAAAGTGTCCGCATAACTTTACTGTAAAGGCAGTAAGTGCGATTTAGCCAATTCCAGATGTCACTTTCGCCTATTCCAAGATGTTTTACAGCCTGCCCTTTATCCATTTTATTCAACCTCGGCGATATCCTGCAGTTTTATGAAGGAACAATAAAATATGTAACATTTTTACTTATGGAAGCCACCAAAGAGAATTGGCCAGTTTTAATAACTGGTCTATTTGATAGTTATGGTAATTGACATCACAATCAGCTGTTTCTCGATTTGGTTGTTCATGTCTGTACAAGTTGACAATCCTTCATCCGGAATTCTAAAACTAGAATTTTTTAGTAGAGGACGGAGAATCACCTATTTAAAGAAATACAGAGAGAGAGGAAGAGGGGGGTGGGGGGGAGAGCGAGCGATAGAGAGAGAGAGAGAGAGAGAGAGAGAGAGAGATTAATATATATCAATCTGCAAAAGTTGAATAATAGTTGTATTGAGAATAATGATAAGTTTAGTAAAATTTATGTTTTACTGTATCTAAACATATTGCATGTAAAATTGTCATATTGTAATACAAAACATGAACAGAGCAATTATGTTCTATTTGCATTCTGGTTTTGTTTACTCACTTAAAATCACCTGTGATGTTTCTTTCGTAATATGGAGGAGTGATAATGGTAATTGGAATTTGACAACGTCTTTGAGAGAGAGAGAGAGAAAGAGAGAGAGAGAGAGAGGAGAGAGATAGGAGAGACGAGAGAGAGAGAGAGAGAGAGAGAAATTGGTGGATGGACGAATGGGAGTGGTTTGATGGCGGGCGTAAGCATGTGTCTGTTGTGGCGATTGCCATAATTATCAGTGGCAGTAGTTTGTTACGGGAGTCATAAGAAGTGAGGAGGCCAGTGAAGTCATAGGTAATAAATAGTTGGTTAGGCAGCAGTTTTGTCCATTGATTGAGAATCAAGAAGTCGGAAAAGACTTTCAATCAGATTCAGAAGTAGCCCATGTTATTTGGTGTGCCTTGCTTGATTTTGATATTGTAGTGTTGTGCATGTGTCTGTCTGGTTGTGGTGAAGTTGAAGAGGTTGGTTGTACTGGTTGGTGTTTGGTGGTTTGTTGTGCACAGTGATTTATTGGGTTGTGAAGTTGTTGCATTGTTGTGTTCTCGGTTGGTTGTTTTGTGTTGTGATTCTCGGCGGTAGTTGTGCCTCGGCTACCGTAGCCAATCTATATCCAGCACAGCACCTACCTAGCCCTGAGTATCTGGAGTCTGAAGTGAGTACATGTGTTTGTGTTTTGGTGTGTTCTGTGTTTCAGTAAGCCAACTGTCCTGTGTGTAAAAAGTAACATAAAAGGGGAAAGTGCGGCTGTGGGAAAATTTGTCAGCCGGTACAATTAACATAACTGTGGGGAGCTTGCTTGCTTTCTTTGCTTTGCTTGTGATCCTGCCACAGTAAATGATCAAATCTGGGATTAAAAGTTGCAACTAGGCTAGTACTTTATTTATAAACGCAGTAAATTAAATGAAGTATACATATATGATTTTGTCAATTTCAGGGGTTGCTTTTTGCCTCCAAATCATTTTGGAGTCCGCTCATCATTCTATTCTTTAGCCACAGCAATAATACCTTATGCTTCAAGTTAGTGGCATGATTTCCTAACACCTTTCCATTGAATGATGTATGCATAAAAAACCGCTGTTTATCAATTCTGTTGTTTATGCCAATATACTTGCCAGTACAAGAGTCAAATGATGGAATCGGCCTTAATAAATGAGAGGCAGGTAATGAACATCTCAAAAGGAGCATGGGA
>NC_061109.1:52030110-52070843 GCF_015104395.2 Macrobrachium nipponense
TTTTGCTTCTCTTGCAAACATGCATACACACAGATGTGTGCACGCAAATATAGTTTTCCTAGACTTTATACAGTATTCCTTTGATGAAACTGCTAAAATGAAGACATCTTTTTGTGTTTAATGGCTGTTATTTGCCTAGAATCTGAGAGCAATAAAGACGTATATACATATTAATTAACTTACCTCAGAAGTTTAGCAGTTGGTTGATAGCCATTCCCTTCGGGAGATGTATCTGACTGAACAGCGAGGCTGTAGAATATATTTAGTAATAAAAAATATGTAATAATAATAATGATACATAACTAATATGTATTTTATAAAAATATATTACTTACCTCCCAATTATATAGCTTTTACTTCTGTTCCAGCAGTAGTCTGACAGATTGAAATAAAAAAAGGAGAACACCGTTTTCTATGAATATCTCTTTCGATTCATCTAATTCCCCCACCCTACACTAAATAAAATAAAGGTGATTTTAAAACCATGGTGAAAACTGACATCCCCATAAAAATTATATCTTCGCATTTTGAGTGTGCAAACAAGAATAAAAAAGAAATTCATACACATACGCATACATATAAACATACTTATATAAACAGCTGCAAGTGTACATACTACACTTGGCAGTAATATGGAGGTAGACAAAGTGAAAATCAGCAAGCCCTTTAAAGGCTACTTAATACAATACAACACAAATATGTATAAATAAGTGTTTCTTTACCTTGTGAAACCAATCCACCGGCTATTAATTGCCACCTTGAGAGGATTGTCACTCAGGTACGAGAACCTCATTACAAAGATAGCCGAGGTCTCTCTGGAGGATACCCCCTTCTTCAGAAGAGGGGGTAGGATTGCCAAAACCCAGCAAAGTCAATGATGGATATGCAACTATAGTACCTACAGACATGAAGGTAAACTTCCTATACTACTCAACTATGAGTACCTCCAAGCTTCTCAAATGGAACTAAAATTTGCCGACAGAAAAGCTACCAATCGACTCGGGATATGCCCTTGCAAAAATCATATTGTATTTCTACATCACAAAGATAATTCACTGCAAAAACAGAATTACAACGCTATTGGGAAGCCTCAATAACTTACTCTTAAATAAGTTTTCCAAAACTTCAAAGATGTAGCCACTACTCGAATGTCATATGGCTTTACCCTCATGGTAGATAATACATAAGGATCCAATTTTGCATGAGTCCTTCACCAAGGACCTAATGAATAAGGACGTTGCATTTTTACTCATTGGAAGGTCTGGCTTCTGGACACTACAAAAGAGAGTCTTTACATTAGCCCTGATGTCTTTAGTGCGATTCAGATAAATCCTTAAGGCTCTCACAGGACACAAAAGGGAATCTATCTCATTGGGAACCAAGGATCCCAAACTAAGTTGGGACACTGTTCTAAGCAAGGGCTTAGCCATAAAATAATTTTTTGCCCAAAACAAAGGCAGAAAGGTAAGAATTGCCTTGTCTTTAGCAAAACCTACCCTAAAAGACAAAGCTTGTATTTCACTAACCCTCTTAGCTGTGGCCAAGGCTACTAAGAAAAGAATTTATTGAAAGTTCTCGCAATGAGGCCTGTTTCAAAGGTTCAAAAGGTTGTTAAAAAAAGAAATTTTAGAACCACATTTAAGTTCCAAGATAAAGAGGGCACCAGGAATCTCCTGTTGAAAACCTCTAATGACATCTTTGATATCTTTGTCCTAAGATGGATACAGGCCTACATGTCTATGAACAGAAGCCAACATGGCCCTATAGCCTTTTATGGCTGCTAATGAAAACTTTTTCACATACCTGAGAAATAACAGAAACTTAATGATGTTTATAGTGGTACTACAGATGCTGGAAAACTCTTAGGGAAAACTCTTTGCCTCGACACCAGGATCTATACACAGAACACTGGTGATGAGAGATCCGATTTGTGGAATCCCTCTGGCACTGATAATGGCTTCCTACAAGCTCTCAAGCCTTGAGTGCAAAGGAGAGGGAGGACAATCTCCATGTAGTCAGCTGCAGCATGTGGGGGTTGTGATGATACCTTTCCTCCCTTGGTTTCTTCAGGAGATTCTTCCTGACAGGGAGAAGTCTGGGTAGATTTATTAACCATCGAAGCAAGTCTGGAAATCAGACATTCCTTGGCCACTAAGGGGTATCAAGGTCATGCGACAACTGATAGAATTGCCTAGCTTGCTGATGACTCTGGATCATAGCAAAGGGGAAAAAAGCAAAACAGACTAGATGTGACCAGTCTAATAACATGGCATCTACCATCCAAGCCAGAGGATCTTGAACAGGTGAACAAAACACCAGCAGACAATGATTTCATCTGGTTGCAAACAGGTCTATGAAGAAGGAGCCCCCACATATTCCACAACTTGTTGCACACATCCAGATGTGAGGCCCGCTCCACTGCTGGTACTTGATCCTTGCAGTCCAAATAGTGGCAGAGTGCTGGAACATTCATTCTCCCAGGGGCAAACTGAGGCAGTAAGGTGATGTTCTCGTTCTCTGACCAAAAGAGGATCTACCTTGTCAACTGAAGAAGAGACTGAATTCGTCCCCTATTGGTGCTTCAGGTACGGCCACAATGAGAAGCTGTCCAAAAAGACGGCCATCATTCAATTGCATAACAGGTCCGCCAGTTCCTGTAATCTTTTCCATATTGCCAATAGTTTCAAAAGATTTATACAGTACACAACTGTTGTTCCTCTTGAGTCCAGAGACCCAACAGCTGCTTTTTGCCTGCAATCACTCCCTAGCTTTTGTCCAATGCATCTGCATACAACGACAGGTCTGGGTTCATGAGATCCAGCATTATTCCATGCCAAAAACAAAGTTTCTCTCTCCACCAGTGGAAAGTTTCTTCCAGATCCCTGAAAACTACCACCATATGAGAATCGGAGAGCACCTGATCCCGGTGCTGCTTCAGAAAAAATTGAAGAGGCCTCATTCTTAGCCTTGCGTTTGGTACATGTTTCTCCAGCGAGGACATATGCCCTAGCAGGGACAACCACTTCTTCGCAGGAACAGGCCTGAAGCTTTGAAAATCTTTGAGTGTTGACTGCAAAGAATCTACATGTTTCACCACAGGGAAAACCTTGAAATTCAGTGTTAATCTCCATCCTGAGATAAGTAATCTCCTGTGAAGGAGACAGCCAATTGTCTAAGTCCAGGATAATTTTTATGCCCAAGACATGGGCCTACCTTCCTAAAGGAGCCAAAACCATTGTGAAAACTTTTGGAGCCAGGCTTAGGCCAAAACACATTACCCTGAACTAAAAAATTTTGTTCCCAAAACGAATCTCAGATACTTCTTGTATTATCTCTTGATGGGAATGTGAAAAGATGCATCCTGCATACCATCAACACCATCCAGTCCATTCTCTGAATGAACATTAGAACTGAGTTCACCGACTCTATGGAGGAGTTATGGAGTTCCATTTGACAATGTCTGTGTGTGTGTGTGTGTGTGTGGTGAGAGAGAGAGAGAGAGAGAGAGAGAGAGGGGGGGGGGGGGGGGGGGGGGGGGGGGGGGGGGGGGGGGGGGGGGGGGGGGGGGGGGGGGGGGGGGGGGGGGGGGGGGTGGGGGGGGGGGGGGGGGGGGGGGGGGGGGGGGGGGGGGGGGGGGGGGGGGGGGGGGGGGGGGGGGGGGGGGGGTAATTGGTGGTTGGATGGTTAACAACTGAATTGACTGTTGGTGGGTTCTGGGTTGTCTGCTGGTGCTGTTGGAGTTTAGAGTTCTGTGTTTTGAGTCAGCCTTGGGTTAGAGCCTGTGACAGTCAATAGTGTCGGGAGCAGTTGGTTGAAGGCATTGATATTCAGCTGAGTTGTGTGTTTTTGTTTGTTATTTAGTTGTTATTAAGATAGTGTTGTTTGCTTAGAGTTGTTGTGCCTGTGCTGTTGTGATTTTTTGTGTTGTTTGTGCAGTGGTCTTTTGTTGTGTTGTTGAGTTTTTGTTGTTATGTGTGAGGTTGTGGTTGTGTTCTTTGGTTGTTTGCTGTGCTGTTGAGTTATGGTTGTGTTCATTAGTTGTTGTTGTTTTGTTGTGGTCCTTGGTTGTTGTGTTGTTGTTGAGTTGTTGGGTTGTAGTCCTTGGGTGTTGTGTTGTTGGGTCGTAGTCCTTGGGTGTTGTGTTGTTGGGTTATGGGTTGTGGTTCTTGGTGGTTGTTGTTGGTGTCTCAGCAACCTTGACCGGCGGACAGCACAGCATAGCCCTGAGTATCTGCAGTTGGGTGAGTACATGTGTTTGTGTTTTTTTGTTCTGTGTATAGGTAGGTTAATTGTCCTGCATATTCCGTAGTGCAAAGAGGAAAGTGTGACTGAGGGTGAGTTGGGCACCTGGATTGGTTAAGTTTATGAGGGGGGATTTTGCCAGCTTGTTATTTTAGCTTGTGATCCCACCACAACTCCATGGAGAACTTCGTCAGCCTTACAAAGGCATTTAATATGGAAACGTCTAGAAAAGGTCTCCATCCCCCTGTGGTTTTGGGGACTATAAAAAAGCGACTGTAGAAACCCAGGTTTGGCTCTACAATATCTATATCTCTAGAAGTTTGTAGACCTTCCAACTGAAGGATTTTGAACTTTTGATTGCAATTGTGGAGATACAAAGAGTGTCACTGGAGAATCTGACAGTGGAGGAGGGCTTACTAATTGAATCGAGTAACCCTCTCTTAACACTTCCACAACCCAGGGATCTGCACCCAGATCTTTCCATACTTTGAGAAAATGGGAAAGCTTTCCTCCTGCTGGCAACTGAGGACTGGAAACCTAATTTCGATGACTTAACAGGCCCCTTCAATGATTTACTGGATCCTTGAAATTTCTCCTTAGATCTATAAGGTCTAACTTAATTCCATCCAAAACAAGAAACTCCTGCTGAAGTAGAGACGTAGGGCGAGCAGGAGAAGGAAGAGGAGGAAGCTTGGGTGACAGAGCCTTCTATCAAAGATCAAGTTTCCGTCTTCTCTACTTCCTGTGTAGTGTATGATAGAGCTTCAGAACTAATTATTTTATGAAACTGATGTTAAAAGACAGTAGCCTTCTGTGGATCTGTCACAGACTTGGCAACATAAGAGCGCAATTGTTAATATTTCTTGAAAACCAAATTGGGGTCAGAGTGAGCACTTTCCCCCACCGCATCCTTTGCTGTTCCATCTAAACAGCCAGTCAAATTCAAATCTTCCTAGCCTAGAGCAGAGTCCTGAGGGACCAAGGAGTTAAGTTCAAGTTACACAACTGTCAATCACTCCCACAGATATATCCACGAATGAGAGGATTTCCATGGTTCTAAACATAGCTTTGATAGGTGAATTCAATTCCGCTTGAGAAAACACTGTCTTTCCTTTACTGACCATTCTCTTTGACAGATCCAAGAGTGAGAAAAAAGCCAAATCCTTCCCCGAAGCTACCTGAAGACTAGGAAGAAGGCCTGTGGATTAAGAATTAACTCTCTTTTACCCATACTATAAGGTGGCAGAAAAGGGGAAGTGTTCTTGGATGAGGATTTCTGATCCAAGATATAGCCTTGAATCTACCTACAACATCCTTAGTGAATTGAGGTACAAAAGAAAGAAAAAATGACTGGCCCAGATTTTCCTCCCTAATTGAAAACATATCAGGCTTATTCACTTACGCAAAATCATTTGAGAACTTCTCCTTACATAATAAAATCTGTAATTTCTTAAAAGAAGTTGTCTCTCTTCCTTAGGTTCTGCACCAGAGCCAATCACATCATCCATAGAAGACCCCACAACCTGTACCTCTGACAATGAGGAAGCAGCAGAAGAAGGGGCTTGACCACTGTGTCTGGGCCAACAATACCTTTCGCAACCAGGGCTGTGACCTCTGCCAGCAAAGGAAAAGTAGCAGTTGGCTGATTCAAAGCAAACTCTCTATCAACTCCTCCGGTAGGTAGCATCTCCTTCCTAGCCGCTGCTGACAAATCGGCTTCCTGCGAATCAAAAGTCATATGTCTTGTGTAAGGTTTATATAGCCATCTTTTTGATGGGACAATCGTTTGCTGATAGTTCCATTGTTATGGTTGTTGCCACCTTACCTGTGTTTCATGTTTGTTAAGGTAACTGACGACTATCATAGTGACTTTGACAGCGTTAGACAGTAGGAGACCATCTTAGCAGTCAGTAGTAAGGTAGCGAGGACTACTGAAGAGTCAGTAGCAGGCCAGCATGAAGTCAAGAAGCATTTTAGCATAGAGTACGATTTATCATGTTGTCTGGAGTGCGACAATGATTTAGTGTGTATGCTGTTTAGAATACGACTTCATCATATACTGTGACAGGATGCAACAAGGATATGACTATTCAGGATCGGGGGCATTGACCCTTCCTCTAAACGGTCTAAATGCAGGGGAACTGACCAAGATCCTTTTGAGGGCAATGTCAATCAAATATTATGTGAAACTTCCGCTGATTTATTTATCGATCCTTTTAAACCCTTAATATCTGACTCAGTTTTATCAAACCTTTAGTCCTGAATCAATTGGGAAGCTCTAGTAGGAGTAATAGAACAAAGGGAAGAAGAGGTCCTAACAAGGTTACTAAAAGAAGGAGACAAATCGTGCATTGCCTTTTCAAACAATCAGCCTCTCTTTGTTTACAATGTTTCGGTAATTTTACGATGAATTCATTAGACAAACATTCACATGCTTAACAACAGTCATTCACATCGCACTCTTTCCTCGACATTTCACTCGTTATATCACGAGGATCAATGGAACTTGAATAAAGCCTAATACGGCAACCTCTTACCTTACAGGTCCTTATTCTAAGATTACCATCCATATTCAAGAGAAAATTTAAGTAAATTTACAAACCAAGTTGCCAATGGGAACCCAAGCACTGATAACTGTCTAACAATCTTCTACTGAAACTGGCCAACAAAGTAGACTGACCAGGTACGGGTGTTTATGCCTATCATTCCCCTGGGGGTAGGGGAAGTAGATAGATAGAAAGAGACATTCATAGAAAACCGAATGTTCTCATTTTTTACTTTAATCTGTCAAACTATTGCTTGCATGGAAGTAAAAGCTAAATAATGGAGAGGTAAGGTTCATTTCAATGATAATGATAATAATAATAATAATAATAATATAATAATAATAGGAAAGTAATTGATGCTATCTGCATTTTTACTTCTGTTACAGAGATAAAAGGAGCACTCCAATAATTAATGAAGAAAATTACATCTTTGTGATAAAATAAAGTTTTATATATACTTGGCAAGAAATTAAATAGCTAAAGTTTCCACTCGTATGGCAGCAGGAGCACTTCTATTGTTTTCGAGTGGTGACTAGTCCCGCTCCCAACGGAAATACGTATACCAAGGACGACTTAGCAGACGACCTCAATTTATTTGTGCCTTATGTCCATCAGAGGGGAGGAGGGTTAGCTTTGATTGTGATTACTTATATATAAAACTTTATTCTATCATAAAAATTTCATTTTTATATACAGTGGTCCCCCCGTATTCGCGGGGGATGCGTACCAGACCCCCCCGTGAATAGTTAGAACCCGCAAATGTTTGGAACCCTTATAAAAATGCTAAAAACAGCCTATTTTGTTAGTTAAAACTCAAGAAAAACCACTAAAAATTTTCATACTTGGTTTTTTAATAGTTTTATCACAAAAAGTGCATTTTATGATGAAATTGATAAAAAAAAAAAAACAGGAATTTGTGGATATTTCTCATAGAAAAATACCGCGAATGCGCGAATTTTCCGCGAATAATGCGGGGAAACGTTCCCGAGAGAAATCCGCGAATGTGTGAGTCCGCGAATCCGGAGAACACGAATACGGGGGGCCCACTGTACTTTATTCTATCATGAAAATTTCATTTTTTTATAAGTAACTTACCAAGTACTAATTACATTCAGATATGTAATGAATTTGAAATAGAAAAGTTGCTAGCATTGAAGACAATGCTTGTTGTTTCCTAATCAGTTAAGAGACCCTGCAGTAGAAGACTGATTCTGGTTGGTGTTTGTTACGGCCTCTGAGAGAGGTCCACTTCAGGTTCGATATGAAATTAAAAAAAAAAAAAAAAAATTTCAACACCAGCAGTTGAAACTGGGGATACGAATATAAAAAGATACACTAACACAACAAAGATTTATTTACAAGCTTACTAACAAAGGTAAATGCAGAATGGTATCTCCTATTTAAATAAAAAAAAATAGAATCTTACACTGCATGAACTGGGGGAACAGTGAGAGAATGGAAGTGCTTGCCGGCCGTGGTTGAATTACGTGCACAAGATGCTGAGCATGCAGCTGCCACAGTCACAGAGACAATCATTGAAAACTTAGAAGAGCATGCCCAGATGCTCCACAACCTACCTCCACCAAGGTGAATAAACTAAAAGTAACATCAATCACCCTCATCGCATCCCCTCACTGTAAGGCTCTATCCACATCATCCACTATCATTCTTTTAAGCTTTACCTACCACTGAAATCCTCCCGCAGGGACCCAAGGGAGCAAAGGGTTGGACGACCCCACCTGCACAGCTTCTCTAATATTCGAAAGCCTTACATTCTTTCAAACTTCTACTACAATATGACATGATGATGATGACCCTCTCTTACTGACACCATCATCCTTCCCCTGTTCACTCCTATCTCTACAACTAAAAATATTTCTAATTTCATAAAACTAACCATGAACCTAATGAATCTTTTCAGATCACCTACGGGCCGAACAAGGGAAAGGCCCGTGCCAACAAGAAGTGTTGGCTTAATACAACAACAACAGCAACAACAAATGCCAGCCGGTTTGGCAACTCGAAACGATGGCTTCACAAAAGGAGAACTGCTATTGCCGATGTCTTCTTGACTCTGTATTGCAGAAAATAATGTCTACTCTTGATATATGAGGGGCAGGAACTTCCCAAACCTCTAGCAGAACGTCTCTTCTCTGAAATCTCCCCCAACGTCAAAATAACTCGGTCGTCCACTCCTGAACATGGCTTGACCAAAATTCAACCAACTCTCAAGCAACTTTTCTTCTGATCCTTCGTCAGTCCCTTTTTCTCTTATCGTCACAGACTCCCGAGATTACCGGAACTTCTTAGATGAATCTAGACGAGGTATTGCATCAGAAATCGTGGCGTTTCTCACGTCACGTCAGCACCTGTCGAGTTCCACAACACTCCTGCCAATTCTAGAACCATCATGAGAACAGGCACCTCCAACACAATGCGCTAATGCCTCCTTGCTGCCGAACTTCTCGAAAATGCGTTTTCCTTTCCTTTATCTTCCTTTGCTATGAAGCAATTACCATCACACGCCCCATCCCCCCAAGAGAAAAAAATTAAATCAACTGATTTTATTTTTTTTCTAAAGAGAAACAAGAATTAAACGGCAGGGGAACAATTCTGCATAAAGCTTTAATCCAGTCAAACATGCACGCTTCTCCACTCACACTCACTCGTGCGATAACAGAAAACGGTTATTAGGCTACTCATTCTGAGAAATCTCGAGAGGCTATCGGCTAATACATTACCCTTTCCCCTTATATGAACTATCTTCAGGTTATAGTCTTGTAATTCTAAACTCCAACGCATTAGACGTTTATTCTTGTTCCTAAACCTCTCCAAATAAACTTAACGGATTATGATCAGTATACACAGTTAAAACAGAACCGCTACATCATGCATAAATCTCCAAGTGTTGCAAGGCTGTAACTAAACCAAACAATTCCTTTTCAATAGTGGAATAGTTCTGTTGCGCTTTATTCAGTTTCTTTGAATAATAGAATACTAGGATTTTCATTCCATTCACTTCTTGTAACAAAACCCCTCCTACACCAATATCACTGGCATCGACCGTTAAATTAAATTTCTTACCAAAATTGGGTAATAATGGAACTGGCTCGTGAATCATTATAGCCTTCAACAAGGCTTCCACACATGCGACATCAAATACAAAACTGCGTCCTTTCTTAAACAGATTAGTTATGGGAGCACTCATTTCCAAGAAATTTGGTACGAATCTACGGAAATACGAAACCATTCCGAGAAATCTCATGGCCTGTTTTTTAGTTGTTGGGATTGGGAAATTCACGATAGCTTCTATGTTCCGATCCTTTGGACAGATTTTACCAAGACCTACCTTATGTCCTAGATAAGTAATAGAGGCTTTCCCAAATTCGCATTTCTTTAGATTAAGAACGAGATTCGCTTTGGTAAGGGCCTCCAAGACTCGCCAAAATCCTTACATGATTCTCCCAAGTCTGAAAATATCACAAGATCATCTAAGTACACGACACAGTTGTTGATGCCATTCAAAACTTTATTCATTAACCTTTGGAAGGAACTGGCTGCGTTCTTCAAGCCAAAAGCCATAACTTTGGGCTCGAAACTACCAAATGGCGTTATAAAGGCGGAAATTTTCCGGGGTCGTTCACTTAAAGGTACTTGCCAATAACCTTTAGTCAAATCAAGCTTCGAGATGAACTTGGAATTTCCGATTCTATCTAAGCAATTGTCAATCATGGGTAAGGGAAAATTACTTTGCTTCGTTACACTGTTAACCTTTCGGAAATCAATGCACAATCTATCTGATCCATCTTTCTTTTTCACCAGAACTACCGGGGAACTCCATTCACTCTCGCCAGGTACTATCAAATCATTATCTAGCATGTAGCTAATTTCCTTCCTCACAGATTCTGCCTTTTCTGGGTTCAGACGATTTGGACTTTGCCTAATGGGTTTCGTGTCCTGCAACTCGATATCATGTTCTAAAACATTGGTTGGGCCTAGTTTGTCACTAATAGTTTCAGGATAATTAACTAAAACATTACGTATTTCCCTACCCTTTTCCTCTTCTAAACCCTGATTAAAAACTTCGAAATTCTTAAGCACCTCAGAGTTTTTCTCAAAGCTAATTTCTTTCTGGGACACCGTCACTACAGGCACCGGGGGCGTTCGTTATATTTCTTGAGCAAACTTACATGCAGCCACTTTGCTCTACATTTACCCATATCTATTAAATAATTCAGATTCCCCCTCTTCTCTAAAACTGAAAAAGGACCTTCGAACTTATACGATAAAGAGGGACCTTCTTTCTGGACTAATACTAAAACTTTATCTCCTACACAGAGATGTCTCTCTTTCGCTCTAAGATCATTATTTTCGTTTAGTTTCCCCTTGACTCTCCCTCTCATTCTCATTCGCTAGTTGCCAAGCATCCCTTAAACTGTTTTTATAATGCTCTAGATTAGTTATGTAGTCCTCACTATCTTCTTTATTCATTAAGTTACATTTTAACATTTCCAAAGGACCTTTAGCGGTGTGACCGAAAACAAGCTCAAATGGACTAAATCCGGTAGTGTCGCTCGGTGCTAACTTTAAAGCTAACAGAACGAATGGTAGCTTTTCTTCCCAGTCGTGTTTGAAGTTCTTACACAATTTCCGAAGCAACCCTTTAATGTTTGATGAAATCTCTCTACAATGCCTTGTGATTCGGAATGATAAGGTGTGGAAGTTACGAGTTTGATGCCTAACTCTTTCATTCTATCCTTGAAATATTTGGATACAAAATTATTACCATCACCACTCTGTATAATACGAGGCAGACCAAACTTAGAAAAATAATTTAACAATCGTTTAACTACGGTCCTTGCGTTGCCGCTTCTTATGGGTACCACCTCGGGATAGTGAGTTAGTCTATCAATGATTGTCAATAGATATATATTTCCTCCTTTACTTCTAGGCAAAGGTCCAACCATATCGATAACTACATTCTCAAAAGGTTCGCCTACTGAAGGAGTATTACACAACGGAGCTCTGGGGATTACTTGATTCGGTTTCCCAGCAATTTGGCATTCATGACAGCTTAAAACATACCTATTTACATCATTTTTCATTTTAGGCCAAAAGTACGCCCTACTAATACACTTGCAAGCTTAAAACTAGCTCACGCAGCTTCCTAGGAATCACTAATTGTTTGGTGATTTCTCCTTTACTACCTGACTTCGGTCGAACATAACGACACAACACTTCGTCCTTTAAACAAAAAGTTTCCTTACACACATCATCGAGATCATCATCCAGCTCACATTCAAAATTTCGGGTTAGTGTCTCATCCTCTCTCTGCAACTTGACTAGCTCATCCTTATCCAAAAGGTTAGCGCCTAATTCATCACCGTAACTAGGACTAGATACCGGTACATTTACTACGTTACTCTCGGCAGCTACGCCTTCCCCTTGGCTATCACTGTCAACGATAGAGTTAGGTTTCTCGGCCACGCTCATGTCAAGATCAACCTCGCCACCTCTATCACACTCGTTCGAATCCACGAACTTACTCATGTTCGAATCCACGAACTCACACTCGTTCGAATCCACGAACTTACTCACGTTCGAATCCACGAACTCACTCTCGTTCGAATCCACGAACTTACTCATGTTCGAACCCACGAACTTACTCACGTTCGAATCCACGAACCCACTCTCGTTCGAATACACGAACAAATTATGACCGTAGTCTACGTCTGTATCTAAACCCGACCTAGTTACTACCATTTCAGGCACTGGAATATTCCTCACAACAGGATTCACATTCTTGGATAAAGCTAAGTCATTACCGACAATAATGTCAATGCCTTCGATGGGCAAACTGTCCACAACTGCAAGTTTCACTTCTCCTGACACTACCTGACTTTCTAAATTCAACTTCAACAAAGGACAAAGAACACAAGTGTTAGGGAAACCACCTAACATGACTTTTTCTTCCATATTAATTTCTGCCCTGTTCGGCACACTCTCTCTCCTAATCAGTGAGACAGCAGCTCCTGTGTCTCTAAGCAAGACTACTCTCGAATATACTCCTCCAAGAGAGGAAACTACGCCTTCTGACAGAAATTCACCAAAAATTTTCCTAGTTTCTCTCGTCACATCATTCCTACTTGACGAAAGGTTAACTAGAGACACTGGTTTCTTACCGTCCTTCCTTTCTACTGCACAATTTCTCGCTAAATGCCCTTTCCCATTACATTGGAAACAAGTTAATTCTGAGCCACTAGATGCCATTTTACTCATACAAACCTTAGACGTATGACCAGGTTTTCCGCATGTATAACAGGAATAGTCACTTTTACTCACATTGCTATTACTAGGACTGAAACCTTTACTGCTTTGTACTCTATCAGATGAAGGATTATTTCGTTTCTTACTAACACTCAAATTATGAGTTAGACTATATTCGTCAGCTAACCTAGTTGCTCCTGCAAAAGATACTTCTCGCCTATCCTCTATATAAAGCTTAATCTCAGTCTCAGGGGATATGTTATCTTTGAAGTTTTCTAACAACACTAAGTTCTTCAAACCATCAAAATCCTCAACCTTAGCATAAGTTAACCAATCAAAAAACAACCCTTCTAATTTCTTACCATATTCTACATACGTAATATTTTCATCCTTTCTCAAATTTCTAAATTTCTTATGGTATGCCCCCGGTACTAGCCTATATGCACTAAGAACAGTTTCTTTCACGATATTGTAATTATCACATTCCTCCTTTGACATGCAACTATACACAGTAAGTGCCCTACCACTCAAAACTGACTGCAAATATAAAGTCCACATTTCTTTAGGAGAACCTACTCTTTCCATTAACTTCTTAAAACACATGAAATATTTTGTTACATCTTCCTCGTCAAACTTTGGTATACTAATTTCAACACTGCACTCACGCCTAACCTATCAGCTCCATTTTCGTTCTTGCCTGTCCGACTGTTATGAGTACTTTCCCTTAACCGAGCAATTTCCAACTCATGCATACGTTCTCTCTCTCTTTCTTCCTGCTGCATTTTCATTGCTTCTCTCGCTTGCTGCACTTCCCTCTCAGCTGCTCTTTCCTCTCTCTCAGCCGCTCTTTCATCTCTCTCATACTTTTCTCTTTCTTTCTTTTCAACATACTCACGGAGATCATTCCCCTCTAGACCCAGGAGCTTACCTGACTCAATAAACATTTTCACCATCTCACTCATTCTGGCTCTTTCTATATTTTCCCTGTTTCAATCTGTTATGGTGTCGAAATATACTGGCCAAAGGTCGCCACAATGTTACGGCCTCTGAGAGAGGTCCGCTTCAGGTTCGATATGAAATAAACAAAAACAAAAAAAAATTTTCAACACCAACAGTTGAAACTGGGGATACGAATATAGAAAGAAACACTAACACAACAAAGGTTTATTTACAAGCTTACTAACAAAGGTAAATGCAGAATGGTATCTTCTATTTACATAAAAAAAAATAGAATCTTACACTGCATGGACTGGGGGAACAATGAGGGAATGGAAGTACTTGCCGGCCGGTTTGGCAACTCGAAACTATGGCTTCACAAAAGGAGAACTGCGATTGCCAACGTCTTCTTGACTCCGTATTGCAGAAAATAATGTCTACTCTTGATACATGAGGGGCAGAAACTTCCCAAAACCTCTAGCAGAACGTCTCTTCTCTGAAATCTCCCCTAACATCAAAATAACTCTGTCGTCCACTCCTGAAGATGGCTTGACCAAAATTCAACCAACTCTCGGGCAACTTTTCTTCTGATCCTTCGTCGGTTCCTTTTTCTCTTATCTCTCTCGGATGATCTCTGCTGCTGCTGATCTCTCACTGATAATCTGATCTGTGGCTCTTACTGAGGATATCTCTCTGTGACTAACTGATGATCTCTCTTTCTCCTATTCGTCCGTCGTATTTATACGGCATCCTGGGGGCGGGGCCTTCGGCGAGCGTCACAGACTCCGGAGATTACTGGAACTTCTTAGATGAATCTAGACGAGGTATTGTATCAGAAATTGCAGCGTTTCTCACGTCACGTTGGCGCCTGTCGAGTTCCACAACACTCCTGCCGATTCTAGAACCATCATGAGAAAAGGCACCTCCAACACAATGCGCTAATGCCTCCTTGCTGCCGAACTTCTCGAAAATGCATTTTCATTTCCTTTATCTTCCTTTGCTATGAAGCAATTACCATCACAGTGTTCAACTCAACCTATAGTGGCATGGTGGTAAAACCATGGGAACTTTGCAGTGATGGATGTGTCCGATGGCTAGCAAAGCATCAGTTAGTGCCATCCTTGCCCTGGACGTATCAATATTATACAAAACCACCAGATAACACAGTCACCTATACTGAAATAAATCTACAACCCTGCCACAGAGAGTGGTGGGTGCTCCAGGTACATCATGCCCCCTGGTTCCCTAAAACTCTGTACCTCAGTATATGGTGATGAGATAGAAGAAAATCCTATGCTTCTTTCCATAATACTACCAAGCCAGTCACTATCCCAATGTCTTGTAAAATTTTCAAACACTGCAGAGGTGCCAGACGAGCTGCAGGGAGCTCACGGACACTGGAAGCTCTGTAGCTGGCACCAAGAGAGCTTGATGTCAGGAGAGTAAGAAACTCGAGCTGGGAGCTCTATAGTTGGCACCAGGCAAGCTGGTAGCTAGGGGAGCTTGAAGCTTGGGGTGCTGGGAGCTCTATAGCTGGTGCCAGACTGTAGCTGGCCTCAGGCAAGCTGGGCACCATGTGAGCTGGGCATCAGGCATGCTAGAACTCGAGTTCCACTTAAGATAATGAGACACAGAGATCAATTCTACTTCCAATGGGTCGATGCAGCATGGATGTAAGGGACATATTGTGCCTGAAATCTAATGAGGTAGAGGTAGCTCTGATGCCCCTAGCTTTCACTGAAATGAAAAGTATGCAACATGTTTTCCTGAATCTAAGAGTGTGGCTCATAAATTAAGCCCATTTAGGATGAAGGACAATGCGTTTTTGGCAGAGGATGAGACAGATTCTTGCCAAAAGCTAAAAAGATAGAGGCCGCTCTGACACTCTAAGGTTTTACTTGAAATCAGCTAAATGTTCTCCTGATGATTCTCATAAAGTAAGTTAATTCAGGATGAATCCTTAGTCCAGAGAGTTCTCTCTTATTTCTCAGAGCCAAGGATGTCTGTCAATTCTTAAGGGAGAAAGAACAGATCCAGAGCTTGGACAGTTCCTCGTTTTGGCTAAAAATTCCAAAGGTAAACAAGCAAACCACAGCTTCTAGTGAAAAAACCTACTCTAATTATGGGCTAGGATCTTACTAATACATTTTAGCAGAAGCCAGAGGCCACCTGGAAGAGAGAGATCCTTCCAGGTGAGGTTTTGTAGAGAAAATGAATACAGGGAATCAAATAAGGGACCGGTCAGACACTGACATTACGTCTAGGTTCCAGGATACCAGATATCCCTTCCTCACTTCGACGTGTCAAACTACAAGAAGAGGTCGTTAGGATCTAGGTCCCAGTGCTTAAACACTGAGTTAAGCATAGTCCGATACCCCTTACTGATGAAAACCGATAAATTCTAGATCTCCTCAGGTAAAAATGGTGTTCCGTAATTGGATTACAAATGTCTCGAGCAAAGAGATGTAGTATCTGAGGACACTAGCTTTGAAAAATGTCCCACTTAGTCTGGTAGAGGGGCTCGAAGAATGATGTCTGCATTCACAAAAGTACCTGCAGTACGTCTTGAAATAACCCTTTCGTTCTGACAAGTTTCCAGACCGAATGAAGTCTGTCTGGGCATGCAGACCACCCTTGGTTTTATCTCTTACAGTGAGGTTGTCTGAGAGGACACACGTCGTGGAAGGAATCTTGAAAAGTCCACCAACAACCATAAAAGGATCAGGAACCATACTTTCATGGGTCCAAACAGGGTTATGAGGACTTCCTTGACCATATGAAGTTCGGAAAGGGGTAGAGGTCTAAGTTAGACCAATTGCCACAAGCTATTGTTGCCCATGCCAGTGGTTCTGGGGCTGGAGAACAAAAGATAGGAAGGCAAAGATTCTTGAGTTGGCAAACAGGACCAAAGCTGGTCTGCTCCAAGAATCCCCACTGATCTCTTCCAATCAGGGGGTGCAAAGTCCAACCAGTGGGAAGAACTTGCTCTCACTTCCTCTGCCAGAATTTTAGATGTCTTGAATAAATTGAGTGACTACAAACTCAGTCTGATTTTCCCAAGGTAGAAGTTCACTTGTTTTTGTGGGAAGAAAATGAGCAAGAGAGAGCCTCCTGTAGATACAGTAGGACTGTGGTCTTGTCTGCCTTGAGATACTACCACAATCCAGGTGTGAACAGGATCAAGAAGTACTGAAGCCCTGAAAGAAAAGTTTCAGTTCTCTGAAAAGATGCGAAGGTTCCGTCTTTTGGGGAGCATGTCCCAAGTGGGCTCCCTAACCTAAATCCATTAAGTAGAAGTCTAGGTCTGGACTTGATAGAGGACGAAGGGACTTCCCTACCAACATCTACATTTGGATAACCATCACTGTAGGTCTGACTTAATCTTGGGCTATGGGAAAAACGGTGGACCTGGCTGTGTTTCCCTGTCCAAGTTGGATTAGTGTTAAAAGATTGATGTTCATGTGCAGAAAAAATGAAGTCTAATGTAAGAGGAGTGAGGGCTCGTGTGAAGACCCGAAGTGTCATAAGCAGGGTGTAGCACAGATCTTCAAACTGTAAAAAGACCCCGGTCTTTGAGGATGGGCCTAAGATATTCTCTGGTGTCCAGATGGGGGCATGGAAGTACACTTCCTGTATATCCAAGGATTCATAGACCACCAAGCAAACTCGCAAATCATTGTGCAGAGTTGCAGACAACTGTGTGGACTAGCTGTCAACTCTGCAGACTAGACAGTCATTTAGACCCAAGAGCCTCTGTGTGGACTTGAGTTCTTGACTATGCCTTGTGTGAACTTGACGACACCTAACTATACAGACCTACGACTATGCAGGAATGAACGTGTCAAAAACTAAAACCTGGCCAACTTCTAGCAAGCTTGAAATAGCCCAAAAGTCACAAAATCCTGGGCACAGCATAACAGTGGCATGTCAAAAACCAGGCTAATACGAAAACTTTCAGCAGGACAGATACAATCCTCAAACAGAAAAAAAAGCTCATGAGCAGGTACTAGGCATTCATCGTCAGGAGCTGGGTACTAGAAAAGCCGAGCGCTCTTGAACAGGCGTCTGGCATTCAAGAATTGGCACCAGAAGCTGGAAAGTTGGCACTAGATGCTTGGAAGATGAATCCAGGAGTTCGAAAATGGTGCCGCTTGGGAGGGCTGGTCCGACAAAGTTCAAGGTGCTTGACTGGATAAAAATTGGAGGAAAAATTACTGTGGTTCACTTGGACGACTTAAAAGCCTGAAAATTCCAAGAGATGAGACTGCAGTTCAAAAAGAGAACTTGTAACAGAGGTGTATTCTGGGGAAGAGGAAAATACTTACGATTGATACTTACGATTGAGACTGTGACTCTCTCCATGGTCAAGAACACCAGAGCTCTCTCTGCTAGAAATTTTAGAGAATGGAAAAACACTAAAATTATTCAACTGTCCTTGTCTGCACAGGATAGGACTTGGAAGTTGGAAGTTCATGTCTTCCTCTGCCTCCATTCAAGTACAATTCAAAAAACCATACAAGATCTTTGACAAAAAGGTTAGTTCCATCAGAGTAAGTACCAGAGGGAGGAAGGTCAAAGGATCATGAACCATAAGAGCGGATGAAACCTACGCAGCAAACCGAAGGGGTGATGCCGGGCGGCTGGAGTTTGTCGCCAGATGCCTGACAGTTGGCACCAAACGGACAGGAGATGGCACTCAGACATTGCTGAACCAAGCCTTTTCAATATCAGAAAAGCACTGGAACACATCACTAAAGGATAATGAGCACATCCATATGGATGCCTTTCCCATGACTGTCCACCAACATGAGATTGGCGACAGGTTCGACTGAGGACCTCCCTTGGACTTCCAGTATGTCTCCTCCCAGGTTCAAGAGCCTATGACGGAACATTGTCTAAGAGAGTTGATGGGGAGAGTAATCACCTCCCCCACCTTCACAACACTTCACTGATAAGATTAATTTTTGTTAACCCAGAAACAAGACTAGCAAAGGTATGGGAAGGAAGTGAGGGAGCCAGGCACAGCAGCAAGTGGAAAATACTGAAAGGAGAGAAGGAGTCAGAAGGACAGAAATGGTGCCAGGCACGAGAGCGAGTACTGGGTGTTGTAGCTAACACCAGATGAGCTGGAAGCTAAGGAGTTGGTGCAGCTCAGGAGCTGTCAGATGCTCCTAAGTTCTTGTAGCATGCTGGCAGCCAGGTTGATAAAAATGGAATGTTTCTCTTCCTAAATCACATCGCAGCAAAAACATAAAACAGCATTCCTCTCCTTACTACAGTCTTACCCGTACACTTTTCCATTCTCTGCAAAGGAAAAGTGATATAAGATGTTTAATCTTGATTGCTCATTCGCTACAGCAGCTCAAGAGCAATGATGAATTTGAGTCTATGTAATAACAACAAAACAAGAAAAATTCATCCTGAAAGATTTCACTTGAAGGCTCCAAATTCGCGTTTCGGTGGTTGTTTTACCACAGAAATCCAGTGATATAGCTAACCAGAGAACAATGAATAAAGTTGTTGCAAGTACTTGATGTTTACACCAAGCACGGCATAAACAGATTGAGGTCGTCTGCTAAGTTGTTCCTGGTATTCCCGCTTGAATTTAAGCTGCCGTACAAGTGGAAACTTTAGCTATGTAATTACTTGATAATTTACTTAAATAAAAAATACTATTTAAGGAAAAACATATGAGTATAGGTACCTTTTGAAAATTCTTGGATATTTCCTATGAGTGGCAAGCATCTCCATCTCAAGCGCCTGCACTTTGTTCTGAAGTTGTCTGTTATTCCCTTCCAAATAAGCTATCTTGGTTCCTTGGTCCATTTCTTTGTGTCGCAGCCCTGAGAAAATGGATGAAGATTGCTGTGAATCTCATATTTCTCAGCCTGTAGTGGAACAGATAAATGTGATTTTTGGGAAGAATTATTCAGCTGATGATACAAATGTTATATTTGTTATGAATGTTGTCTATAGGTCACTTTCAAGAAAAAAAAAATTGTGCTAACCATGAGAAAAGGTAAGATATACTAGAGGCCATTGTTTCAATAAGGTCACCAATGCATGGTTAAATAATATTGCTGGTTTTTTCATACCTTAGTACAACTTTATTGATTTATTTGTCTTATTTAGCTTATTCTTTAGTGCACTTCTGCTAGGATGAAAGTCAGGGCTGTAATGGATTGGTAAGAGTTTTAGGAGATATACTTATAGATATATATTCAAATGTTGCCTAAGATTGCCTAAGGTTTTACACACCTCAAAACTTCTAGCAGGGGTGATTATGCAGATAGCCTGGTAGTGATGAAAAAGGGTCTAGATGACTGAAAACCAGAGGCTCTGGGTACTTAAAGCTCATTAACCAAACAAAGGCAATTCATTTCACGACAAACTCCAATAACAAACTTGGGCACAAGAGTGCATTTCACTCATTACCAGCCACACAAGTAACAGACTGCTGTGCAAGTCAGTATGAGATTTAATATAAAATCTGCGCAAGGTTTATAATCTCAGAAGATATCTCAAAAGCCACCAAGTTATTAGATAGTCACTCCTGAACTGAAAGGTTGTGCTGGAGTGGGAGAGCTGAGCTCAAAATTATAGCAGTTCTCATCGATATTCTGATAGAGTACAGATCTAATGGGATTTAGGACAACAGTAAGAATGTAACTACATCCCGTATACCACCAATATGAGAATAATGTGCTAAAGGATTTACTTTCAGCCTAAGTCAATTTAAAAATCTTACGTGATTCAAGTTGTGCGAATTCACAATAGCGCCAACTTTTCATTGGAACCTATCTAATTATCATAAGTGAGTTTTTCACAGACATGCAAATGCAACATTCTTGAATCCTAGAGAAATCCCACCAGTGTTTTTTTAATTTTTTATGTAATTTATAGGTTTTCAAACTTTAATGTGCCTTGGTTAGGTAACCCTGACACTTTCAGGGAAAGAGGAACCAATTAGCAAAGAGCTGTTTGTTTTATGCCCTTAATGAGAAAAAACCATGCTAGGGGACAGAGGGTGGGCTCCAATTATATATTTACTGGGTAAGTATTATTAAAACTATTTTATTATAATGTCATTTTTAATTATGGGACTTACCTAGCAATTATATAGCTGAGGATAGAAATAGATTTGGCAACATTATATAACAATGTTTGTTGATTCCTTGCCTGTTAAGATAGTTGATGCAGGAAGGTACTGCCTCTGGTTGTCATTCATCTTATTACGCAGAGGCATGGCAGTATAGCCAGCAGGTGAAGGATATTTTTGATGGCCAACAAAGGATAGGTAAATTGCCCCTACCCAGGGCTCGATACCAACAATTCACCATAGAAAAAACTTAGTTACCTATATCCAAAATATGTCTAAATATAAAAAAATAAAAAAAACACCACAACCCTCCCAAAGGACTGGAGGGTACTCAGGTACTCCATACTTCCAGGCTTCCACAATAACAAAAACACCATACATCAAGGAGGAAAAATAGATTTAGGATGGGTTGCCTCCTTCACTTCCTTTCCCAACATTACACCTGCAGAAAGAAAAGGACTCAAAGTACTGCAATCATTATACACTGTTTCAATATCTTGAAGATAACGAGATGCAAACACAGATTTACATTTCCAATATGAATATGAGCAGGCAGCATTTCCTTTCGAAAAGCCTACCCTTTCACCCAAGGCATATACTACTTCACTGATTCTCTTTGCCATCGCCAAAGATAACAAAAAAAGGGTTTTTCTAGTCGAGTCTCTTAAGTAGACAGAATGCAAAGGCTCAAAGTGGGGACCTGACAACCACTTCAACACTATGTCGAGATTCCAAGGAACAGCAGGAGAATCTTTACTCTTGGAGGTGTCCAACATGACTCTATAGCCATTAATGGCAGATGCTCTATAGCCCTTACCAGATGTTGAAAGTCTCCTCGCTGACCTTAAATACAATAACAAGTCCGCTTTTTGCAGATATGCCGACTTCAAATCTACAATAGCTGTATTACCATTGCAATCTGCGCCATTTCCTTAAGGTCTCACCACAATTCAGTAGCGTCATCCTCAATAAACTGACACTCTACAAACTTGTTCAGCTCTCTAAAGTCCAGCACTGGTCTAATTTTAATTTTGCCTTGTTGCTCAACAGCCATTAGCTAAAGCCAAGACCCATCATCAACCTGCTTGTCGCCGGGGAGCAAAATACCCTCTTCAATCCATCTATATACCTCCTTTTCAAACTCCTTTCTCTTCCATTCATCCAACCCTTTATCATAATAACTAATCTTATTTGTCAACTCCACTTTATTTCCCTCTTTGATGAACCACTCTACTGTTCATTGACTCCCATCAAATCTTGCCATAAATTTTTTTCTTCAATTATAATAACACAGGAATTACCACATATGTTAGCAATAGCACCATACGCCATGTTATCAGTTATGACTAAACATCTTACCTTACCAAACATAACTTAGCCCTCGGCCACTGTAACACCTACAAACTCATCGATTATATTCATACCCAAGATTAAATCAATGTCGACAATTAGTTTCCCAGCCACTAAATTAGTTACAATTATTGCGCCATCATCAATACTACTACTCAATTTTACATATGTTTTACCTTTTCACAGGATCTCTCTCATCAAAGGCTGTTATGACCCACCCTCCACTAACTTTATCCACTAAATGTGAACCAAGAAATGTAGTAGAACAACCTATGTCCAACAAGCCTACCAGAGAATACCCATTCACCTCCACTTCAACAAATGGTAACCTCAAATAGGGCACCCTTACACCTCTGAGGGGGAAGCTGTTGGTGCACCAGTCCCCCTTTTCTCATCTCCAGAATCACAGGAGTTGAAATGTGACCCACCTTATAGTATGCAGCATATGTGGGCCTCCACACCCATAACATTGACCCCTGAACTCACCAAAGCTTTGCCCACAACTCATTTGCCCCACCAACTAGGTAACATTGCTTTACTCTCAACAGACTTGGGCCTAGATGTAGGTACTACCTATATACTCTCTTTTTTTCCAACTGTCCATCCGCCTGTGGTGGTCACGCATGGTAACAAATTGTTCCGGGCTTTAAATAGTTACACTATGTGTAAGTTTTAGGTAAATAAAAGGATATCTTGGTATACATTTGCAACTAAAAAGTGTTTTAATAATTTGCTGTATGCGAATTAAACCGTTAATATTCGAAATAGGATATTAGCTATTTAATGCACGGGACACAGTGTTACCATGCGCAAACACCACAGGTGGATGGACAGATAGAAAAAAAACAGAATATAGTAACAGCAGTAACATCACAATGTATTTTTAGTCAATCTTCTTGCTCTAGGTATTAATAATTTCACTCATTGCACATTCCCTGTATTCCTGGCAGCTGCTGCAATGGTGCACGAACTTGACTAAGCATACAATGTGTTCCAATATCCCCCTTAAACCCAGCTAACCCTGCCAACCTTCTTCATTCATTTGCAAAAACATCTTCCTATTCTCCCATCTACCTTGAATTAGGTAGTTGATTTCCCAAATACTACAAAGGCTCTGTCTGACAAGGATTCTTTCAATAGGTAGGTATAGTACCTTAATTCTTCAATCCTCTCGCTATCAATTTGGTCATCTTAAACTATGGTGTTGCTCAGCATTGAGTACTAGGTGCTACTACCTTGGAAATCAACTTTTCCTACAGTATTTTGGTTGCTTAGCTACAAAGAATTTGTTGTTATATTTTTTGGTGGTCGGCTGATGTTATTGAATGCTGGCAACCCGGAAAGCTATGATGTGACATGCGCAGTGTTAGTTATAGGGGAGGTTTTGGTAAAACCCAGTTTCCTTCACCGGATGATTAGGGGGAGGAGGCGTTTGAGCCCTTGGCAAGTTACACAACCTACTAGGTCATGGTAGGTTAGGTTACTTAATATACCTAATTCTTTTTATAAATTTCTTCAGGCAATCCCATCTAGAACATATGGCTCCCTTATGACTTCTAGGGTGGCCATGTACCTGACATGCATGTTCTCTCTTCCTGTGTTATACCTTCCCCAAAAAAACCAGGTTCAAAGGCCCCGATAACTAAAGATGCGAGGTTAATGTAATGATTGACTGACAATAGGTAAATAACAAGATCTCCGTCAGCTACCCTAAAAATACATATAGAAAAATCCATGGTAATTCTAGGCAATAAATAACTCCCAGGACTGAAAGGAGGTTCAGAATACAAAATCACTAGGGATGGGGGCGTCTAAAGTATTTTGTGTTTCGTACTTGCCCCTCGGGGTTAATTACAGTCGACCCCCCTAAAATAAAAACGGCAAATTCTTAATAAGCAACCAAATACTGTAGAAAACTGTAATTTCTAAAGAAATACCCGACGCAGCGTTATTACCATGGACGGTAGACCTTCCGTTACCAATAACGCTTTCTTCACCAATACCAACTCTCCTTCACTTCTTTACCAACACAAACCCTCACCCAATCCTCAAGACCACATTAATAGTATTTTCATAAGACGGTAACTTCTAAAGAAGCACAGATACAAAAATACAGAAATATACTTTGGGTTTCTTCCTCCGTTTCAGCAATATAGTCCTGGACGAGTCTAACAGACGAATTTTGTCTGATGATGTCAACGTTTTCAGCTGCTGATGACCCTGTGAAAAAGGATGAAAAAATCACACATGAAATTCTTGTTCAAGAAACTGGCAAGTTTAAACATTTTTCGTTGTACCTGTGAAAGCCTTATAAACGTTGGCAAAAATGGAAATCATTTCAAGGAGTTTCACGGGAATATTTTTCGGTTTATGAACAAAATATTCCAGTGAGGGCCAGTATTAAGTGGATATGTATCACTCTTAGCACAATATTTTTTTACTCCTTAGCCCTTTTTCTAAAAATTTATTCACCCATCTCTTTTTCTTTCCTTTATCCCTCCTCGAGTGCATTTGCCAAGTAAAATATAGATGCCACTGCACCGACAAGCATCCTGTCGGCACATGAGGTCTGGACAAGAAGCATTGTTTGCAAACAGTTTCCAAGAAACTGTTTCCAAACAATGATTCCTATTATGGACATACCTTAAAAATGCTCTATAAAAGCTATTAGGAATCCTTGTATTCGGAATACGTAATTAAATATTTCACCTCTGGTTAGTTTAATATTACATATCTTATATTCAGATTATTTTGGTTTGGTTGTAGCTGTTGATTGAGTAACTATATTCTGAAAGAAGTGACGGGAAAGGACGAGATATAAGAGTTGCAATTACTGTTTTGACAGTGACAGAATACTGAAAGGCAGTAAAGAGTGAAAACGGTTTTGTACTCAAGTTAGGACACACGTCCGATTATCGACTCATGGCTAGTTTCGCCGAAGTGATAAATATTCAATACGTAACTTCCTGAATGGGATTAATTCCTTGCTACTTTGCTGAGCAAGTGTATATAGGTCATCAGGAAAGAAATGTTAATTACAATGGTAAACTTAAAATATTATCACATATTTACCCTACACATTGCTTTCCCACTATTTTATTTATAAGATACTTTCTATGTAAAAAAAAATATATTATTCCGGTGGCAGCGGTTTCTTTTAAAACTGCAGGGTAAATGAAACATATATGCCTGCGTTCCAGTTGATATTTTTTCATAGTTATATTTCCGAGATAATAGAAAAAAAAGAGTGGCCTTACAGCATTCTTATCTCGTGTTGAAATGGGACAGCAGTACTCGACTTACTTTGAAGAGTTTCCTTCAGTTCCAAACAGTTTGGTAAGTTAGGTCTTTTATCGCATATCAGAGATGCCAGCAGGGTGATGGCACTATCCTGTAGAAAAGATTGAAAAGATGCTTATGTAGTTTAATATATATATATATATATATATATATATATATATATATAATATATATATATTATATACATACACACACACATATATATATATATCATATATATATATATATAGTATATATATATATATATATATGTATTATATATATATATATAATATATATATATATATATGTATATATATATATATATATATATATATATATATATATATATATATATATGATATATATATATATAATATTATAATATGTTAATTATTTAATATACATAACAGTTATATAATATATATATAATATATATATTATAGATAATATATATATAATATATATATATATATATATATATATATATATATCATAGTATATCACAAAACAGTCACACAACTTCATTACGTATTTACACTCATATTACTCGTACATTAGGCTGCAATAAGACGGGTTGGCTTAGATTCCAGAATCTTTAACTGTGCTGCTAAATATCTTTTGCAAACGCATAACTTTGAATATACTTTGCCATCTTTATTTTCTCAAGATCCTCTTGCGAATTTTTTCAGGACAGGCCAGGCAGCTGTTAGATGGAAATTTTTACATTGATGTCAAGAATGTCCACGATTATTGGTTTTTCTTTTCTTGTAAATCATATTTTTTAGTATGCTGGTATCATATCTGCATCCTTATATAAAAAAATATTGCATCTTTATTTAATAATTGTACTGATTTCATGTATCAAAATTAGAGTAAAAGAAAAAAAATCAAGATGTTTTCTTTTACCCCTAAGCTTTGATAACAAAATAATATTTAAATGATGTTTATTAGTAAATAGTGGTAAAAGACTTGACTTTTTTTTTAAACCGGATATCATATAAGAGTTAATATAAGAATGTTTGTTAAAGCGAGCGCTATTCCCGTTTGGGACACAACCTTGAGGGCCAGAGTACCGGAGTCGGTAGTCCTCTTTTCAAGTAGTACATGCTTTAGGCAATACACCTATCGTATTGCATGTTGGGTGAGAGAGAGATGTTTGTGGACAATTTATTTTGCCATGTTATTGTCTATTTTTTTTTGGCAAGATACAAACAATAAAGCGATACCCATGATACAGTGAACAATAACATGACAAAATTCATTGCAGACAAAAGCAAAAATAATTTGCTTTTGTCTGCAATGAATTTTGTCATGTTATTGTTCACTGTGTTTTTGGTAAAGTAGAAAAAAAACGTGATGCCCGTGTTTACAGATCATCTACCGTGCGATAGAAAGAGCAGTTTTTTTCCCTATCTTTTTTTTAAAAGTCATTTTCTAAATATATTTTGTTACAATTATTGGGTGAATAAGGTGGGAACAGGATTTTACATCAAAGTTTTAGTTCAAAGCGGGACTGCTTGCTGTTTATAAGCATACTTAGTGCTGTTAACTTTTATAAAGAAACCACATTAATGATGCTCTGGCGTTTTAAAAGCAAAACAGAAAATGGCAGATACGGAAAAGCTTATCATTAACATCCATTCTTGACCGACATGTCACATGAAATCCTTTACCTATTAATATGTGATATCATAATATAATTTCACACACACACACACACACACACACACACACATATATATATATATATATATATATATATATATATATATTATATATATATATATATATATATAATATATATATATATATCACTTTGTTTGGTTTTATATACAGTCCTCCACGTAGGGACAATTCCCTCTCTGGCGGGCCCTTGTACCTTCGTTTTTCAAATAAGGCGCTTCTTATATTTTATTATTGTCTTGTAGTCTTTTCTCGTCAGTATCATAGCTCCTGCAGAATAGGAGAGACTTTAGTTCTTTTTTAAATTCACTTGTATGATCTTCATTTAGGCGGTATTTTGTTGTATTTTGGTGCACTTTGTCTACAAATGTTCTCTCGCCTGACTTACAATTTGTTCTAGGCTCAAATAGCATATATGCTTCACTTGCATGTCTGATTACAATATTCATTTCAGGTCTAAAGAAGCTTAAGCAGTTCTCAGGTGCTAAAAACAAATATTAGTTCCGGGATGAATAACAATATGCCAATTACAATTTTAGGGTGGACTTTTGTTTGACTATATATAATTGGTATTTAATACATACACGAGAAAACTCTCGGTATAGTAGTCGGTTAAGCAAGCCGACAGTAATGATGAACCAGAACTTCGCACGAAAATCTTAGCTCAGGTTTGATCAGGAATAAAAACAACTGAAGCACGAATTCCCCAGAGTTCTTCAGCTGAATCACATGAATACAAAATCCCCGCACTTAGGTTTCTTTTAAAAACCTTCCTTGCTGAAATGATTCCGTGAATCAAGGATGTGAGATCCCTCAAAAATGTCTTTTAAGAGTATTGCTTCTACGTGCTCGCGAGTAGAGACACTTATGGGTGTTAAAATAAAGAGGACTACAATGCAGAGAAGTAAAGAAACCGCTAAATATATGAATGACTTACCGATGAAGTTTCGTAGGAGACCGTTGACGCCAGAGCCTCTGACAAACATCCGGCGATAAAGAAGAGGCATTGGAATATTCGACAGATATTCCCCATCTTATGAGTTTGGAAGAAAGTTCCCCGCTCTGACCTGATCTGAGAAGAAATCGTCGATATTAGTTTACAGGAAGAACAATAACATTACATCTTGTGGATTTGAGCACAAATTTTCAACTTGAAATTTTTCATGAGCCAGGGTACAGGTCTCTCCCTCGGTTGTGATGTTTAAAGGGGAATGAGTATATGGTCTAAAACGGTTGGGTAACCACTGAACATTGTTCCAAGAGCAATAGACTAGTGACAAGTTCTTAAGTGATCACTCAAAGAGCGTCGTTCCAAAATTCTTACAGTGGGTACTTTCGTTTGACCTAAATATTGGTGGCAGTGATACGACTTTTTTTTCAGTGTAATAGTCGAACAATAAAGCCGGAAACCTTGACGAGCCTTAACTTTCTTTGTGTTCACTTAAGGTCTCCGAGCAATTGGGTTTGACTTAAAATGTACACAACACAAGTCAGGTGGATCGGCTATTAATGATTAAATAGATCGTTCCAATAAATGGTTGCACAATAAGTACTACGAAATTAATACAATGATATTTACAGAAAAAAATGAAGAATTCAATCACTTGAGGCATTATGCACAAGTAGTTATTTTAATTAAATCTCAAAAGTGCTCATCTTGCAGTAAGGGTATCATCGTTCCACTCTAATTGAAGCTCGTGCCTACTAAGGAATGACGTAGCCCAACTTCAAACACGTCAATATGCCACGTTCATGAAATGTTTATGAAACTGTTGTTAATTATCTTGTTATCAAATACAACATGGGGTGAGAAAAAAAAATTCGTGGGCCAATAGAAAACAACACATTGAGCAACAAAAGGTAGCATGCAGTAACAGAAACTAACAGGGGGTAAATAAAAATGTGAAAATATGATAGGAAAGGAAAAATAACCCTTGTCGGTTATCTGAATAGAGGCTGCTGGACAATAATCACTATACGTACATACTACTGCACTGGTACTCAACTCTAAGGGAATACAATCCATATTTTACCACCTACCCACAACCACTTAAAGTGAAAATTAAAAAAAAAAATCTGTAGAAGTCACAGAAAAGTTTTTGAAACCCACATTTCAGTAACTTTACATCTAAAGATTATTTGTTCATGTATTAAGCAAATAAATTAATCTATATCAGGAACATTTCGTCTATGAATTTATCTTCAAGTTATGATCTTGACAATTTTTGTATGTAGTGGTAGTATGAAGGGGGGCGGGGGACTGCTATGTTTTTCTCACCTCCAAATACCTCGTATTTTTTCATCCAGGACTATATACTTATGTACTGACAGACCTCTACAAATTTCCACCTGTATAATGTTACCCCTGGAAACATTCTTGAGGTCAAAGGCCTACTGTGGTTTTCTAAATATTTAATGGCTTTTGCTGCTTCACCACAGTGTGAGGAATCTTTATTTATAAATGTTTTCATAAACTCCTGAAAATAACTTATTTACGATGATACCCTTACTGCAAGATGAGCACTTTTGAGATTTAATTAAAATAATTATTTATGTATAATGCCTCAAGTGACTGAATTATTCACTTTTTTCTGTAAATATCGTTGTATTAATTTTTTAGTACTTATTGTGCTACCATTTATTGGAACGATCTATTTAATCATTAATAGACGATCCACCTGACTTGGGTACATTTTAACTCAAACCCAGTTGCTCGGAGACCTTAAGTGAACACAAGGAAAGTTAAGGCTTCCCATCCGGACGGGAAGCTCGTGGTGTTGGCCAGCATCCAGCCGATGCTCGCTAGCAAAATTGTTGTATCGTCACATTAGGACCTCGTGGTTTTGAGGAGCAGTTTACTTTTTCCTACTGCTCTTCGAAACCACGAGGTCCTAGTGTGACGATACAACACTTTAGCTCGCGAGCATCAGCTGGATGCTAGTCAAAACCGCGAGCAAGAAATGACTAGTGTGATGCCAGCATAGACGATAGTTTGTGAGCGGAGGCAGTCCACTTGCCAGAACGGATGAACTGATGGAATTACCCAAGTTCCTCGTAAATGGTTTTTACATATACATGCATACATACATACATACATACATACATACATACATACATATATATATATATATATATATATATATATATATATATATATATATATTATTCCTCGTAAAACCGATATTTCTTCGTCTAACCAAGTCTCAGCTGATCAGTGACTAGGCAGTTTTTACCAGCAAGTTTCACATGTGTTCACAGGCCAAAATAATACCGTTCCTTAGTGTTCAGAAGTACTTCAATTTCTTGTCGTCCAACTGATTTGGCCTTCTCGTGTGGTTGATGACCGCGTTGCTTTTCAAGTATCGAGGCAGAAGCGGCCAACGTGTTTATGTATGGCACCCTATAATACTTTCATTTAACGTTTTGTGTATTCCAAAATTCCATATAAGGTGGTATCATGCACACATACAACATTAATCGTTTGGACTAAAATACACAAATAACCAATTGGCAATGAACAGAAATTTTCATTGATGTTCAGGGCCGGCTTTAAGCCTATTTGACCAATTCTGTATTCGAAGAGGAATAAACGTTACAGAAAACATAAAATGAAAAATGAGGATCTATTGTTCCTCACATTATTGTACATATCATATTAAGAGAAAACTTTCATTTGTGAAATAACTTTTATATTAGAAAAAAATCGTCTTGATTTCTATAACAATTTTCTAATTGGTTCCCGCAATTCCTAGCACGTACCGGCCCTATTGATAGTTATATTCAAAAACTAAATAAACCCGAATATAACTATTATTTTTATGAAATATATTTCTTTTTAAATGAAATTTCATTTCTTCGAGAAACAAAAGGGACCAATTATTCATGCCTATCACAAGAGTACAGGGACGCCGCGCCGCACTGCGAGAAGTTTGAGGCGAACACTTTCCGACTGGAATGACCAGGCGTACTATTTGGGGGCGGCGATTGACGACGCTCTCGTTTCGTATCATCTTCCAGCTGACAATATTCCGGAGTGAGTTTTGCTACCATTCGCTCATATACGTATTTAACGGTTGTGACCGGAGTTGCACTGCTATTCTGTTGGTCTCTGTCATGCTTTTCACAAATAAATTGCTTATTTTACAAGTTGGTTAGTTCCACGCTAGACGAGTGGTTTTTGAGCTCGGCTGCCAATCCGGTGATCCAAAATTCGATTCCCTGCTCTGCCAACGCAGAATCAGAGGAATTTATTTCAGGTGATAGAAATTCATTTCTCGATATCGTGGTTCGGTTCCCATAATAAACTGTAGGTCCCGTTGCTAGGTGACCAATTGGTTCCTAGCCACGTGAAAATATCTAATCCTTTCGGCCAGCTAGGCCTAGAAGACCTATTAATCAGCTCAGTGGTCTGGTTAAACTAAGATATACTTAACTTTACAAGTGGGTTCCTTGAATTGGAAACTTTCCATGAACGATACAAATATTTAATCTTTTAAGTGTTTCAACGGACTTTGAGTAATATTATTCACTTCACCTTTGATTCGAAAATTCACTACTTTTTTCTTTCTAGACTATTCGTTTGTCAGTTCTTCTCATTATTCACATTCATTTTTACAGACTGCGAACAGTCTTTCAAATACGTCCAGCTAATTTTGAAAAATATTTGTTAAAAAAAAAACAGGTAGTACTTTGATTTGACACCATGGATCATTTCATTCTTCCTAATTCTTACAGGTGCAGCAAGGTCGTCTTAGTTGTTGCAACAGTCTAATAAAACTACACCAGTATGCAGTATAGAGAAACACTCCATTTTCAACCTCTTCATAGGCATAACACTTAAAATAGACAACTTTTTTTTCATTCAGTGAACCTTGACAATTTTGCAAAAATGGCAATACGTTAATTAAGCAAAGGCACTGATCTAACTCATCAGGAGTGTTACAAAAAATAAAGCATCGCTGAATATAAAGATGGAGTCATACTCACTAGAAACCTGTTTTCCAACACTGTGAAGAAGGGAATTTGAGTTCTTTTGGTGATGAAACGGGATCCGTAGACAATTGTGGCCTTCACTCTAGTCTAGTAATATAACTGCCAAGTAGGTACGCGTCAAAGAGAGCAGGACCTTTTCGGTACAACGGCCCTCAAGCTCCACCCCCTCCCTTTTTTTCTTTCTTTTTATCGCCCTACCGAAATCGAGCAAAACAGTTTTATTTATTTACTTATTTTGGGTCACTCATGATTAAAAGTTGTAGAATGGTGTGTTTCTTCACAGTATTTTACACATTTGTTTTACTCTAAATCATAGTTGTGCAATACAACAGCTCGAGGCTGTCATACATTGCATTTGATCACGCGAGCTCATATAATCAGAAGCTAATGCTGATCTATTTGTGGAAGGCTTCCGAATTCGTGTCAGTGTGACAAAGAATATTTCAAAGGAACAAAAACAAACCTAACATAAGTCCTACGCCAATGTAATAATTTTTCCTTGCGTGTTCGTCAGTTGTAGAAATTACTTTCCATTTGAGGAGAACTTTAGGCACTATACACTTAAAAATCCTTTGCTTTAATGTCTGGGTACGTATCTCATTACTCTCACAATTCCCTAATTTCTTTCGATCGGAAGTAAGATTTCTTCCTTTAATCAACCAGTTCAGCATTCCAAATTAACATATGAGAAATGACTTATGACTATTGATGACTATGTTGTTCAGCGTGGTGGAGAAAGTAATATTATTATCAATGTCATCTTCAGACCGCAGCGACAAATTGCATGTTGTTTATTGGTATAACCACTATTACATCTTAATGTCTCCAGTTCGCTCAAATTATTTCACGGATTTTTAACGTAAAATAAAATTTGCTTTATTTTACATAAGTATCAAGAAACTGGTTCCGGACTTTTTTTTTTTATTCTCTTATAAGGGTTTATTTTAGTAGTATATATATATTTTTTTATTAACCCCCTTGTTTTTCTCCTTTTATTTCGACGAGCGGAATTTTGGTCATCGGCGTTTGCCTTGTTCGCCAGTTCACCATCTGAGGCCGGAGAAGGATGAACATTATTCATGTGACTTTTGACTCTTCATTATTGTTGCTACTATTGTCACTCATAGTGATTATACGCCATTCTGCGGGATCTTCCTCGACTCGTCATCCTTTTTCTTCAGTGTTACGTAAATTCGAACAGTTTTCCCCGTGGGAATATTATTGCAGTAGCTACTGATGGTGCACCAGCAATGGTTGTCACCTCACTCAAGGATAAGACTCCCCAATGTATACGTACTGTATTGTTCACTGTGCTTTACACAGACACCATCTTGTAGTCAAGGAACTAAAGTGTGTATTGGGTCAATAAATAAAATTAAATCACAACTTCTCAATGTGCGACTATTTGCATTGTTACGTAAAAGAAATTTGAGACTGAACAAATTACTTTTGCACACTGCGGTAAGGTAGTTGTCAAGAGGTGGTAACCTGCAGACACTTGTTGGCCTATATGGCTCAACTGTAGAGTTTCTTACGGATGTGGACCTTTTATTATAAGACAAGTTAAAATATGCAAGAAAGTTCGATCGGCCATTCCATTGAGGAGTGAGAGATGTGTATTTCTGGTGATAGAAGCTCACTCTCGACGTGGTTCGTAAGTCACGTAAAGCCGTTGGTCCCGTTGCTGAATAACCACTGGTTCCATGCAACGTAAAAACACCTTACAAACAAAAAAAATCTGTAAGAACCATCTGTTCTACTCGTATTTGACAGACCTATATTCAAAATTCAATGAATTACACACTAACGTCTGAAGATAAGATGTTACAATTATTTAAGCCAAAACAACAATGATAGTCTTCCAAGTTAAAAATATGACTATTTCAATCCTCATTGTCACACGACAATTTTTATTTCAAACTTATGGCAACTGGAAGAAAATTAAAACATCTCTGAATGTGATTAAAAGATTATGTATACATAAAGCATCTTGGAAAATTAAGGGGAAGCTTTAAAGTACATTTCGAGGACCTGGACAAAATGCACTTACCTAACTAAATTGTGACACTGTTTGGTTTGGAAACAGAAAATTAAGTCATTGTTATGTGTGTGTGTGTGTGTGCGCGTGGACCTCGAAACCAAATCATTGTCAACAGATAAAAGCCTCAGAGACCATTAGAGGAATGTAAATACTGCAGCGGTTGAGCCATCTTTACGTGTATTCTCAAGTTCGTTCATGGTTGCTGCTGGTTGTAGCCAAGCAAATGCAGTTCTAATAAAGCAGAGGAATAGACTAAACCTGGAAGAGAAGCGCCTCAGCGGCGTGGTTGGTATGATATTAGCGTCCCACCTCGGTGTGGCAGTTAAAATATGCAAGAAAGTTCGATTCTCGGCCATTCCATTGAGGTGCGAGCGATGTGTATTTCTGGTGATAGAAGTTCACTCTCGACGTGGTTCGGAAGTCACGTAAAGCTGTTGGTCCCGTTGCTGAATAACCACAGGTTCCATGCAACGTAATAAAACACCATACAAACAAACAAAAATAAACCTGGAAGAACCAAATATCAGTACCTTTGGTGATGCTCATCAGACACATCCTTCCCATCGCTGATGCCAACCAATTCAATAAAATATACCTTGATTTATTTTTAATCTATCAAATATTACCCATATTATTTGCAAAGTTTCTCTCTCATTATTATTACTATTATTATTATCATTATATTGGTGTTAGGTTTGGTATCGAAACTAGAGGTTATGTAAATTTAGCGCACGCGTATAACATAGGGATATGAAAAGTCCAGCTTGTCCATCTGCCTGCCATTGTTTGTCTGTCACAAAACTCCTCCAACATTATGACAGAAAACAATTATCCCATGGCACAATCACTTTCTCCTTGCTTACTTAACTTTCAGTAACAGCCAAATCACGGTACCTACCTTTTTCTCTGGCTCTCAGATCCGCATATTCCTAACACAGGGGTCCCAAAACGCATCGACCCCTTCATGGGATCCTTGATCCCTCATTGGGTCCCTGGCATCCCTCATTGGGCCCTTGGCATGTACAAAAAGATCAGTTATTAATAATTAAATGGTTGTGCAGTTTCCAGGTAAATTAGTTCAGGAAACTGCATAACAAACCCTGCTTTCAATATACATCAATATACGGGAAACTGCATACCATTCCCTGCAAAACCGTTGTTCTGTATCCCATCCTCCCTGTGAATATCTCTCATGAAATATAAGGAAATTAAAAGGAAAATAGATTGTACAAGCATAGTTGTGTCTGGAAGTTTGGTAACTATGTAGTACCAAATGACTAATAAACAATTGGTTTGCGAACTCACTAAAGGGAGTATCCCTGATATTCAATTGCAAAGTTTTATGTAAACATCACTTAGTATATAGGAGAATTACGTGCTTTGCGCCTAGATAACCCCATTTAAGACTTTATTCTTTAAAGTTCCAGGATTTAAGGACCATAAAGAAATGATCAAAGTTAAGACTGAGGTGGCTAAGAGAGCCAAAGGGGTGGACAACCAAGGGGACGATCCACAGAAAAGTGATGCGAGAATAGATTTGGAGAAGGTTAGCAAAGAGACGGCAGCAGTTATTACCAGAGTCCAAGTCCAACTGGAGACATGCAGCATCAAACCACTGGCAGTAGTTTTTAGCATCTCAGATGTAGAAGCAGAGCAGCTAAAAGATACCAAGTAGTAAGCAAGAGCCAAGACTGACAAAGAATAAAGGACGAAAGGTGAAGGAACTTTTAAACTAATACTTATTAACGGCATATTACAGCATGTTTTCCAGAGCAAAGTGGCTGGAGAAGTGTGGATCAAGAGTCTATTGTCAGTGGACATCTTGTAGCCAGAGTCGGCCGCAGGGTTGCTGGCGCCCCGGGCAATTATTATGCAAAAAAAAAAGAATAATAATAATGATAATAAGATTGGGCATAATACATATCGATCCTTGAGGTGCTCCTCTTCTAATGATTCATAACTTCTTCAATAATACGAGTTAGAAGAAGTTTATAAACAACTGCCTCAAAAGCAAAATATCATACCTGCCACTTCTATCAGATAATTTGCAAAAGAACACAAGTTACTGCATTTACCCTTTCCAGATGACCAATTAGTTGCTCAAGAATGACATATTCCAGTATTTTGGACATAAAAGATAAATTTGAAACATGCCTGTGTGAACTTAATTTTTTTCAAGCGCACCTTTCAAGACTGGTTTAACAAATCTACTTTCCCTGATGCAGGGAACTTGCACTTAGAGATATTTGCATTCATAAGAATCACATTTCGGTAAAGCATGAACAATTTTCCACTCCAACAAGTTCAGATATCACAGTTACTTTCACCATTAAAGTTCGTTAGTCTTTCATGTGTTGCTTGTGTGTTTTGATCTGATTCGGCGTTTCAACAAAATCTCCCGAAATCTGGGTGAATTTTCTTAAGAGTAAATATCCGTAAAACCTTAATGTAGAGTTCGACGTGTTCTCCTTTGGCTTCAACCTTTCCTGATAAATATATATCTACGCATTATCTTAAGGGTATTTACGGGTTTACCTTTTCTTCATTAATGACATAACCGTTCCTCCACTTTTAGTTGTATTAGCTAATCTCTTCTCTTGGTTACTGTCTAACCCTAGCCTATCAGCAAAGATTATAAGTCAACGCCAAATATAACAATACAGTAATTCGATGACAATCGAGACCCCTGTTGAAAAATAAAATGCATTTTAAGTGAAGAACTGTTTAGAAGCAGTGATCTCAGGAACACTATGTTAAACGGGAGAATGAAGTGGCGTTAATACAACACGAGTGTAATTAGAAAATACCTAATATCATTATGTATGTATGGTATCAGGAAGATGTAAGCCATGCAAAAGCGACAATATGAACATAATAGACTACGCTGTTTACATCTATTCGTCTGACGTTCTCCACTATACAGAAGAAGAAGAAGAGGATAGAGACGTTGACAGTTGTTATCTGGAACTGCAAAGGTTTTACGTCTATGAATAGGCGTGTTTATAAGGTAAATTATTATGCCATTAGAATCGATGTCATGAATTCGTAAGCGTTTTTTGGCGCTACCCAGACTCATTGGTTACTGATTTATATTAAGGAAAGGGGGATTGTTGTTATGCTTAACTTGTAAAAGGAGGAGAAGGCTTAGCTAGCTTGACCATGATAGCTAGGTAGCAAGCTACCTTACCTATCACTACCTTGCGGGTTAACGAGTGAACCTTTCTTAGTCCTTCCACTCTAACGCCCAACGTGACACACCTTCATCTTGCTGCGAACAAATCTTGCTTGAAGTTTACCGTAAATGAGTTGTTGGTCATGGTAGACTGGTATACCCAGCTAGGCTACTAGTTAGGTAACCAAATGATTAGGCTATCCAACCGAAACCACCCAACATATTTTATGCTTCTGCTAGGCAAGGCAAAGGTAAACCTAGCTATTTGCAGGATGGTACTGTAGTCTGGTATGATTGGGCCAGAAATGGCTAATTAGAATCAAGTAAATGGTGATACCTAGCCTATGGGTCACAAAGTGAAAGAAATACCTAGGTACCTAGCTACTACTAGGTAGGTAGACCTAGGGGTCTGTGCTCAAGACGGGCTTACAGCTAGCTTAGGTTAGGCCTATTTTAGCTTATAATAGGTAACCCTAGCCTATGTCATCTTTCACTTTGGAGGAGAAATGGGTAGATCTAGGGTACTTACTATCCACGGCGGCCTACTAGACTATGGTAGTTGTGGTTTTTCTATGCAGTTTTACCTACTGAACAAGAATTTTAAGTAATATTTATTTGGACGACTGTAATTAACCCTCCAGGGGCCAGTACTAAACAGCAAAATACATTGGATGCCCCAATCCCTAGTGGATGTCGTATCCGCGGTTAGTTCCTTGCAGTCCGTGCAGACTGCTTCTGTAGAAATACCCAGCATGAAAGCTAAAATGTCTCATTTAAAGTAGCCTAGGGTACTAAATTAGTGAGTGGCAACATAGCGGCCAACGATCCCGGAATGCAGCTATGTACCTCCCCATTGAAGTACTTGAATTCACTGCCATGAGCATCAGTCAAGAGTTGTGATCCATCCTGACAGCACACCGAGACCTCTAGCTACATTCCTCTCGAAGTGTTTTCTCCTAAATTACAAAATAATGGCATCATTCAAGCCCTTTTTTGGGGAAGTGGCTGCGTTCAGAATGAGGTGGCAGCTATGTCGCCATTTGGTAATTTACCCTATGTATTCTTATCTCACATTGCCTGACCCTTTGCACCACATGTGCATTCTCTTAATGGTATAGAAATACTAAAATTTGGCAATAGTTTTTCTTTGGCTGTTGTGAAGAGTAGATCTCTCTGTACATTCTCCCTGTTCTTTGCTTTTTGTTGAATTGTGAAGTAGCCTGCTATTTGTGTTTGTTTATATGGAAATGCAAACCATTGCCTTTTATATAGGGTAGAACACCACGGCAGGCCAACCCTCATCACGGTGGACGGGTCTTATTCACTCAATATTTAATTGGTGAAACAAGAATACAATTGCAACTCTAAGCATACCATTTAAAAGACTGAAGTTTCGTCAACATAATGTGATATATGAAAGCCCCATACGAACTAAAATAAGCATGTGAGCTCTTCGTAAAATATGTTTTCAAGGCAGTTTTGAAATCCAATATGGCGGCTACGTTTTGCATGGAAGGTTCTCATCAGTGACGGCCACCATCTTTCCCCAGCCTTCCCAGCACTCATTTGAACAATGTTAGCGTATATATGTAACGTTTATTGATCTTACTCAAGATTGCAGTTGTAATCAGCACAATAAAACAACATTTTGTTGCCTATATTAGTGAAAGTATGAAACTTGTTATTCCCGGGGTTATGGTTGGAACTGAATTCATTCTTACCTTGTAATCGGTGGTTTTTATCCTTACTGCCATCACAACTAAAACTCCACAGTGCTTATTTGATTGTAATTATACACATTTTTATGCATTCAACTTACCTGTCAGATATATACTTAGCTATAGACTCCGTCGTCCCCGATAGAAATTCGAATTTCGCGGCACACTCTACAGGTAGGTCAGGTGATCTACCGCCCGCCGCTGTGGCCCCCAGGGAATAGGAATCATTCCCGTTTTCTAAGACAGATTTTCTCTATCGGCCGTGACAGCAACATTGTTGTTGTTACTCCTGATTTGATTTTCGTGTTTTTCATCGCTATTGATCTTCTAAGCCGGTTATTTTGGTGACGTATTGGATCTTTGGTTTGGCATACTCTTTCGTGGACTGTTTTTTGGACTTGGTTTTGGATATTTCTCATGATGTCGGATTCTAGCTTTACGGTTAGAAGACAGTGTGTAAATGTGGGATGCATGGTGAGGCTACCGAAAGCTTCGGTAGACCCTCACACAGTTTGTAAGGGGTGTAGAAGGAATGAATGTTCAATTTCTAACACCTGTGATGAATGTGTAAATATGAATGAGGAAGAATGGAAGAATTTAAATTCATATTTAAGGAAATTAGATATGGATAGGGCTAGGAAGGCTTCCTCCAGAAGTGTAAGTAGGTCTCGCTCTAACGAGCCTATTAAATTAACACCTAACCCTAAACCTCTATCTTCTTCCTCTAGTACTAAGACTGTAAATCCGACAACGGAAATTGCAGATCTTAAAGCTGCGCTACAAAGGATGGAACGTCAAATGCTGACGTTGAAAGGTAAGCACAGTGATAAGTGAATTAAGTGTCCCTAGTGCAGTGGAGGGTGCGTCTGATCGGCTCTGTCTCGCTCCCAGGCCTAGACCTCTTCCAAGCTCACAGGCCCAGAGGAGAAGGAATGTCGAAAGCCGTACGGAGGTTACGGAGAATCCCCACCGATCAGGCGTCCATCGGCAGATTCTGTGACGACCCGAACTGCCAAGGATCGCTATCGAAAAAGCATCCTAAAGAAGTGTTTTTCTTCGTCAGATTCTTCACCGAATGTAAGGGGATGGAGTTCTGATGAACTGTCACGCCCCTTAAAGAGAAGTTGGAAGGCTCCAACTTTGGATTCAAGCCCTGAACTTTTCTCCGATCTATCACCTTGTGAGAAGAAGAAAAGGAGATTGGTTCCTAAACGGAAATCGGAGTTTCCTTCCGCTTCTAGACATCCCTCACCTGAATTAGGGAAGGAAAAAGAGAATGCGGCTGCGAAAATTATCCTAAATGTGCAGGAGCAACTTTTGGCCTTAGTAGGAGTTTTTACTAAGGAAACTCCCAGGAGAAAGGACTCTTTCCTTCCTATAAAGAAGACGAAGGGAAGGAAAGAAG
>NC_061109.1:52071343-52097713 GCF_015104395.2 Macrobrachium nipponense
AGGTCAAGATCGATCTGAATCCCTCCAATCACGTCTCGGAGATGAAGATCCCGACGACGCTTTTACAATAGCGATCCTTGGCAGTCTGGGGTGTCACAGAAACCGCCGAAGGGACACCTGATCGTGGTGGGGATTCTCCACAACCTCCTTTCGGTTTTCGACATTCCTTCTCTCTGGGCATGTGAGCTTGGAAGAGGTCTAGACCTAGGAGCGTTGCTGAGCCGACCAGATGCCCCCCTTCCACTACACTGGGGACACTCATATCACTGTCCACTGAATAATCACTAGCCTTACCTTGTATGGCAGCCATTTTGTTTTCCATCAACTTGAAGGCTGCTTTTAGATCCGCAAGTTCTTTCGCTGAATCTACAGGTTCTGCAATAGGAGAAGGGGCTGCAATGGAAGGAGAAGTAGCAATACTTACCCTTGGGGAAGATCCCAAGCTAGGAATTAGTTCAGATCTCGAACTACTTAAACTTCTGTAAGAAGCCTTCCTCATCTTTCTTTCTCTCTCTAACTTTTTTTAAATAATTAGTTAGATTCTTCCATTCATTCTCACTCAAATTCTCACATTCTTGCAAGTATTAGTAAAAGAACATTCATACTCCCTGCAACCCTTGCATACAGTGTGAGGATCTACCGAAGCTTTCGGCAACCTCACCTTACAAGCCTACATTCACACAAACGTCTCACAACCATTCCAGAGTCAGACATTTTAAAGAAAATCCAAAATAAGTCCACAAACAGTCCCACAAAAGCGTATGCCATCCACAATCCAGATACGTCACCAAAAGTCAGTCAAGAAGATCAATTGCCGGTGAAAAAAAAAAAGAAAAACCAATCGAGAGGAACCAACAACAATGTTGATGGCTCGGACGACAGAAGAATTCTGATTAGAAAACGGGAATGGTTCCTAGTCCTGCCACCCAGGGCAGGGCGGTAGATCACCTGACCTACCGGTAGCGTGTGCCGCGAAATTTGAAATTCTGTCGGAGACGACGGAGTCTATAGCTAAGTATATATCTGGCAGGGAAGTTGAATGTATAAAATTTTAAAATTATTTATTAAGTTCCTTACCTGCTAAGGTAGCTGACTTCGTAGGTCCTGCCTCTTAGCCTGCTAAACCTTAGTAGCTCTCAACTAGGATGTGACCTGTTTGCTGAGAAAGCTAACAACAAGGGTCTGACAACTGGACATGACCAATCTGCTGACAGAGAACCCTAGCCCTCATTTACCACGGGCATTCATGCTAGGAAAGTTAGTCACCTGAACCACACACATATACAATAATAAACACTACACCAAAAACTGAGCTGGTATTAACCTTCTCAGACAACCATAAAAAACACTATAACCTAATTAAAATAAAAACCTAGCATGTTATTAGGTTATGGGGTGGAAACTCCTTTGCCCAGTACTGTACCTGAGGATACATACGGGCCTAACGTTTGACAATTATCAAAAGTTGTCTTCACGTCTCTAAGGTAATGAGAGGCAAACACAGAGTTTGTCCTCCAAAACGTCGAATCTATAATGTCCTTGAGGGCTAAATTTTTCCTGAATGCTAAGACGTAGCTACTGCTCTCACCTCATGAGCTTTAACCTTAATCAAGCCGAAGCATTCTTCCTGACAAAGTAAATGAGCTTCTTTAATGACTTCTCTTACAAAGAAAGCCATCGCGTTTTTAGGACATAGGTCTAGTAGGACTTTAACAGACCACCACAGAGAACATGAAGTCCCCCTAATGCTTCTTGTTCTTTCTACGTAAAACCGTAAGGCTCTTACTGGGCAAAGAACCCTTTCTTGTTCTTGACCTACCAGATCAGCCAGTCCTTCAATCTCAAATGATCTTGGCCACGGATGAGAAGGATTCTCATTCTTTGCTAAGAACTCCTGTTGAAAAGAACAAACTGCTTTGTTGTGCTTCCAACCTACTTGCTTGTCAATAGCTTGCAGCTCGCTAATCCTTTTAGCTGTAGCTAAGGCTACTAAGAAAATAGTCTTCTTCGTTAGCTCTCGCAATGACGAACTGCCCATAGGTTCAAACCTCTCCGTTTCCAAGAACTTGAGAACGACATCCAAATTCCAAGAAGGAGTTCTGCAAAGTCGATCCTTCTTTGTATTAAAAGATCTGAGAAGATCTCTAAGATCTGCGTCGTTGGACAGATCTAAACCTCTGTGTCTAAACACTGCAGACAACATACACTTATAACCTTTAATTGTCTGATTAGCCAAACCCAGTTCCTTCTTCAGGTATAGAAGGAAAATCTGCAATTTGTGTTCACAGAGGTACTGGATGAAGAAATCTTCCGATTCTTACACCATTTACGGAAGTTCTCCCACTTCGACTGGTACACTTTGATAGTTGATGGCCTTCGTGCTCTTGCAACTGCCTTCGCTGCTTCTCTAGAAAACCCCCTCGCTCTGACAAGTCTTTCGATAGTCTGAACGCAGTCAGACCCAGAGCAAGGGTGTTCTTGTGGAACCTGTCGAAGTGGGGTTGTTTGAGAAGATCTACTCTCGTGGGTAGACTTCTCGGAGAATCCACTGTCCATTCCAGTACCTCTGTGAACCACCGTTTGGGCCGGCCAGTATGGGGCTATCAGAGTCAGCCTTGTTCCTCGACTTTCTCTGAATTTTTTCATTACCCTTCCTAAATCTTGAACGGGGTGAAAAGCGTACGCATCTAGACCCGTCCAATCTAGTAGGAAGGCATCGACTGCGACTGCAAGAGGGTCCGGGATTGGAGAACAATAGTTCGGTAACCTCTTCGTCGCTGCGGTAGCGAAAAGATCCACTACTGGTGTGCCCCAGAGCTTCACAGTCTCTGACATACTTGAAGATGCAACATCCACTCCGTGGAAAGCACTTGTCCGTCCTGCTCAACAGATCCGCTCTGACGTTTCTTCTCTCCTTGAATGAACCTGGTGAGCAGGGTGACGTTTTTCTCTCTGCGACCACAGAAGAATCTCCTTCACCAAGTTGCAAAGGGACAACGAGTGGGTTCCTCCTTGTTTTTCGTATATATGCCAGAGCTGTGGTATTGTCCGCGTTGATCTGCACCACTTTGCCGCTGATCCACGTCTGAACGCTTCAGAGACAAGAAGATCGCCATCAGTTCCTTCCTGTTTATGTGCCATGCCTTTTCTTCTTCGTTCCAAAGGCCTGACTCCTCCCGCCGAGGCCCAGCGTCGCTCCCCAGCCTGCGTCTGACACGTCGGAAAATAATATCCGGTCTGGGTTCCTCTGCTGGAGTGACGTACCCTCTGACAACCTCCCCGGAACTAGCCACCACTTTAATTCCTCCTTTATCTTTGAAGGAATTGGAAACCGGAAGGAATCTGGTTGCGATCTTCTTGCCAGACTTCGTTCAGAAAGAACTGTAAGGGCCTCATGTGAAGTCTCCCTAGTGAAATGAACCGCTCTAACGAAGAGTGTGTCCCCGCAGGTCATCCACCTCTCTCGCCGAGCATTGGTCTTTCAATAGGAATTCTTGCACTTTCCGCAGGCACATGGTCTGCCTTTCGGGTGACGGAAAAGCCCGAAAAGTCACTGAGGATATCAGAATCCCCAAATAAACTAGCTCCTGAGAGGGGATCAACCGTGACTTTTCCAGGTTTACCATCAGACCCTGTTGCTGAGTTAACTCCAATGTGATGTTCGTGTCCTCCAGACATTGCTGTTTTGATTGTGCTCTTATGAGCCAATCGTCGAGGTAGAGAGAGACTCTGACTCCTAACAAATGAAGCCACTTCGCCACATTCGACATCATTCTTGTAAAAATTTGAGGAGCCGTGCACAGACCGAAGCAAAGGGCTTTGAATTGATAAATCCTGTCCTGGATCACGAATCTCAAATATTTCCTGACCTTGGGTGAATCGGAATATGGAAGTACGCATCCTGAAGGTCCAGCGTTACCATCCAGTCCCCTGGTCGTACCGCTGCCAGTACTGAATCGTTCGTCTCCATCGTAAACTTGGTCTTTTCTACGAACAAGTTTAGCTGACTTACGTCCAGTACTGGCCTCCAACCTCCAGATGACTTCGGTACTAGAAACAGACGGTTGTAAAAACCTGGGGATTCGTGATCAGAACCGGTTCTATGGCCCCCTTTTCTAACATGCTGACAACTTGATGCCAAAGAGCCTCTCTCTTCTCTAAATCGATGTAATGAGCCCCTAGGGCTCTCGGAGCTGTAGCGAGAGGTGGTTTCTTGAGAAAGGGGATCTTGTATCCTTCCCTCGCTACCTTTACAGACCAAGGATCCGCTCCTTTGCTTTGCCAGACTTCCCAGAAGTCTAAAAGTCTGGCCCCCACACAAGTCTGGAGGACTTCTGACTCATTGCTTGGTTGATGTTTTCGAACCTCTTTTGGCTGGAACTCTTTTCCCTCTAAATGCTGGTCGGGAAAAAGTCCTACCCCGAAAGGGCTGCTGTGATGTCTTTGTATCCTTCGGGGTCTTCTTCATTACATTAGAAGGTAAAATACTTCCTTACAGAAGACGTAAGAAGATCCTGATAGCCTTCTGAGTGACGGAGAGCGAGATGTCCTTAATGATTATCCGAGGGAAGAGCTGTCTGAAAGCGGAGAGAACATCAACTCCTGACTTTTGCGCGTTCGAGACTCCTTTAGCAGCGAACGAGTACAAAGATGTCTTTTTTCTTCAAAACGCCTGCTGTAAAAAGTGAAGCCAATTCATTAGCTCCATCTCTCAAGGCTTTATCCATACGGACATGATACTTCTCGGCAACTCGGATTCTGACGAATCTTCCATCTCCGAAGTCCGAGCCAGGGCCCCCAACGACCAGTCAGAAAATTAAACACCTCAAAAGTCCGATAGATACCTTTGAGTAATGGTCGAACTCTGACGAAGTCCACCACACTTTGGCTGAATGTAAAGCATGTCTACGGGAGCTGTCCACTATGTTGGAAAGTCTCCCTGGGAGGAGGCAGGAACTCCCAGGCCAAGACTTTCCCCCGTAGCATCCACACCAGACTTAGAAGCCAACTTGGCCGGAGGAAAAGCAAAAGAAGTCTTCCCCGACTCTCTCTTCTCCTTCAACCACTCATTTACGCGTTGAAGGGCTTTCTTGGCCGAAATAGACAAAGTCATTTTCAAAAAAGACGATTTCTTGGTTGTCTTCGTCTTCGAAAATTGAGACAAAGGCGATGGCGGGCCTGAAGGTTGAAAATCTCCTTCAAACAAAGAAAGAAGGCACCCTGTTAGTCTCTTGTAGTCCGAAGAAGGAGCTTCCACATTCTTGTCCTCTCCGCCACACTCTCCACAAATTCTTCCTCCTGCGAAGAAATATCTTGAAAACCAAGATCCTGATGACTCTCCAAAGCGGACTCCTTATGTAGAGCCCTGCTTAGAGAGCGAATGCGGCGCTGTCTCCTTGTAATACTCCTCTCTTCCTTGTCGAGAAAAAGTTTCCACTTGCTGCCGCCTGCGTCCTGCGTCCTCCTGAACGTATGCATCCACCATGCGTCCACCATGCGTCCATCACTCTTCCTCTTGCGTCCTGCGTCCTGCACTGCTTCGTCCTTCTTAAGGGATGCACTGCGTCCTGGCTTGCGTTGCACGTCCTGCGTCCTCTTGGAGGACTTAACCGGGAGAGACGAGTCCTTACGTCTAGCCGAAGGTTGTTCGGGCTTCTCCCATGATTGTACAATCACTGCTAATCTCTCCTGCATGTCCGCAGAACTTCCTTCGTCTCCGCTTCCTTACGAGACTCCTGATGATGAGGAGATCGAGGACGCACCGGGCTAACACGGAGAGGCAAGCGAACCTGCGGTCTACGCAGAGGAGTTCCTCTAAGCGGAGAAACACCTCTCACCGCACCGCTAGTAACTTCCAACTGACGAGAAATCCTCTTCCTTTTGATAGGGATAATTTTCTTCATCCTCCGATGAAAAAATCTCAGGGCTACTCCACCCTTCTTGGTCAACAGCCCTTTCATCCTGTGATGAGGACGGAAAGTATGCCTCTTGAGAGGACGCGATACTTCCGCGAACGCCCTACTCCTTCCTGACGCCGAACTATCCGAAGAATAACGGCACTTCCCAGTATCGCCTTTTCCATGGCGTACTGCTGCAGCCTGGAAGCAACAGGACTGCCTGAAGGGACGACTGATCGCGAGTAAACCCCTCTCGCCTCCCTTCGACTGTCGACATGCCTTCTCCCTTGGGTCTGGGAGCTTGACAGAGGTCTCGGTCTAGGAGCACGAGAGGGACGATCAGGCGCCCCCTCCACAATCAGGCGCCCCCTCCACAACACTGTCCCCGAACACTTCCACTTTGTCTGTTAATCGTTTAATTTGATCTCCCATGGACGCAAGGGCAGCGAACACTTTCACGATTTGTGGATCAGTAGTATCCTCAGATACAGCAACGGGCGCAGGAGAAACCTGAGGGGAAGGTGCTACGTCTACATGTGAATGAGCTGGAGAAGACACATGCAAAGATTCATTTAAAGGCTTACTCGAAGATCCCGATCTCTCACTCCTAGAGACAGATCTTCTAACCCGATCTTTTCTAATCTCTCCACATACTTCATAAGAGCCTTCCACTCTTTCTCATTCAGAACACTGACATTCATTGCACCTATTGTCCCACGTACATACAAACTCCCGACACTTCTTACAAAATAGTATGTGGATCTACCGATGATTTCGGCAGTCTCACCTTACACCCTTCTTCACACAAACTCTAAACATACTTCCTGAATCCGGCATACTAAATCAAAATCCAAACAAAAATGCGATTGCCACGCTAACTTCGTGAATACGATACCAATATCCAAAAAGTCAGTCAACGAGCAGGAAATTCTAACAGAGAACCAACAACGATGTTGCCGGTTCGGCTGGCAGAGAAAATCTGAGGACAAAAACGGGAATAGTTCCAAGTACCAGCGCCACACGGGAACGGGGTGGCCATCACCTGAACTACCAGTGTACTAGCGGTTGCCGCGAGTTTTGAAATTCTGCCAGTGCGTCAAGAGGATAAGCTATATATATACCTGCCAGGTAAGTGTCATGCATAAAACTGCTCTTGCATAGCCATCATGAACCTCTTCGTAACCTCCTCTTTATCCTCTTCGGGAGGAGGGGAAGGAGGAGGGGAGGAGTCCATAGCCTCCACCTCCTGACTCCTTCTAACTCTGGTTGACAGAATGGCTCTTCTTGCCTTCTTAAACTCCCGAAGCAGACTCCTCAGGGAAGTTTTCGCGGGCTCGAGTCAATCGTCGAGCCTTCCAACTCCTCTTGAGTGGTCGAGAGCGATCTGAATCCCTCCAATCACGTCTCGGAGATGAAGATCCCGACGAAGAAAAACACTCACGCAGGACGCTTTTGCAATAGCGATCCTTGGCAGTCTGGGGTGTCACAGAAACCGCCGAAGGGACACCTGATCGGTGGGGATTCTCCACAACCTCCTTTCGGTTTTCGACATTCCTTCTCCTCTGGGCATGTGAGCTTGGAAGAGGTCTAGACCTAGGAGCATTGCGGAGCCACCGACCAGATGCCCCCTCCACTACACTGGGGACACTCATATCACTGTCCACTGAAAAATCACTAGCCTTACCTTGCAGGGCAGCCATTTTGTTTTCCATCAACTTGAAGGCTGCTTTTAGATCCGCAAGTTCTTTCGCTGAATCTACAGGTTCTGCAATAGGAGAAGGGGCTGCAATGGAAGGTAGAAGTAGCAATACTTACCCTTGGGAAGATCCCAAGCTAGGAATTAGTTCATAGATCTCGAACTACTTAAACTTCTATAAGAAGCCTTCCTCACTCTTTCTCTCTCTAACTTTTTCAAATAATTAGTTAGATTCTTCCATTCATTCTCACTCAAATTCTCACATTCCTTGCAAGTATTAGTGAAAGAACATTCATACTCCCTGCAACCCTTGCATATAGTGTGAGGGTCTACCGAAGCTTTCGGCAACCTCACCTTACAGCCTACATTCACACAACGTCTCACAACCATTCCAGTGTCAGACATTTTTAAAGAAAAATCCAAAATCAAGTCCAAAAAACAGTCCACAAAAGCGTATGCCAATCCAACAACCCAGATACGTCACCAAAAGTCGGTCAAGAAGATCAACTGCCGGTGAAAAAAGAAAAACCAATCGAGAGGAACCAACAACAATGTTGATGGTCCGGGCGACAGAAGAATTCTGATTAGAAAACGGGAATGGTTCCTAGTCCTGCCACCCATGGCAGGGCGGTAGATCACCTGACCTACCGGTAGCGTGTGCCGAGAAATTTGAAATTCTGTCGGAGACGACGGAGTCTATAGCTAAGTATATATCTGTCAGGGAAGTTGAATGTATAAAACCTGAAGTTTTCTGTTGTGCCGGGTGGCGAACAGATCCACTACTGGACGTCCCCATAGGTCAAAGAGCCTTTCCGCCATATCTGGGTGTAGAGACCATTCGGTCCCAATCATCTGATTCTGGCGGCTGAGCTTGTCTGCCACTACATTCCTCTTGCCTGGAATGTATCTGGCTGACAGCTCTACCAAGTGAGCTATGGCCCACTCGTGCACCTACATCGTCAACTGGTGCAATGGGAGGGACACTAGGCCCCCGTTTGTTGACATATGCCACTACTGTGGTGTCGTCGCTCATCAACACCACTGAGTTGTCCCATCAGTCATTCCCGGAACTCTTGGAGTGCGAGAGAGACAGCCTTGAGTTCTAGGAAGTTGATGTGAAGTTGCCTGTCATGATGGTTCCACACTCCTGCAACCACAACTCTTCCAGGTGTGCGCTCCAACCCTCGGTCGATGCATCTGAGAACAGCAGCATCTCCGAAGGGGGTGTGTGCAGGGGCACTCCTATTAAGAGGTTCCTGTTGTCAAGCCACCAGGCCAGGTCCTCCCTTACTTCCTCCGTGAGAGGAACCAGGAAGGATTGTGGATCCCGTGCCTGTGACCAGCACTCCTTTAGTCTTCACTGAATAGACCACAGGTTAAGACGCTCGTGAGGGACTAACTTATCTAGTGACGACAGGTGACCAATCATGACTTGCCACTGCTGAGCTGACTGTTCCTGTCGAGACAGGAACTGTCTGGCTGCCTCCCTGAACCTGCTGATCTGTGAGTCTGTGGGGAAGACTCAGTGTGCTACCGTATCGATCAGCATGCCCAGGTACTTTATCCTGTGCTTGGGCTCGAGATCTGACTTCTCGACATTCACCATGATCCCCAGATCGCGGCATAAGTCGAGGAGTAGATCTCTGTCCTGTAGCAACTGCGAGCGAGAGCTCGCCATGACCAGCCAATCGTCGCGATACCTCAGAAGATGTATCCCAATCGAATGGGCCCAAGCCAACACAAGAGTGAACACCTGTGGAGCAGTTGAGACACCAAAACAAAGTGCCCCGAATTGGTACACCGTCCTGTCGAGGATAAAGAGGTACTTCCTGAAGGACTGATGGATGGGTATTTGAAAATACACATCCTTCAGGTCCACTGAAAGCATGAAATCGTTCTCCCTGATGGAATCGAGCAATGAGCGTGCTGTTTCCATCGTGAACTAAGTCTGGCGAACGAATCAGTTCAAGGGAGAGAGATCTATCACCGGTTTCCAGCCCCCTGTAGACTTCTCCACCAGGAAGAGTTGGCTGTAGAAACCCAGTGACTGATCTCGCACGATCTCAACAACTCGTTTGCTCAGCATGGTCTTGACTTCTTCTTGCAGTGCTACGTCCCTGGCAGAACCGGGGACGTACGTCTGTGTACATCTGAAGGTGGACCGGGTGTGAAGTGAGGGGTGGCCTCAACTCGAAGGGCAGTAGCGTATCCCTCCCGAAAGACATCCGCTACCCAGGTCTCAGCTCCGCAGCACTGCCAAGTTGCCCAATGCCTCGCCAGGCAGCCCCCCCCCCATCTCCGGCAGCAGGTGAGGGGGAACGCCATCCCTAGCGTTTCCTTCTCTTCCCCTTCCACTTAGCTGGTCTCCCACGAGAGTAGGAGGCTTGGGAGGAGGGCTGACGCTCACTCCTCGAAGCGAAAGAGGAAGGCTGGGTCTTTCTTAATGCTGACATCGACGGTGCTAGCCAAGCTCTGAGGCTTGACCGCAGTTGCTCGAGACTGCCCAGAAGTCTTCGAGACTGCCTGGTGTACTAGGCAGTCACTGTCCTCAGTTCTCCCCTTTTCCACCGCAGCGTCCACCATCTCTCTGGGGAAGAGAGGAGGAACCCAGCAACGGTCAGTTACAGAGACCCAGTGTTATCTCTCGACTGGCCGCTCTGGTTACACGAGCCAGGACTGAGTCCCGTCGTCTCAGGACCAGGTTGGCCCACAGGTTGGTCGTCTGGTGGGCGAGGTAGGAGATGGCCCTACCTCCAAACTGGCAGTCTCCTAAACGCCAAGTTCCCGAGGAGGCTGAGGCTCTGGAGGGACCACAGATCCGGCCAGGAGACGGCCTGGAAAGCTGCCATGACAGTCACTTCCAAGGCCGATGCCTATTGCTGTGAGAACCGGAGGCTCTCGGACAGCAGGTGATGGAGAGGCAACCCCAGAGTTAACCTATATCTCCGGGTCAACCTGCTTGGTTGGCAACGGATCTACTGAAGGCACGTAGAAACGCCGCTGGCGAGGCAGAGGAGGGGGAAGCGGCTTGTCCGACCTGCTGAACCTGAGCGAATCCTCCTGTCCGGAGACAAGAGCGTTCACCTGGTCCAGCACACCGTCGACCAAGGTGGACCGGGGTAGACCCACCGTCGCTCTGGGTTCCTTCTTGGGTCCCCAGAACGACTCTAACCTCAATGGAGGGTCAGGAGTAACCACCGATCCTTCCCCAAAGTCGTTGTGCTGACGAATCAGTGCAATGACCTCTGCAAAGGACCTCTGTAGTATCTGGGGGTGATCGTGTCCTGAGGCGATGGACCGTCAGATCCATCCAGGCTGATCACCTCTTGAGACACTCTTCCTTCAGGAGGAAGAACCTCGCCAGACCCCTTGTGGTCTCCTCCAACCACTTGCGCATATGACCTGCTAGGAGTGCACTCCTCACAGTCACCCCTGCTCGCCTCGCTCCTCCCGGTGTAGCCCGAGGAGGTTGAAGGGACAGGTGAGGAAGACCTGACGCTCCTGCCCTGCCTACCAGCAGAGCCGGTGGGCTGGGAGGACTGCAGGTGATACACAACCCTCGGTGGCGATCAAGCTGCAGGTCTGGACCAGCAGTCTGTGTGTGGAGAAGCACTGGACAGAGGACGGTAGCGTCAGTCTGGTGCATTAGGAGAGCTGCTACCAGTCATGCGAGTCGTCCGGTCCCAGTGGGAGCGACGGTCGGGTGACTGGTAGTGTCCACTGACATGGTGAGAGCGAGCACCATCCTCTAGACGTGCCACGGTACCACTGGGTGGGACCTCCTCCCAGCCTCGACATGTGAACAGTCTGGCGGGACCGTCACGTCAACCTTGGGAACCGGGGGATCGCCACGAGAGCGATCACCGGCCTGGCAAGAGTCACCTGAGTGACTCTTGCCAGACTTCCGCTTCGTGCCTGGGTCCTGACGGTGAGCGTGCTCAATGGTCTGGACCTTGGCTGCATGGTCGCCGGTAGGTGACCATACACTTGGTGGTGCAAGCGAGCGAGCGGCCAAGACGGTTCCTGGTCCGGAGGTGGAACCTCTGGAGCCAGAAGCAGAGGTACCAGCGGTAGGCGGTACCCCTACAGTCCCCGTCTTCTTCCCTGGGGAAGGAGAGACGGGACCCATTCCCGGAGGAACAGGAGGACCAGCAGAAGATCCATCTGGCGGGACAGACCCTTAGAAGTCTCTGTGCGAGACTTCTTGAGGGGGGGGGGGGGGGGGGGGGCCACCTTCTTCTTCCTCGGCTGGGGGGTCTTGGAAGTCGAAGGGGAAGAGGCAGCAGAAGACGACGACGACGAACAAGACAACAGAGAAGACAGCGACACCTTCCTCTTCTTCCTGGAATTCTCCTTCGCCAGCTTCCTCAGGACAACCGACAGGTCCTCCATCCAAGACAGTGTTGGGGCAGTTGCGGTAGCAACACGACCCAACTGCACCTGTCCAGAGGGACCTGCGGGAGCAGCAGCACTTCCACGGGCAGGTACTGGGACAGCAGGCACAGCAACAGCTACCAGAGGATGGTCAAGAGGAGAGCTCTTTGAGCACTCAAAGTCAGGGGGCGAGGCGAGGACAGCAAACCCAGGCGGCGGAGGAACCATCTCCCTCCGAGGCACGTACGACAGCAGGGCTTGTACTGCGGCCGAAGGGGTTACCGTCGTCACATGCTGTGTATACATCAGGTGCGGTGGTGCATTATACCCTGGTGTAGAGAGAGTGGTGGTCGTTATTGTCACCACCACGTGAGTAACTGGGGCCACAGCCAGGTGTTGGATCAGCCCCTGGATACTTGGAGTTCCCAGAAGACTCAGCGATCGCCACACCTGCTGAAGATCTCCACCTACAGAGACAGACACACCTGGGGAAGCAACAGTCGGGTTAATAGGGGGGGTTCCTGTTCGCTCAGAGGGGGAAAGATCCCACCCTGAATGGACCGAAGACCCCAAGTACAACTCCAGGTCAGGGTGTTGCGCTCCTTCCTCTGCGCACGACAGATTGAGAGAAGAGGTGGAGCGGGACACATCCCCCGAAGGAGAGATAGCCATCCGCGGGAGTTGGCTAGGAGGGAGGAAGGAAGACGATGTGCCTGTCACCAGAGGTGTCGAGGGAGAGCTTTCCGACGACACCTTGGCGACTTTACGTGGTTTCCTCCTCTTCTCATACAACTCCCACTACTCCTCCACCCAGGAGACACAAAAGTTACAAGGTACGGCCCAAGAGCATTCACGCCCTCGGCACTACATACACAAAGAATGAGGGTCCACAGCATCGCTGGACTGGAATGCCCCACACTTGCGGCCTCCCATTCCAGGGCACACTTTCCAGATGGATGGGGGGCGAGGGGGCTTCTCCACTTCGTGGGACTGCATAGTCTCCAGCGATGCAATTCCACAAACAATTAACAAAAATAATGAATAAAGTGCTTACAGGTGCACACACACTACTAAGTATTTCACAAAGAAAAAGGCCAGAAGTAAGTAGCTTAAAGTTGTACATCAACAAAATCTCATGACAGAGACAAGCTGAGAGGCGAACACACGTCTACGCCCAACGGCAGTCGAAAGCAAATTGATATGTTTACCGCCAGTCGGGCAATGAGAGCACCAGGAAAATAGTTGACTCCCCACAACTGTTATTCCCTCATTCACCCCTCCCCAAAAACCACCAATTAATGACCGTGTAACTAAGTTCAACAACATCTCAAGTCGAAGATAGCTGCTCCTAGGGTAAAACATCACAGCAGGCCAAACAGGCCACCTACAATCAACGCTTGCCACCCTCCGAAAAAGTACATTATAACGCGTCCTGACACCGGAGATGGGCATCAGTCGCGACTTGTTGTTGGTGAGAAACGGAGCTAAAGACCTCTACTCTCCTTTCGAAGTAAGTATTTTCTCCAAAGTTAGAAATTAAGGCTAATTTTAAGTTTTAAACAGAGGGTAGTGAAAAGGGTGGCTACGGCAGTGGAAATCTCACCAAAACGCTTTAGAAATTTTTACTTACAACTAAAAATGTTTCGAAGATTGACGCCATCTTGATGTTTACGGAGTCGCTTGTGTCAAAAAACTTCCCATTTCCTGTGCTAAATCTGCACACCACTTGTACCCATAGACGCTGGGGCACTTTCATCACAACAATCGTAAACCAACCTCTTACCAGCACTTATTCAAGGGGACTACAGCATTCTTTGCGGCGTTTTGCGCTCTTCAATTGTTTATCAGTGTTGTCAATTGGTATGTGTTTACCCTCCAAACTAGGTATAAGACTTACACAAAACCGGGGAAATAAGTGAAATTAGCGTATCTATTTGTATTATATATATGTACATATTACAGCAATTTTATCATTACTGCATTACTATGACAACTAGAATTCATCGAAACAGTTTGTAAATGCATCAGCGTATGTGTGACGCTCCACTAGATTGGCAACGATGAGTCATTTTTCCTCACGTCGTCTGCTCGTAAGTATACATCCGAAACATTTGTAATTTTGGGGGGTTAATTTGGTTGCAAAAAAGGGATAATAGACATGAATTAAATAAACATTTTGAAGTAAAGTTAAACTAAATATTGAGTAAAGTAAACAATTAAGGGAATAAAGCTTTGCATCTCATAATCAGTGTTGTCGTCTGCTGCTCGTAACTGTGTTTGCGGAGTGAGTGCTTAGGAACCAGGAACCACAGCGTGGTTCAAGTGCACTGTGGAGTGAATTAAGACCAAAATGTTATTGTCATGATACAATAAAGTTTTATGCATACTTACCTGGCAGATATATACTTAGCTATAGACTCCGTCGTCCCCGATAGAAATTCGAATTTCGCGGCACACTCTACAGGTAGGTCAGGTGATCTACCGCCCCGCCGCTGGTGGCGGGAATAGGAATCATTCCCGTTTTCTAAGACAGATTTTCTCTTCCACCTGTCTCCTGAGGGGAGGTCGGGTGGGCCATACACCGTATATATCTGCCAGGTAAGTATGCATAAAACTTTATTGTATCATGACAATAACATTTTTATGCATTCAACTTACCTGTCAGATATATACTTAGCTGATTGGCACCTTTGGCGGAGGGTAAGAGACAGCTAATCTACTGAAATAGACAGGAAACAACATATGTTGTAGGTAATAAAATTAAAAACCTTGATTCCTACCTGTGTTAGCGAAAGACTTCATGGCTACTGCCTAGGAGCCCGTATCGCTTCAAGAGCCTCAGCGAGGTAGTGACCTCATGCTAAGAGTTCTTGATGGTCTGTTACAGGGGTCTTACCCACTTACGCTTCAGAACCTTAGGATCTTTGTCAATGGGTCCTATCCACTTACATGACAAAACACCTTGCCTATTGGCATGATCATAGAGCACGACACTAATCCCGATCACCTGATCCTCATTGGGGTTAGTACTACGATTGAAAGGAGTCATCCCCGAACATCCTTTCAAGCAACCCACAACTCAACAACAATATCAAAAATGATATTGTAATGATACAATTAAGTTTGTTCATACTTACCTGGCAGATATATATATAGCTGTATTTTTCCGAATCCGCCAGAAATTTAAACACTTACGACACACGCATTGGGAGTCAGGTGGTTTAGTACCCATTCCCGCCGCTGGAGGCGGTATCAGGAATCATTCCCATTTTCTATTCATAATTTTTATTTCCACTGTCTCCTGAGGGGAGGTGGGTGGGTACTTGATTATATATATCTGCCAGGTAAGTATGAACAAACTTAATTGTATCATTACAATATCATTTTGTTCATGAAACTTACCTGTCAGATATATATATAGCTGAATCCCACCTTTGGTGGTGGGAGTAGACAGAATAGAAGATTTTAGGAAACATATATTGCAGATAATTGAATATCTTGATTCCTTACCTGTTAGCATAGCTGACTTCGTGCTTACTGCCGCATAAGTCTGCTTGTTGCTACTAGAGTTGCCAGCAAGGTAGAGACCTATAAAGGAAACTGGTTGCACTCCAGATGATCTGTCAACAGGGGCGAGACCACGACGTGGACTAGACCAATTGACCATACAAATGAGGGCAACGAAGTAAAACCAAACCACCTGGCGTAGCCTACCAAAAGTATCCCACATAGACTAAGCTAATGGAAGGGAGATCCGCCGCAGGCGGTCAACCCCACAACCATAACACAAGTTAAAAACTCCCCTAAACCATTAAAGGATAGGATGAGCGCTACACTCCTGCCCCCAAAACAGTGTCTGCAGCGACGTATGGTCCGAGCGAGTAACAATTTTCGTATGTTGCTTTCACTCCCGCAGGTAGTGTGAAGCGAACACCGAATTGCTTCGCCAATAAGTGGCGCCCAAAATATCTTTGATTGCCATATTTTTGTGAAAAGCCACCAAAGTAGCAATAGCCCTCAACTCGTGGGCTTTCACTTTCAGAAGCTCCATGTCACTTTCACTACACTTTTCATGGGCTTCCTTAACCGTACTTCTTAAGAAGAACGCCAGTGCATTCTTCGACATCGGAAGATCTGGTTTTTCACAGAGCACCACAAGTTCTCCGAAGAACCTCTGCATGCTCTGGTTCTCTGCAAATAAAACTTGAGAGCCCTGACAGGACACAGGACTCTCTCAAGCTTCAGGTCCCACTAGCTCCGACAACCCTTTGATCTCGAACGTCCTCGGCCAAGGGTTGGAAGGGTTCTCGTTCTTTGCTAAGAACGTAGGACTTAAGGAACAAACTGCACTATGATCCTTGAACCCAATATGCTTGCTTATGACTTGAATTTCGCTAACCCTCTTCGCCGTCGCCAGAGCGGTTAGGAAAATGGTCTTCTTAGTAAGATTCCTAAGCGAGGCTAAATGGAGCGGCTCAAATTGACTCGACATGAGAAACTTCAGTACCACGTCTAAGTTCCACGATGGTACTTTCGGTTGGAGAACTTTCAGTCTCAAATGATCTAATGAGATCATGAATGTCTCTATCATTCGCTAAGTCGAGTCCTCTATGCCTGAAGACCACAGAAAGCACGCTTCTGTAGCCTTTAATCGTGGGAACGGCTAGTTTCGCTTCTTTCCTAAGGTGAAGAAGGAAATCTGCTATCTGGCTCACAGAGGTTGAGGTGGAGGAAATGCCCTCCTTCTGCACCAACTTCTAAAGACAGCCCACTTTGATTGGTAAACTGCTATTGAGGAGGGCCTCCTTGCGGTGGCAATCGCCGTTGCCACAGGTCTTGAAAAACCCCTCGCTCTGGCCAACTTCTTGATAGTCTGAAACGCAGTCAGACTCAGAGCGGGGGGATTTTTGTGGTACCTCTCGAAGTGGGCTGTCTGAGTAGATCTTTCCTTAGGGGCAGAGTCCTTGGAAAGTCTATAGGAAGGACATCACCTCCGTGAACCAGTCGAACCGCTGGCCAGAAGGGGGCGATGAGGGTCATTCTCGCTCCTTCTGATGCAGCGAACTTCCTCATTACTTCCCGAGATTTTGAATGGGGGAAAAGCGTAAATGTCTAGTCCCGACCAATTCCACAGTAGGGCGTCTACTGCCAAACTGCTCCCGGGTCCAGAACTGGGGAGCAATACAGCGGAAGTCTCTTCATTCGGAAGTTGCGAAAACATCCACATGAGGACGTCCCCACAGCTTCCATAGCGCCTGGCATACTTCCTGATGAAGGGTCCATTCCGTCGGCAGAAGCTGTCCTTGCCGACTGAGAAGGTCCGCTCGCACGTTTTCCACGCTGACACAAATCTTGTCAGAATCGTGACGTTTTGCGACTTCGCCCAAATCAGGATATTTTTCGCGATGGCGAACAGAGAAGGAGAGTGAGTTCTGTTTTCCTGAGGTATGCCAAGCCTGTGGTGTTGTCCGAGTTTATCTGAACCAACTTTGTTGGAGACTTCCTCTTGGAAGAACCTTAGAGCAAGGTAAACCGCTGAAGTTTCTTTTTAGATTGATGTGCCAGGGGGACACCTGTTCCCCTCTCCAGGTGCCTGACACTTCTCTCCCTAGTGTTGCTCCCCAACCCTGGAGGACGAGTCGGAGAACAACACTAGGTCGGGTTTCCGAAGCTTGAGCGAAAGTCCTTCCGCAAGCTTCTTTGGATCCAACCACCATTTGAGGTGCTTTTTCACTTCTTCCGTCAAAAACAAGACCTCTTCTAGATCCTGTTTGCGTGACCAATTGCTTGAGAGGAAGAACTGAAGTGGTCGGAGGTGCAACCTTCCCAGAGAAACAAACTTCTCCAGTGAGGAAATGGTCCTCCCCAGCAGACTCAATCCATTCCCTCACCGAGCATGTTTCCTTCCCTAGAAAGGCCGACACTTTGTCCAGGCATTGAAGTTGTCGCCCCTGGGACGGAAAAGCCCGAAAAGCCACTGAGTCCATCTGAATCCCCAGATAGACTAAGGATTGAGAAGGAGTCAGATGCGACTTTTCGAGATTCACCAGAAGTCCCAGGGACCTCGCTAACGACAGAGTCGTGTGAAGGTCCTTCAGACACCGGTCTTGCGATGAGGCTCGAATAAGCCAGTCGTCTAGGTAGAGAGAGATCCTTATTTCCGCAAGATGGAGCCACTTTGCAACGTTCTTCATAAGAACGGTGAACACCATCGGCGCCGTGCTGAGACCGAAGCAGAGTGCCCTGAATTGGGAAAATCTTCCCTTTCAGGACCAAACCGCAGGTATTTCCTTGATCGGGGATGGATGGGGACGTGAAAGTATGCGTCCTGAAGGTCTAAAGAGACCATCCAATCCCCCGGTCTTAAGGCTGCAAAGCACGGATTGAGGGGGGTGGTCTCCATCTTGAACTTCTGCTTGGTAACGAAGCGATTTAGACTGCTGACATCCAGAACGGGGCGCCCCACCCCCTGACTGCTTCGGCACTAGGAACAGACGGTTGTAAAACCCGGAGAACCTCCGGTCCGAAGACTGTTCCACCGCCTTCTGCTTCTCGATCATTTCGATCTAGTAGATCGTGAAGCAACTTTTCTACTTTTCTCCCTGATACGAAGGAGACAAATCCTTTGGTGTCGAAGACAGTGGGGGTAACATTCAGGAAAGGAATTCTGTACCCCTTCTTGACGATGTCCAGAGAACCAAGCGTCGGCACCTCTCTCTTCCCAAGCTTTCGCGAAATGTAGAAGCCTGGCATCCTACCGGTGGCTGAAGGACTTCCCTCTCACTTCTTGCTCTTGGAAAGGAGCGGGAGTCTTGCCTCTGAAAGAGCCTCTTCCTCGAGGGGCTGGCTTCGAGGAAGAAGCAGATCGAAAGGGCTTCGATTTCTTCAAAGCAGAGGACCACCCAGAAGACGAAGTAGTAGTAGGCTTCCTAGAACGACTGTGCCAGAAGGTCTTGGGTTGCTTTCTCTGGAGACTGGCAGCTATGTCCTTTACCATAGACTGGGGGAAGAGATGTTCTGAGAAAGGAGCGAAAAGAAGATCCGCTTTTTGCGCTGGTGAGACCGACTTTGCAGTAAAATTGCAAAAAAGTGCTCTCTTCTTAAGCAGTCCCGTGCTGAAATGAGCAGCCAATTCCTCAGAACCATCCCTGACGGCCTTGTCCATGCAAGACAATACACTGGACAGCTCCCCCAGACTGATGGAATCAGAACTCCTGGACCTGGCATCCAATACTCCTAGGCACCAGTCAAGAAAATTAAAGACCTCTAGTGTCCTGAAGAGGCCTTTAAGGTGAAAGTCTAACTCACTATGCGTCCAAGAGACCTAGAGGAAGACAGAAAAGATCTTCTGGCGGCATCCACAATACTACCAAAGTCTCCTTGAGCTGAGGCTGGAAGCTTAACTCCGACGTTTTCTCCCGTCTCATACCACATACCAGCTTTGCCACAAAGTCTTGAAGGTGGTAAAGCGAAAGAAGTCTTGCCTGAAGCTTTCCTCGTTCCATCCAATCATGGACCTTTCGAAAAGCTTGCTTCGTAGAAAGCGACTTCTTCATTTTCACAAAGCCCGAGATCTTAGTAGCTTTGGATGACGAAAACTGAGAGGGAGGAGTACGTGGAGCTTCAGGTTGGAAAGTGTCTGCAAAGACTGACTGTAGCAAACGAGTCAACACCTTGTAGTCCGTCGAAACTGGAGCCAACTGCTGTTCTTCGTCCAGTTCGACGAAAGCGTCACTAATTTCCTCTTCAGACACTGGAGAAGTCGGAGGAAGTAAAGAAGAGTCACGAGCTTTCTCAAAAGAGAAAGAGCGGCGAACAGGAAGAGTTCCCGCTTCCGCTTGCGCTTGCGGAGGTGGAAAACTGACGTCCGTAGGCGCGCGCTTGGCGTCCGAAGCCAATCTACTGGCGCCGACTGAAGCGCGCGCGCCGGAACAGGGTTTACACCTGGAGTCCACTGGGCGCGCTGAGCGTCCACTGGTGCGCGCGAGCGTCCACTAAAACGCGCTGAGCGTCCACTGGCGCTCGCTACCTTGCACCGAATCACGCGCGGCGTCCACTAAAGCGCGCTTGACTTTCACAGAAGCGCGCTCGGCATCTAAAGAAACGCGCTTCTTATCAACAAGTTTCGTAGCAGCGGAAACAACCGCTTCACGAGAGCGAGAAACGAATTTCTCGCCTCCTCTAGAAAGTTGCTGGGGAGCAGAACGAACTCTAGAGGGAGACTCAAAACGGAGAGAGAGACGAGCGAGGAGAGGGAGAGGGAGAACGCCTCGACCTCTTCACAGGAGATTGTCATCCTTCTTACGGCGACGTGGAACAGTCTCTCTCGAAGAAAAAACATCTCGAAGTTGCTGCTGAAGAGACTGGAGAATCTTGCTTGTAGGTGAAGCCTCCTTTTCTGGGAGGGGCTGATCCTGTAGCAGGCGAGTGGCGAGGGACGCCTTCTTCCTACTCCCAGGAACCGCCACTTCACGCACCTTAGAGCGACTGCGGCGCTCGAAAGAAACATCTAGGAAAGACTCCGCCTCCGAATAATCCTTACGCTTCTTCTGCGAGGAAAAGCAGCAAACGCACTATCAGGCGACGAGCAAAGTTCCGGAGAACAACTTGGACGTGAGCGTCCCGAACGCGAGCCGTCCTTTTCAGCGGACGTGAAGCGCGTATGAGAGCTCCACCCCTTGTGCGGGGAGGAAGCTTCAGAAGAAGAAAAGCACTCCTTGAGAAGACGTGCACGCGCACGCTCCTTGACAGTCTGGGTAGGTTCGTCAGAAGCTGCCGAAGGCACGCCAGATCGGTGGGCGGGGGTTCCTCGTAAACCCTCCTATTCGACTTTCGACATGCTCTCTCCCCGTAATCTGGGAGTCAAGCAGAGGTCTAGGTCTAGAGGCGGAATGAGGCCGATCTGACGTACCCATCCACTACACAAGGGGCACTTTCACTGCACTTCTCTTCACTTTTGCTCTCCAGAGCTAACACTTTTGATTCTAAGTTACGAATCGATTCAAGAATTAGCGATAAAGTATTACCTTCTACCGACACTGTTTCAGGGGCCGGAGGCAACACTACAGGGGTAGGAGCATAATCTACAGAAGAGGGTTAGCAGGAGAATCATTAAAATCTTGCCTACCTGGAAACACTCCTGGAGGAAGACCTCCTTAACCTATCTCGCTCAAGTTTCTTAAGATAGGTTTCATAAGCCTTCCATTCCGACTCTGTTAATCTTTCACACTCCTTACAACGACTTTCAAACGTACATTCATTCCCCCTGCAAAACTTTACAAAACAGAATGTGGGTCTACTGAAGCTTTCAGTAGCCTACCTCTACATTCGGACATAGAACAAAATCTAGCGCTAGCAGAACTAGACCCTGACATCTTGATCAAAGAAAAATCAATACCAAATTCAAATCAATCCAAAGTCAACGTGTGCCAAGCCACCGATCCAATTCAGATACCAAAGAAAAACCAAAAGGGATACTCAAGTAGCTAGTAAGTTTCCAAAATCTGGACGGAGGTGCTGCAAACAGGTGTTTTCAGCACCGGCGACAGAAAAATTATGAATAGAAAATGGGAATGATTCCTGATACCCGCCTCCCAGCGGCGGGAATGGGTACTAACCACCTGACTCCCACTGCGTGTGTCGTAAGTGTTTAAATTTCTGTCGGATTCGGAAAAATACAGCTATATATATATCTGACAGGTAAGTTTCATGAACAAACTAATTATTAAAATTATTAAAAACAAATTTAAGGATCAGCGTCTGCTCCATTTCCCAGCATAGTATCCGCTGATACATAAGGTCCAAGAGCGAAACATTTATCGTATGTTATTCTAACATCCTTTAAATAGTGGGATGCAAATACTGAATTGCACCTCCAATAAGTTGCTGCTAAAATGTTTCTCATGGACATATTCTTCGTAAAAGAAAGGGAAGTTGCCACAGCCCGGACTTCGTGAGCTTTCACTCTCAGCAGCTTTAAAGAGTTCTCTTGGCAATTCCTATGAGCTTCGGTAATTACATTTCTGACAAAGAATGCCAGTGCGTTCTTTGACATCAGTCTCTTGGGGTTTCTTACCGAACACCAAAGACCTTGTCGACATCCCTGAAGCTGTCTTCTTTTCTAAATAAAATTTTAAGGTCCTGACTGGGCAAAGGGACCGATCCAACTCTCTTCCTATCAGAGAAGAGAGTCCCTTGACTTCGAAACTTCTAGGCCAAGGTTTAGAGGGGTTCTCATTCTTTGCTAGGAAAAGATCCTGGAAAGAAATGACAGCCGAGTCTTTTCTAAATCCCACCCGAGAGTCCAAAGCATGCAATTCACTGATCCTCTTAGCAGTTGCTAGAGCCAACAGGAATATGCATTTGCTAGTAAGATCTCTGAATGAGATTTTATCTATAGGTTCGAACCTGTCCGACATCAAGAACTTTAGGACAACGTCCAGGTTCCAACTCGGGGGAATCGACGATCTCAATTTCTTAGTCTCGAAAGACCTGATGAGATCATGAAGATCCTTATTATTCTCGAGATTCAGCCCCTCTCTGTTTCAAAAACAGCTGAGAGCGTGCTCCTATATCCCTTGATAGTTGATACGGCCAATTTGGATTCTTCTCTCAAGAAGAGGAGAAAATCCGCGATTTCGGTTACAGAGGTATTGGAAGAGGACAGCTTCTTCGACCTACACCATCTACGGAAAACTTCCCACTTCGATTGGTAGACCCGCAGGGTAGAGGCTCTGCGGGCTCTAGCAATTGAAGTTGCCACTTTCTTTGAAAAGCCTCTCGCTCTGACCAGTCTTTCGATAGTCGAAAGGCAGTCAGGGAGAGACTTTGGATGTTTTTGTGGAACCTCTCGAAGTGGGGTTGTCTGAGCAGATCTGTCCTGTCTGGTAGAGATCTGGGGAAGTCCACCGTCCATTCCAGTACCTCTGTGAACCAGATTCTTGGGAAGGCCAAAAGGGAGCGATTAGAGTCATTCTCATTCCTTCCGATGCCACAAATTTCCTTACTACTTCCCCCAGCAATTTGAATGGGGAAAGGCGTATGCATCTATGCCTGACCAATCCATGAGGAAGCAGCGATCGCTGTGGCTCTGGGATCTTCTTCTAACGAGCAGAAGTTGTCTATTTTCCTGGAGAGGAACGTGGCAAACAGGTCGATCTGGGGTCTCCCCCAGAGTGACCATATTTGTCTGCAGACTCCTGAGTGGAGCATCCACTCTGCTGTCGGGAGAATCTGGTTCTTTCTGCTCAACCTGTCCTGCCTTAGGTTTTTTACTCCTTGGACAAACCTTGTACGCAGAATAATGCCCCGTTCTCTGTCCAGGTTAATAGAGCTCTCGCTATTTCGTTCAGAGAGAAAGAGTGAGTGCCCCCTTGATTCCGGATGTAAGCCAGAGCTGTGGTGGGTTGTCGGAATTTGACTTGAACTACCACCCTCTGACTTCCGCTTCGAAGTATTCCGAGGGCTAGATGAATTGCCAGGAGTTCCTTCGCATTGATGTGCCAGAGTAGTTTGTTTGTCTGGTCCAAATACCTGCTACTTCCTTTGGACCCAGTGTTGCTCCCCAACCTGTTTCCGAGGCATCGGAAAACAACACTCGGTGAGGGTTCCGAATCAAGAGGGACACCCCTTCGTTCCTTGTTAATGGGGTTAACCACCACTTTAGGTCGATTTTATCCCCTGTTGGATGGGAAAAACGTCTGACAGTCTCCTGTCTTTTGACTCCACATCCTCTTTAGATAAAAATTGCAGAGGTCTGAGATTTAATCTTCCCAGGGAAATGAACTGCTCTAACGAGGAAAGGGTGCCCAGCAGACTGAGCCATTCCCTCGCCGAGGTCCGTTTTTTTTCTTTCCCTAAGAAGTTCGAGATCTTTTCTAAGCCTCGAGTAATTCTGTCTTGAGATGGAAACGCCCGAAACCCCGAGAATCCATCTGTATCCCAGATAGACTATGTTCTGTCTGGGGATCAATTGTGATTTCTCGAGGTTCACGAGCAGTCCCAGAGATTTTGTCAAGTTCAAAGTCTTCTCCAAGTCCTTCAAGCACTGAATTTCCGATTTTGCTTTTTTTTTATTTTAGCCAATCGTCCAGATAAAGGGATAAGGGATATATTTTCTCCCCTCTAGATGTAGCCATCCTCCGCAACATTCATCATTAGCCTCGTGAACACTTGAGGGGGGTCCGTTGAAAGGCCGAAGCCATAGGGCTCTGAATTGGTATACTTTCCCCTGCATCATGAATCGGAGATATTTCCTTCGATGATGGATGCAGGGGGACATGAAAGTATGCAATCTTGTAGATCTAAGGAGGACCATCCAATCTCCTGGACGAAGAGCCGCTAGAAACCGATTTTGATGTTTCCATAGAGAACTTTGTGTTCTCCACAAATCGGTTCAATGCGCTCACATCCAGGACCGGTCTCCACCCTCCCGAGGATTTTGGAACCAGAAAAAGACTGTTGTAGAATCCTCGGGAATGGGGATCCCGAACCACTTTGATGGCCTCCTTTTGCAACATCTGTTCTACCAGTTGCAATAATGCTTCTTTCTTGGCAGGGTACCCTGTATTGGGCTGACAGTTCCCTCTGGTTCGTAGTCAAGGGAGGTCTGTCTCGAAAGGGGATCATATATCCCTTTGTTTACCACGGAAAGGGACCAAATTTCTGCCTGTCTCCAAGCCCATTCTTCGGAAAATTTCCCAAGTCTGGCTCCTACCGGTGCTTGAAGGACTGTTGTCTCATTTCGCTCTCTTGACAGGTCTGCCGGAAGACCTACCTCTCTTCTGCACTCCTCTCTTCTTAAAAGAGGGTCTGGCCAAGGTACTCCCTCGAAAGGGCTGTTGAGGAGCCCGATTCTCTCTCTTAATAGGACCCGAAGTCCTCGATTTCTTTGCAGATTGGGCCAAGAGATCTTGTGTGGCTTTTCTGTCAAAGAATGAGAAATATCTTTTACTAGATTTGAAGGAAACAATTGGTCCGACAGAGGAGCATACAGAAGAGATGACCTCTGATAGGAGTAACTGCTTTCGTCAGAAAAGAGCTAAATAAGACTCTCTTTTTCAGAATACCAGTTCCAAACAGAGAGGCCACCTCTCCTGATCCATCCTGAACTGCCTTGTCCATACAGGAAAGGACACTATGAAGGACTTCTGGACTAAGAAAGATTCCTTCTCTTGTTGTGGTCTTTTTGGCCAACACCCCAAGAAGGGACCAGTCTAAGAAGTTAAAAACTTCTAAGACATTAAACAATCCCTTGAGAGATGGTCCATCTCAGAAGTCCCCATGTGATCTTTGCTGATGACAAGGCTTGTCTCCTAGACGAATCACCAGATTCGAAAAATCTGCTTCGGCAGTGGACGGGAGAGCTAGACCCCGTGGTTTGCCCGTTCTCGTACCAAATTCCCTTCTTTCCTGATAGTCTGGAAGGAGAGGGCAGGTAAAGACTGTCTTCCCCGCCTTCTCCTTGGATTCCAACCAATTTCCTACGAATCTGAGAGCCTTGTTCATGGAAATGGTTGGCTTCATTTTAATAAAAGATGATTGTTTCGGGACCTTCGTGCTTGTAAATAAGGACCTTGGAGAAGGAGGAGCAGTCGGCGGGCTTAAAGAGTCCCCAAACTCTTGAAGTAAGAGGGCTGCCAGCGTACTTGTAATCTGACAAAACCCGGAGCCGAGTGATCTTCAGAGTCCGAAATCTCTTCCAAATCCAATTCCGAAGAGGATTGTTTATTTCCAGCAGGAGACTGGCCTCTTGCAACATCCACCCCACTCTCGCAAGAACGACGACCGCTGTGCGATAACTTGCATCCCTACGAGAGATAGGTTGATCCTGCAAAACGACCTTATCCTTCTCCTGGCAAGAGCGATGGCCGCTTGTACGACACCTTTCTCTCCTGTCAGACGAAGGATGTCCTCTCCTATCGCTTTCTCCGGAACCACCTATGTCCTGACAAGGAATACGGCCGCTTGTGCGACAACTAGAGTCCTTGTCAGGTAAAGGTTTATCCTTCCGAAAGCCAAACAAATCTTCCTGGCTTAATTGTCTTTTGGAAGAAGTCCGTCTCTTATTTGTCACTTGTGGCTCATTGCGCCGGGTTGGCGCTCGTGATTCCTTGCGCCAAGCTGGCGCTTCTGGCGCATTTCGGCAGAGTGGCGCATCTGGCGCTTCTGGCGCATTTCGGCAGGGTGGCGCTTCTGGCGCATCTGGCGCCTCTGGCGCTTCTGGCGCATTTCGCCAGGCTGGCGCTTCTGGCGCATATGGCGCATCTGGCGCTTCTGGCTCTTCTGACTCGTATGGAGTCTCAAACGCATCTGGCGCATTGCGCCAGGTTGGCGTTTTTGGCGCATTCTTATTACTCCTCTGAGTATAAGCCGAAACTTCTGTTTCTTCTTTCCTTCCCTTCG